>NC_046157.1:67891749-68250499 GCF_011064425.1 Rattus rattus
CAGGCATGCAGGGATGGTTTAATATACGGAAAACCATCAACGTGATCCATTATATAAACAAACTGAAAGAACAAAACCACATGATCATTTCATTAGATGCTGAGAAAGCATTTGACAAAATTCAACACCCCTTCATGATAAAAGTCCTGGAAAGAATAGGAATTCAAGGCCCATACCTAAACATAGTAAAAGCCATATACAGCAAACCAGTTGCTAACATTAAACTCAATGGAGAGAAACTTGAAGCAATCCCACTAAAATCAGGGACTAGACAAGGCTGCCCACTCTCTCCCCACTTATTCAATATAGTTCTTGAAGTTCTAGCCAGAGCAATCAGACAACAAAAGGAGGTCAAGGGATACAGATCGGAAAAGAAGAAGTCAAAAATATCACTATTTGCAGATGATATGATAGTATATTTAAGTGATCCCAAAAAGTTCCACCAGAGAACTACTAAAGCTGATAAACAACTTCAGCAAAGTGGCTGGGTATAAAATTAACTCAAATAAATCAGTAGCCTTCCTCTACACAAAAGAGAAACAGGCGAGAAAGAAATTAGGGAAATGACACCCTTCATAATAGATCCAAATAATATAAAGTACCTCGGTGTAACTTTAACCAAGCAAGGGAAAGATCTGTACAATAAGAACTTCAAGACTCTGAAGAAAGAAATTGAAGAAGATCTCAGAAGATGGAAAGATCTCCCATGCTCATGGATTGGCAGGATTAATATAGTAAAAATGGCCATTCTACCAAAAAGCGATCTACAGATTCAATGCAATCCCCATCAAAATACCAATCCAATTCTTCAAAGAGTTAGACAGAACAATTTGCAAATTCATCTGGAATAACAAAAAACCCAGGATAGCTAAAACTATCCTCAACAATAAAAAAGGACTTCAGGGGAATCACTATCCCAGATCTCAAGCAGTATTACAGAGCAATAGTGATAAAAACTGCATGGTATTGGTACAGAGACAGACAGATAGACCAATGGAACAGAATTGAAGACCCAGAAATGAACCCACACACCTATGGGCACTTGATTTTTTGACAAAGGAGCCAAAACCATCCAATGGAAAAAGATAGTATTTTCAGCAAATGGTGCTGGTTCAACTGGAGGTCAACATGTAGAAGAATGCAGATCGATCCATGCTTATCACCCTGTACAAAGCTTAAGTCCAAGTGGATCAAGGACCTCCACATCAAACCAGATACACTCAAACTAATAGAAGAAAAACTAAAGGGAAGCATTTGGAACACATGGGCACTGGAAAAATTTCCTGAACAAAACACCCATGGCTTATGCTCTAAGATCAAGAATCGACAAATGGGATCTCATAAAACTGCAAAGCTTCTGTAAAGGCAAAGGACACTGTGGTTAGGACAAAACGGCAACCAACAGATTGGGAAAAGATCTTTACCAATCCTACAACAGATAGAGGGCTTATATCCAAAATATACAAAGAACTGAAGAAGTTAGACAGCAGGGGAGACAAATAACCCTATTAAAAAATGGGGTTCAGAGCTAAACAGAGAATTCACAGCTGAGGAATGCGAATGGCTGAGAAACACCTAAAGAAATGTTCAACATCGTTAGTCATAAGGGAAATGCACATCAAAACCACCCTGAGATTTCACCTCACACCAGTGAGAATGGCTAAGATCAAAAACTCAGGTGACAGCAAATGCTGGCGAGGATGTGGAGAAAGGGGAACACTCCTCCATTGTTGGTGGGGTTGCAGACTGCTACAACCATTCTGGAAATCAGTCTGGAGGTTCCTCAGAAAATTGGACATTGAACTGCCTGAGGATCCAGCTATACCTCTCCTGGGCATATACCCAAAAGATGCCCCAACATATAAAAAAAAGACACGTGCTCCACTATGTTCATCGCAGCCTTATTTATAATAGCCAGAAGCTGGAAAGAACCCAGATGCCCTTCAACAGAGGAATGGATACAGAAAATGTGGTACATCTACACAATGGAATATTACTCAGCTATCAAAAAACAATGACTTTGTGAAATTAAGAGGCAAATGGTTGGAACTGGAAACTATCATCCTGAGGAGCTAACCTAATCACAGAAAGACATACATGGTATGTACTCATTGATAAGTGGCTATTAGCCCAAATGCTTGAATTACCCTAGATGCCTAGAACAAATGAAACTCAAGACGGATGATCAAAATGAATGCAGATCGCTCCTGAGAGACACAGCCAGAATACAGCAAATACAGAGGCGTATGCCAGCAGGAAAGCACTGAACTGAGAACAGGACCCTGTTGAAGGAATCAGAGAAAGAACTGGAAGAGCTTGAAGGAGCTCGAGACCCCATATGTACAGCAATGCCAACCAACCAGAGCTTCCAGGACTAAGCCACTACCCAAAGACTATACATGGACTGACCCTGGACTCTGACCTCAGAGTAGGTTGCAAATGAATATCCTAGTAAGAGCACCAGTGGAAGGGGAAGCCCTGGGTCCTGCTAAGACTGAACCCCCAGTGAACTAGACTGTTGGGAGAGGCAGCAATGGGGGAGGGTTGGGAGGGAACACCCATAAGGAAGGGAGGGGGGGGGATGTTTGCCCGGAAACAGGGAAAGGGAATAACAATAGAAATGTATATAAGAAATACTCAAGTTAATAATAATAAAAAATAATAAAAAAAATAAAAGATGAATTCATATGGCTTTGAGCATTGGAGATTTAAACTTTGAGATACAGTAGAATTTACTACAAAGTGTTATTATACATAAATTAATATTTGATCAAAAGCAAATAAGTTCTATAACAGCAGTTTTCAAATTGAGAGTTGTGACCCCACAGTGGTAGCGTAATATGTGTCCTGAATATTGGACATTTGCATTAGGATTCATAAAATCGCAATTAGATATTTATCTTAGGATTCACAAGAGCAGGAAAACTATAGTTATAAAGTAGCAACAAAATAAATTTGGTTTTGATGGTCACCACCACATGAGGTACTGTATGGAAGAGTGGCAGCACTAAGAGAGTTGAGAGCCAATGCTCTAGAAGGTGGCTTTATTCTCATTCTGCTGAAGCATGAAGGCTGTGATTCAACTTGTCAAGGAAGCGGCTCTCAGGCAAACATACCCTGAGGCATTCCTGAGAATGGGCTTCAGAAACCTAGGATTAGGGTTGGCTACAAATATGTTTACCCTGTAAGCCATCTTGCCAGACCTACCAAACTCATACTTTCCGAAAGTATGTCTTGGAAAATAGGTGACTCATTCTAACTTTCAAACAGGGATGTTGGGTTGTTCTATAATAGTAAACACTAAGAATTTTTCGTCTGAGTTTAAATATTTCCCAAAACTTTTCCTTGAACTTTAACTTTCTGTTAAATGACTGTATTAAAGATGTATTAAAGAGAAAGGATTATGAAATGAATGTGTGATTCTACTCTACAGTCATTCCATACATTCCTACTCCAATGAAGGTTTTGTATTTGTAAATAATTATATATATATATATATATATATATATATATATATATATATATGTATGAGCTGTTTTTAAAAAATGAAATATGTATGTTTGGTGAATCCATCATCTATTGGTAAATTGTTCAATTGTTCATGATAAACTTGAATATATCTATCCATATGTTATATGTTCTTGGGTCTCATAAAATAATAAAATAACAGTGTATTTTGGTGCCGTCTCCTGCTATTCAAAAGGAAGCTTGTTTTCATACTCGGTGGGTCTGATTTACCAACTGGGCCAAATTTCCTGGGCATCCATCCTTCTGGGAGTGGCTGCTCTCTTTACTCCCCACTTAGCATCTGTACCACTGGGAAACGTTCAACAGAATGAAGCCACCTGCTACCCTAATGGTTTCAGCCAAGCAGACAGGGCTGAAGCCTTCCCAAATGTAGAGTCTGTCACTCCGATTCTGTCTCTCAAAGGGCATCAAACTTGTCCTACATTCATAGGAAAAACTCTATGTCAGTAGTTACCTCCTGTGGTGTCTGAAGTTCCTCTCAGCTGACCGGGTCTATGGAATTGGACACAGACAGTTTGGAGACATAAATGAGAAACTAAAGCATTCAGGAATATTTTCCTTTATCACATTATGGGGTTGAACTTTCTACAATGAGATCACTTAGGCACATTTTCTCCGCATTGACAATTTGCTGTAACATGTGATTATATGTACTTGCAACCCTACTAATTATGCATTCAAATCTACAACAGTTTCCAACTCATCCCTTTTTCCCAGCTCGTTCTCGCTGAAACCCTTTACAATTGTTTGAAATCAGGACCGAGAACCATGTAAGAACAAGATCACACCAGGAGAATGGAAACCTTTCCCCATGGCTCTCTCTTCAGACATGCTCTGACCCCTCAGTCACTCTTCAATTTGTTTCCTGTGATTGTTTATGGATGAAAAGCATTTATAAATACTCTCAAAGACTCTTTCAAGATAATCTAAGGATATCTAGTTTTAAAACTATCAATTTTATATGAATTTGATATATATGAATTTTTGTATTGGTTTTTCTACCAATAATTTCACCCTGATAAGCATCAGAGAAGTTTTGTTTCTACTGTTTTGCCACTCTGACTATTTGTAGAATTCTTTTTTCACTCAAAATCCTTTAATACATAAAATTCTTGTTTCTGGGAATGCTCCCAGTGAAATAAATACAGTTAAAAATCCCCTTAGAAAGAAGTTAACAGAAGTAGATTAAAAGAGAACACAGTCAGAATTATAAAAAAAATTACATGGATAGGATTTGGTAATTCACAGATTCTCTTATTTTCAATCCATAGATTGATTTTTTTAGTGCAGAAGTAAGTATATAGTCCTTAAGTAATTTTGCTTAAAGAATGTAGTCTGTCATTCCAAATGCTATCTCGCACAATGCACTGCAATTAACTTGACTCCTTTAATTTGAAGTTCATCAAAATTTATTCAAATGAATTAGAAATAATAAGAAAAATTCGATTCATGTGCTGATGTGCGTTTTTACGCTAATGGACTTTCTGCTTTATTCTCTGCTGGTAAGTTTGAATGCTGAGACAGCACCATGGAGTATGCCAACCTTGGCATATTAGTCATGAAGCCATTCACCTAATTGCAGTGCCATTTGACTACATAAGCAGCCTGAGGACTTCATGGAGCTGCTATCACCTGGAGGAGAAACCAAGTCAGTGGAGAAAGGGACAAAAGGATAACTGAGTTTGTTGACATTTTTCATATTTAATTTCCCTATTTTATATCTTTACTTTATATAATGTAGCTTTTGCTGTTTAAAGACTCTTCTTCACAAAGGACATGATTGCTAAGAAACCATTGATAACTGCTATGTGACTTCCTGCCCTACATGAGAGTACAGCTTGGTTATCTTTGCACTCCATGTGGCTCCTGTCGCAAATTGTTGTAAATGGTGACCGTCCCATACACAGTGACGTGTAAGGATGTCTAGGGATCATTCTTTTCCACCATTGCAATTTTATAAAACAGACTCAATTCAGGGACAGTGACACAAAGAATGGTTAAACGAGAACTGCATTAAGAGCATAGATTTTAGAGTTAGTATCTAAATATTTTTGCATAAAACACAAAATTAATAGGTCAATTTGCATTTAATGACCCCTTGTAGCCAAAATGCTCTACCTTTATCGCTTACAGCAGCACCATTGCCTGGGTGGATACAGTGGTTCGCACCTAGGTTTTATGGATGTGTCAGCCTGCATTTATATAATTACATGACTTTTTGTGAGAGCATAGAATGCCGAGGAAATAATGCACCTCTTTTTCTGAACACTCAAGTACCTTTGAATAAAGCACTCTGCTGGGGCTCTGAGATACGATATAGTACTGAGAGGCAATCATTTGGCCTTTTATGTAAATTACTATTTTTCATTATTTACCAATTCCCAATTGTCCCATATACCATGTTAGTATATTCTCCATGGCAGACAAGGCCGGGTAGTCCAGGAGTTAAATGCTGTTAAAAGGCAGACATTTTCAGATTAGAAGCAATGCATTGCTGTGCAGATATAAATAAATGATGTTCGAATTCTCACTGCTTATTAGACAAAACCCACGAAAGAAAATAATAGATATGTAAATGAGAGCCTGATGCTTTTATGAGTGAGACGTTTTAAAAGAAGTTGCTATTTGAGAGGCTGAGTTGATTGGCATTCGGTATTGAAGAGAACTTGCTGACCTCCTAGAGACCTGGGTTCAGATTCCAACACTCAAGTCCAGCGGCTTACAGTATCTTTAAACACCAGCTCCAGGAGATCCTGTAACATCTTTCGGACTCCATAGGGGCTAACACACCTGTTCTTACACACAACGCATGCTCAGACATTAATAAAAATAAGGCTTAAAATATCACTATTTGGTTCCTAAGGTTAAATTCAGAAGCATTTTAAGGCACTAAATGAGATACCATGTGGCATATTATTAAGTAGTGGGTGTTATTAGTTCTTAATATCTAGTTCTTATTTATAAGGTATCTTCTGTGTTCACTTTAATGTCATGCTTAATAGTAAGAACTCAACAATTATGGCATATGTGTAAAATAAAGAACAATAAATGTAAGCAAGCCTTACACCTGGTATGGTGGCTCACGCCTGAAGTCCAGGCACTGCAGTGGCAGAGGCAGAAGGATAACCATAAGTTCGAGGCTACCCTGACCTATATATAGACCTGCATTCTAGGTCAGTAAGGAGGGTGGGTAGTAACATCTTATTTCAAATAGCAAAACAAAATCAAGGGAAATATTTCAAACACTTCTAGTGTTTATGTATTCTGGTAAATATCTAATATTTATAAGATAATATTTGTAAAATAATAGTTTCAAAATAAAATTTAATTAATATGATAAAATCTACAACATTGCCATGAACTTGACAGGAGTAGTATGCAGTTTTATAATATTTTCACCTAGCATCTTATACGTGTTCAAATCTATACCTTAGTTTAGCCAAATGCTTGTCCGGACTAGTCTGAATAGAATGATTTCCTCTGCTAGTTCTCAGTGGGAGCCCTATATGAACTTGGTATTTTCCTTGATAGTCACAGAAAGTTCAGGGAGTGTGCTACTCTGTGTCTTTTACATTAAGCTTTCAGTACATGGCCATCTTTATGGTGAGAACTTACATACCCTTAAATTCACTCTAGTGTTTTATGAAAAATAATTCCTCCAGGAGAGTGGCCATTGCTTCTCTCTATTGGAGCATCGCCAGACTCCCATGTGTTTTCTCCTGAAAACATGGGACCATTGTTAATAAGCAGTGTAGCAAGTATGTGTTCTACTCATGTTGTTCCTGTTAGTGTGGTAGGCATTTATGAATTATCCAGCTTAAATCTCAGACTACCCCAAAATGAGTCCCTTGTTATATCTATATTACAAATGAAAGTATTGATGTAAGCTGTGCGAGCTCAAACATTTGCTTATATCCAAACAGCTCCTAAGACACACAGCTAAACCTTGGCTCCAGTTCAGAAGAAATCGACATTGCAAACATTGATGGGGTGGGAAGAATGATTCGGGAGAAAGGGGATCCCAAGAGCAGGGATAGAAACTCTGGCTATCCCATGGAGCGCACAGCCTTTTCCTCTCCCTCGAAGAAAGAGAAAGAGGTGGAAAGAGCACGCCATTAATTCATAAAATGTAATTTTCCCAAGTGCAAGGCTCGCAATTTCTGCACCTGCTGCGCTGCTGACTCATCTCACCTGAATCATTCAGTCAGCTTCATTGTGTTTGCAAAGATTGCTAATTGCCTCACCAGAACAATTTCAACTACCAATAAGGGAGGCAATCAATCATTAGAGATATTGTTAATAGGAGAAGTCATTTTGACTATTCAGCTCACATTGATCCTTCATAGGAAAAGATTAGTTTCATATTCTATTTTTAAGCTTGCAGGCAGTGATAAGTCACTTCCTTTTGTAGAGCTGAGCTGACCTGATTTTTTTTCCTTACCAAAAAAAAAAAAAAAGACATTTATCTTCTCAATGAATTCTCACTGTGATATCTTCTTCCAGGAATAGAAAAATATTGTGACTTACCAAGAAAGCACAACAAGACAAATTGTACCTTTAGCAAAAGTCATTGCAGCGGCGCTCTGAGGTGGGGCGGCTTCGGTGGCGTTATGGCAGTATTAGGGCGGGAGCGATTGCTCAGTCTGCAAAGTGCTTACTGTGCAAAGATGACAACACGAGTTCAGTCCCTGGCACCCATGACCCAGGCGTGGGAGGCATAGCCGAAAAGATTCCTAGACCTTGCTAATCTGTGAGCTTCAGTAGGTGAAAAAAGTAGGTGAAAAGCAATGAAATAGCATCTAGATGGTGAACTCTGACCTCCATAAGCACACCGACGCACGCACGCATGCACGCACGCACGCACGCACGCACGCACACCACCCAAATCTTCAACAGATGTTAGCACTTCTGGTCTAGGAATTTGTAGTTCTTCTCTTTCCTTTTCAACTATGTGATGTATGTGATTTTCTTTTACTGCGTCCGTGGACGGCAGCGTAAAACACTGGCGATTTGTGGTCTGTAACAATGGAAATTCTTTATATTTGAGGCCTTTTGTCAGAGCTCAGCTGCTAGGTTAGTTTTAATGTTCATGTGAATGTACACGGAACAACGCTCAGTTTCCGTCCCTTTTACTTTGTTTATGTTTGGGGTCTTTGTTAGGCAAAATTCTTATCAGAAGAAATTCTTTAGTATATGATCACCTTGTTCTATTGGAATAGAATTATATTGCATAATGTGTATATGTGTTGTTTCAAGAAGGTTGAAAGTGAACATTTTCACAAGAGCAGTGTAGTTAGGGTTTTACTGCTATGAAGAGACACCATGACCAAGGCACCTCCTATAAAGGACAACATTTACTTGGGGCTGGCTTACAGTTTCAGAGGCTTAGTCCATTATCATCATGGGAGAAAGCACGGCAGTGTCCAGGCAGACCTGGTGTTGGAGGAGCAGCTGAGAACGGTATACTTAATTTTTGAGCACAAGAAAGAGACCAGGCAGCCGGGAGGTGACACTAAGGCCACACTGGGCAGAGCACAGGAGACCTCAAATCCCACCACACACAATGACACACTTCCCCTAATAAGGTCACACCCACTGCAACAAGGCAACACTTCCTAGTGCCAATCCCCATGAGCCAAGCATTCAAATACAGGAGACCATGAGGACCATACCTATTCAACCCACCACAAATACTGTGAGAACCATATATTTTGTGTCAAAACTTCTAGCTGCTGAAGAGAAAGCCAGAAGCACAATATAGGACTTGATTTGGTTTAGATTGTACCTAAATGAATAATAAAAGTTGTAGTGGTTAAGAAATTTCTATCCACAACATACTTTGTTTCACACTCTGTAAACATTAAAATAAACATCTGTTTTAGAGCTTTAACTTGGCACAGAACAAAGTGGCTGTTGATATTCAAAGTCTGAATTTAAGTAGATAACTGACTGTCCTTGCCTGAGGGAAGATGGAGGGGAAACTGTTGAAATACTAATCCTGAAGGTGACATCATATTAAGGTATGGGTGGGACTTTTCTCAGGAGTTGATTAGGTAAGAGTCAGCAATCTGTGGTTGGTGCCATAAAAAAGACTCGTCAGTGATGAAAGGGGGCAGCCTTGTTGACTTCAGCCCTTGCCAGGACCAGAGAAAGTGTTGATCAGCAATAAATTTAAGGAAGTTAATTTTAGGTTTTTTGAAATCCCAGGCCAGACTCTCAGTCGTAAAGAAGTCTAGGAGGAAGATTCAACAACAAAAGTACATTTGCGACTCTGGTATTTTACCATCTCCAAGGTGAAAAGTCCAGCCATCTTGTATACAGGGACATGATGATATTCAAATCTGGGGATAAAGGTGAAAAGAATTGTCTAAGACATTGATGTAGCTGCAAAAAATTTAGAAAATGTAGCAAGACAGTCTCTTGTATGTCACACAATATGTGTTCCATGTATGTTTGGAATAAAATTTGCAGGATGTGTTTATATTCATGCTACAATAATAAAGCCAGTAAGAATAAAGCCAAAGTTTATTAGAACCACAAGGGCTTCTGTATGTGTACTGGTCCAATGGATTATAGGAAATGACAGTTTATATGCAGCCTTTTTAAATACTCTTGTATTCATATTTTGCCCGAGTAATGCAGAATATCATTTGTGAATTGACTAAGATCCCAAAATTCATTTGTATACAATTGTATAAAACTGAAAACAGGTTTTCCATGGAATCAGTGTTAAAAGTGGTTCTTAGTTACCCTCTCAATGGTCCACAAATAATCTATCTCAGCAAACTGAAGTCTATGGGCTAATAAAATGTGAGTTTAGAGTTTTGCAAACCTCACCCACTGCTGATTTTGTAAGAAAAAAAAAGTGTTCTTGTCACAAGCATTTGCTTATGCATTAGCGTGTTCACTGTGGCTGATTTCAAATCACCATGGAAATATAAAGTAAACAAACAACAAAAAACCCAAGTGTTTTACAACACAGACCTTCTGCTCTATAAAACTAAGCTTTTTATAGAAAAAGGTTACTTATTCTTCAGTAGTTCTTATGGGCCACAAAAGGAGTGACTTATAGAGACGTGCATGAAGAGTTTTGGTGGGGCTCACGTTGGAAGATACATCTTAGCCTCTCACACTTTTTATCCTATCCCCATGTCACATATCAAGCCAAAGCTTCAGAAAGTGGTGACTGCAGCAACTTGCCTCCTTCAGGACAGGCTGGGATCTGATGATTGAGGGCCTCTGTTTTGGCAAATATATTGGAAAATGGAGGACCTTCAGCTTTATTTGGAGACATCACCTCCCTATGAGCTCTGTGTTGACCTATGCTCAAATCCTAGACGTGAGTTGAAAGCCAAAGGATTTAGAGGGAAGGAAAACCTGATGTAATTATATTAAATCTTCACGATAAAACATACTTTTAAAAAAGTTAAAGTTTTTCAGCCAAGAGTCAATGACACAAAAAGAAGAGAAAAATACATTTAAACAGGTAGAAATAGTATTGCTGACCTACTTGGACTTTTGAAATATTTTAATACTTGGTACAACGTATATGAGTGAATGCACATTACTTCATAAGATTAATCTGTACTGTGCTTTACTGTGTCACTGCTAAGTGCCACGTACGTGGTGCTTACTGTGGAGCAGGCAAGATGGTCGACACTGTCTGCGCCACGCTCTGACGATTTCCCTCTTTCTGTGGTGATGATTCTTCCGTTTACTCAGACGTAACTGTCTTTCTCCTAATCTGTGAGTAATTGGGTTTCTCCATGCCTAGCTGTGCTGTCTCTTAATCACTTGGCTGTTTTATCTCCCTTGAAAACCCACAGCTACCACATTGCTTCAAATGTATAATTTTCCCTTGAACCCTCTTTCGGACCTTCAGGTCTGTATTTCAATCTGGCGACTTGACAACATCTCTACTCGTGCAGGCTGCTCTTATCCGAGCGCTCCATCAGAGCATCTTTGCAAATGCATCTGCCTTTCAGGAGATTCTCAGTCCAACGACTCTTGTGACAATCTCATTTCTGCTTTTTCTCTTATCGTCCTTATGTAATCACCGAGTCCAGGGTGTCCTTTCCTAAACACCATTGCAGATCCATTTCCTCTTTGCTGATTATGTGACACCATCCCAATCAATGTCATCAGATCTCTTCCTTAGAATAGCAAATGTCTTGTTACATAGTCTGTCCAGGGCCATTCTCAGCCTTCCTTACACTGAACTAATTGGAGTTATTTCCTAACCTATTTGGTAATCTGCAAGACCCAGATTGACCACAATGCAGCTCTCCCTTTGCCCTTTCTTCTTCCTTTTGAATGATGTTCCTGTGTTTGAACATGTTCCTTCCACTAAGCAGTCTGTCTCTTTATCCTTGGATAATTCTTGAATTCCTTATCTGCAGAATTCAACTAAGTTCCTGTATATCACGTGTTTCAGGTGAGCCTGACAAGGCCAGAAGCCCAAACTTCTCCTGTCGTGATTGTAGCCAAACAAAACAAACAAACAAACAAAAAACAAGTATGCGGAAAATCTGTTAGTCCTACTAGGAAGAAAAGAACTATTGTTTAATGGAGGTCTATATTTACTTAAATAATCTTCATTCTGACAGTCCTTTTGTCACTATGACATGTGACAAATAAAACTTAGAATTAGGCAAGAGACAGTTTCTAAGCAACTTTATATGTATAAAAACTTCACTCAATATTATTTAATGATTTTAGAATAGGCCTGGCCATTTTCTCACAAATAATTGAGTAAATCTATGTGTTCAACAAAATAAATTATAAATTAATGTATTATGTATGTTATGTTAATTTTTCTTCTTGTACTGGACACTATATGATATAATAATTGCAAGTTTTGTTGTTTCATATTAAGAAAGTAATATAATAAAAATGCCCTTTTGTATGTAGTACTAAGAAATGTAAAAAGAAACTATTTCTCTGGAGAAATTTATATTCTAAGACATCCATGTTCTAGAGATGATACTGAATAAAGACAATCTCCAAAGAGTTTCCCACACAAGTTCTGCCTCTCAAGCTCTATTCCCATGCTAACTAGCCAGAGAACAGATACTAATTATACTCAGAATTGGTAGTGCATCCGTTTAGCACTATTGATCTACTAAAAAAATGAAAGTAAACTAAGCAAGAACCAGTCTCAACACCAAAGGGATGGCATATTGATCCTCTATGACACTGCTTTGTCTACACAGCAGTGGGCACATACAACTCAGTGCTGTGAAGAATCAAGCAGGGGAGACACAGGCCTTGAGAGAAAACAAAGTAGCCAAGATTAAGGGAGACCATGAAAGGAACCTAGCTTAAAGCTTTCCTGGTAGGCATTCATCAAGAAATTCTATAATCAAATGTGCAAAAACACCATCACTTAAATATTTAATGGGGGCAAAACTACCTTCGGGTCTTTGGGAGACTCTGAGGAAATTAACACTCATCTCTGTAAGAAGGACTTCTTAGGGAATTTAAAAAAATGAAGACATCGTATGAACTCAGTCTTTCTCTCATTTCACATAGGAAGTCTTCTGTGTTGTAGGTTTAGCTCCAATTCTCTCCCTGTTTTAATTATTTAACAAAACTCAAGTATCCCAAGGTCCATTTCTCTGAAACCTGCCTCTTGGCCATGTTTGCAATTCAGTGGTTAACCTATGTGATCCTGTAGGAGCAAAGTTTATGTTTGTTTTTAGATTGTTTTCTGATTTGGATTTGAATAATCATACGTTCTCTCCAATTAAACCTAATATTTAACATGTTATCCCCATTAGCTATTGTGGTATAATGACTTCTTCTTTCATTGGCTTGAACCCTTTTCAGATAGAGTAGATTGGTTAGTTCGTAATTAGATTAGTTTCTTACAGATTTTCACACTTGCGTCCTGGTTTTCATTTTCTTTCACTGCCTTGAGCATAGTGTATATACACAGGTTTGGGTTTTACTCTCAGGATAATATTTCCTTGCAGCTCTGCCTTGTGTAGGGAGGTAAGGTGTGTGCTTTAAATTCTAGTTATGGTTCTACCATTTCGGTTTTGTATCATTTGCAGGCTTCCTTACACTTCAGATTTAATACTTAGATGTATCATGCTGAGCTGATGAGAGGGTGTGAGACTGGGGAAATATTTTCTGGCATAATCACAAAATAGTAATTCATCAGGTTGTCAGCTTTTCCACTTTGTGGAATAAAAATTAGCAAGCTATATTAAAATATATGCATGTGAAGAAATCCTTTTGTATAACCATATTTCTGGCATTAGGATATCAGAGGAAACTAATTGTGGCATTAGAGTGTGGAATTTTCTTTCTTTGTTTTTCCTTTTGCTCCAGGTTTTATTTTTCTGGGACCTGTTATGTTTTAGGAGGAAAACTAAGTGTCAGCCTATGTCAACATTGCTACTGTAAAAATAGTCTCTTTTATGAATTATTCAAGTTAGCATGTCTTTGGGGGATTTTTGAGTATTCTAATATGGTCAGATGTGACCTTCTGCAGTGAGATGAAAAGAATAGAAACTAATTTATGAATAGAAATACTGGATTAAAATTATATTTAAAAATCACAGGTTAAAAATATTTTCTACATACACATAAACACACAAACACACACATACACACACATAAACACACACACACACACGCGAACAGAGAGAGAGAGAGAGAGAGAGAGAGAGAGAGAGAGAGAGAGAGAGAGAGAGTGAGTATGGATGTTGGTTTTGATTCAAAAACACTTGGCATTTTTATTTCAGTATGTAATTATATGAATAGCAAAGAATCTACAGTGACTTATGTCCAGAGGCAACATCTGACAGCGAAAAAGCACAGTATCTCTGAGGAAAATGTTCTGCCCATTCAGGCTTTGTTTATACAACTGAGTTCATTGATAATAGAAGTGAACCCTTGAAAATAGAGGCTTAGGCAGTTATACACACATGGTTTTCTCTTCTGTGTTGTGTGTACCTTACCTAACTCAGGCCTACAAAAGGATCCTTAGCAGGCAACTGTATGTAGCAGAAGACAACATGCTTCTGAACACTTAGCAAATTCAAACCTTGTCATTTATAATTCTTTCATGAACAGTGTTTCTTTCTAAACCATTGAAGTAGCACTGTCTATGCAATACCGTGAACTCAACTCATCATTCACTCACTCAACAGTGAAATTAACATTTAGTAGTGTATTACTTTTTCAAAAATTTCAAATTTTCACTCAAAATATGTTACAAAAAGAATTTGTACCACACGAAATAAGCTCAAAATGTTTGTGTTTTATAACAAAAAAACCTGGATTTGGGGATTGTAATTTCTATGTACCTCAGATTGTATATTTATAATCTTTAGTAGTATTTGAAGGAATAAGTTATTTAAATAGAATTAGTGATAAGGTATATTATATTTATCACATTCTCTACAAGTTAACAGATTTTAAGAATCTTTTAAATCTAATTTTTGATTGTTTCTTATTTGTGCTTACTGATAAAACATTTTTAGAGAGCTGGTATATATTTTAAGTTTACTAAGTGAAATGAAACTAGAAATGTCATTTATTATGTCATTCAATAAAATTTAGGAATAAACTAAAATGAATATTGATGTTGCAATGAAGTTGTGAATTAGTAATTAACTGTTTCCTCCAATTTCTTCCTGGAAAAAAAAGGGAAAGGAAGAAAGAAAAACAAAACAAATAAGGGGTATAGTTAAAGATAACAGGCTTATGTGAATGAACATACCCTGCCCTGGACCAGTTAATTTTTATTCTGAATATATAAATACTTTCAGGCCAGTGTTGAATTAGTCCTCAGTCCACTTACTACAGTATGAAAAGCTAGTATCCTAAGTACAATATTTCTGTTGCGTGCTAACGATCTATATTTCACAGCAACTTAAAACATCTTTGGCTTTAAATTTATGGTGCATATGTACTTTGAAATACACAATATTTACTTTGGCTTTATTAATTAACTTTTCTGTTTCAGATTTGAACTCACTCAAAATATCTCTTTCTTCCTTTGTATATTCAGTTTTAGAGATAAATCATGTGGCCAAACTCAGGAATATCCTTCTCTTCTTCCTGCCTGTTCTCCACTCTCTTTTCTCTGATGGCTTTTTTCCATTTTTTTCTCCCCTCTCTCAGTCTCTTTACCTTTCTAAAAAAGAATATCAAAGGGCAATATGTAAGCTCACAACTGATCAAATTGAGATGAATAAGTGTTTATGAATGCATTGGTTATAAATAAGACATCTAACCCGCACTTACATGTGCTCACAAGTGCACACCACACACACACACACACACACACACACACGCACACACACATACACACATGCACACACACGCACACACACACACACATACACACACTGTGGTTCAGGGACCTTAGGAACTCATGGAAAAGAGGGTGGGAAGATTATAAGAGACAGAGCTCAGAGACGAACTCAGTATTTTCTGAACATGACAAGACCTATATAAGTGCAAGCCAATTCCCCAGCAGATATGCACAGTTGTCATTTTTTGTTTGTAATGACAGGAGATGCCTTTGCCATTTGCTAAGCTGAACCAGGAGGGCACACTTTTCCAGTCAACAAATCTTAATTGCTTTACTTCTCTCCATCATTCACATGGCATTTTCTTTTTTCTTTCTTTCTTTCTTTCTCTTTCTTTCTTTCTTTCTTTTATTTTTAGAAAACTTAAAATTAGAAAGTAACTTGTGTGACGCTCCAGTTTGAGACATCTCTTGCAAATTGATGATATACTCTGCTGCTTTTTCTCATGTAGCCCTTGTAAGGTTTGTTGGTAGATGACCAATACATTACAGACACATAGGTTCTGACTTCCAACAACATTAGCTCTCTGCTAATAGTTCAAAGACACATAATAAATGATTACTTTTTGGTTAATTGATAGGAAACTTTTGGAATGAACACTAAGATTATTAATTACTTTCAGTGAATTTACAATGTGATACGTAATAACTTTCACATCTGTTTAATTCAATTGGATATAAGCTAAAGCATTGTAGTCTTGCAAAGATACCCTCTTCCAAATATTGTAGTCCTTTGAGCTTAAATACTTAAAAATACATATAGCAATGACACTATGGTATCAAACTGATTTTTTTATTTTACAAATTCTCAAATGTGAAAATAAGTAGAATATTGCAATAGAATAACAAGGATCTAATCTTTATTTTTTCAAAGATTTATTTAATATATATAAGTACACTGTTGCTGTCTTCAAACACACCAGAAGAGTATGTTTCAAAACATCAGATCTCATTACAGATGGTTGAAAGCCACCATGTGATTGCTGGGATTTGAATTCAAGACCTCTGGAAGAGCAGTCAGTGCTCTTAACCACTGAGCCACCTCTCCAGCCTGAATCTATTCTTTATAACAGTTTTGAACAGCTTTTATATTTAGTTTATCATACATATATACGTTGAAATTCACCAGTGAATTCTTCTGTTTAAATACATTGGCTTTTCTTTTTTAGATTTGAGCTGAGTTAAATGATTATTGAAACTACAAAGAGTTTTATATTTCATGGTTAAAGATTTCCTGAAATACAGACATTTCTTGGTCATTTTTTAAAAAGAAAGATGTGCTCTTCATAGAATTGTCTAATTATACTGTCCTGAAAAGGAATAGTATTTCTTAACAATGACCAGTCATTTTTGCAAATTCTTAGTATCAAGGAGAGCTTTTATTTTAAATAAGCAAACTATGAATCCTATTTGAAGCTGTGTCTGATGCACTGCATAGATGAAATAATTACAAGGATGGCATGCAGTAATTGGGTCTGGAACCCCAATTACCCTGAGGCATTGACTCATTTAGACTTATGCCTTTACTCACTTTCCTAGAGAAAGAAATCCACCACACCTCGCTTTGAATTCAATAATTCTACTCCTCTCCCCTGTACAGAGCCTGCAAGAAATCATTGAATTATTTGCTAATTGTGAGCAAAATTTGTATTGATTTTTTTGTCTCTCTCTCTCTACCTAATGTTAATGGCACCATTCTTCAGGTCACTGAGTACTTTCCAGCACCATCTAATTGTTACAGACTCACTTGCTTAGATGAAATTGTGACATCAAAGTTTCAAATACAGATGCAAGCGTAGCTAATGTGACTGCACTGCACAGGCCGTTCTTAAGCTTTTCCTTCACACTGCCTCACTTCATAGGTAACGGCTTACAATGTATGTCATGTAGTTTGAAACCAATAATGATTCAAAAATATATTAATGATATCGAAATATAACTCTATTTTTGCCCTATTTAAATGCTGAGCATGATCCTACCGGTATGATACCACAAAAAAGCAAGGGAAAAAATGGCTGCCTATCCATGTTTAAACTCAACTTTATGAATGTAGGTATTCAAAGCTTACATGTTATTTCTAGCAAAGTGACTGTTTCCAAGGTATCATAAGTTCTATAACACGCTAGCAAGGGTATTTTAAATTGAAGATGCCCGACAGTTCTCTGCACTGATACCCCAAATGTTTGCTCTATGAGTTTTATTGAATTTATTGAAATAAAGCAGTGGAAAACAAACACCGAAAACCAAAAACAAGAATCTCTCACATGCACACTGTAGGATTTTACATGGGAAAATTCATTCCTCTCACAGCCCCTAAATAGTTGTTAAACCAATGTACCTCATCTTTGACATCTGTTTGAGCAGAATGAATCTATTTTGAATCCCCAAATCACTTTCCCTGTGACAGAATGCAGTCAATGAAGCAAAATTGTTTGGGGGACATTAAGAAGTGAAAACAAGCCAATCAGCTGCTATTTAATTTCCTGGAGAGTCAAGTTTAAGGAAGAATGACATCAGAGTCTGATAAAGGAAAGCCTACTTATAGACGACCACTATTTAGAGGATATTGTTTCCAGTATACTGAGTCACTCGATACGGCATTCCACAATGTTTCATGACAAAGGCCTATAGTTAGAAGATGCTTTATAAACTGCTAGGTGGTTCATGAGTATGTGCTCCCTATGCATAGCAATAAGGCAGAATGAGTAGGGCTGAGCACAGTGCATTCATTTGCTGGTATTTCATTTCTATGTGCTATGGTTTCAAAGTGTTTGCTTGTTTGTTTGTTTGTGCTTTTGTTTTGTTTTGTTTACACACAAAAACATCTCCCCAAGGGAACTTGTGCTTCAACCTTGACACCCTGTGGGCCAGTTAAGAGGCGGAGTTATTGAAAGATTTGTGTACAGAGTGTGAGCTTACAAAAGATTGAACTTGTTCTTATGGGACACCCTCAGTTAGTTGGTTCCACTGTTGGTTTGTTTTAAGAGGATTGTTATAAAAGTGAACAACTGGGCTGTACCCAGCTTCTTTGGCTTCCTCTTTGGTGATGTTTTCCTTGCATAGGAACTTACCATTATGGTGCCATCTACCTAGAGCCTTTAGCAGAACCAAGCTGATGCTGGTGCCAAGGTTCTGAGCATCTGGCACCAATAGCATTTTCAAGAACAGTTCCAAATCTACTCCAACCGAACTCAAGTTCAAATGTTGAGGCTGCAAAAAAAGACAAAAAATACATCATGGGAGAGAACAGCCAGTTCTTAGGTTTGTTTTCTCCTGTCCGCTAATAACTAAGAGGGTTTTTCTTCTTCTTCTTCTTCTTCTTCTTCTTCTTCTTCTTCTTCTTCTTCTTCTTCTTCTTCTTCTTCTTCTTCTTCTTCTTCTTCTTCTTTTCTTCTTCTTCTTCTTCTTCTTCTTCTTCTTCTTCTTCTTCTTCTTCTTCTTCTTCTTCTTCTTCTTCTTCTTCTTCTTCTTCTTCTTCTTCTTCTTCTTCTTCTTCTTCTTCTTCTTCTTCTTCTTCTTCTGTGTCACTAGTGAGTGTTAGATGGCTATCCCATGAACATTAGGGAAACTTTAAAGACTGAAAGGTTCATGTGTTTAGAGAATCTCACGCAGTAACCCAGGTTGGCCTGAAACTCAGAATGTACGTTACCCTTTCTCAGACTGCCATGTGCTGGGATTACATGTATAAACCATCATACTTGGCTAAAATGATAGGTTTTATGCAGTTTTAAACTTATTACCCTGGGTTTCTGTCCGTATGTATGTATTATGTATATGTGTACATACCTGTGTGGGTGTAGGTCTATATATAAATCTGTGTATGCATAAGGGATGTGAACATGTTAATCCTGTTCTGTACTCCTGAGCTACACCCACAGCCCTGCTAATGATCTTTTAATTATTCCCTCTGCTTGATGTTCCCCTATACAATGTGTGCGAGTTCAGGGACAAAGTTGCTTACCACCAAAACTGATGCTCTGGATTAGATTCCTAGGACCTCCGTGATGGAAGAAGGGAATTGATTCTCCCATATGCTCTTCAGATTGCCACTCGCACACAATTACAGTCATGCACACACACGCACACACGCACACACGCACACACAGAGAGAGAGAGAGAGAGAGAGAGAGACAGACAGACAGACAGACAGAGAGACGACAGAGAGAGAGAGACAGAGAGAGAGAGAGACAGAGAGACAGAGAGAGAGAGACTCTGATGACAAAATATAATGCTAAGTTTTACAGACTTCTAGTTATCGAATGAACGTTAAACCCACAAAGCCTGCCTGCATCTTAGAATGGCTTCCTGAATAAATCCCCCACCCCCACCCCCACCCCAAGTGGCTCTAGGTCAGGTATTTCATTCCAGCAACATAAATGAAAGGAGAGCAGGTAGACAGATATGCAGTGCTCTGGAGGGACAGTGCAATGCACTGTCATTTTGGAGTTTGAGATACATTCCAGATATGTTCCCTATTTAGCTGAACGTGTTAATTTTAATCATAAATGGGTCCCTTTTTGGTTGAGTTTTATTCAACAAAGGGAAGAAAGGAATCTGTGTCTTTTATTCAAATCTCCACATAGCCTAGTTTCCATTAGAGTTTGCTGAGAAATGACTCATAAAGCCAACCATTTTATGCATCAGGTGACAGGCTTTGACAGAGACAGCCCTGCAGGTTTTGCAATATGGTGCATTTTCAATGCTTCAACTGTGTGAGTAGGTGTGCGTCGTACGACTTCCACGTGCTTAGCTTGCAAAATCCCGGTTTATTTATACAAAATTATCCAAGTGAAAAAAGTGGTGAGTCTCACAGGGAACGGTTGGTCCTTGGTGGGGTGTGGGGGATCACCTAGCGTTTTATTACCGGGAGAACGGGGCTGTATTAACAGCACCGCAGAAGTCTTTGTGAGAAGCATTAAATAAAAATAGTGAACCTCATCATTTTCTGTTTTGGCTGTTTCAACTCTGGGTAAAATGAAAGTTAGAAAGCCCCTATAAACAGAAAAAGAAAACAGTAAAAACCGTTCTGAGACATCTTTGTGAACCTGAGTCTTTAGCTCGTCCCTTTGACTCATACCTGACTGTGACTAGTGAGGTACTCTCTTTACGCACTGTCCTGTGGGAGACTTCTCAATGCGTGTTAGAAAGTTTGCAGTTTCTTATCTAGACATGAGTATTCATTGGTTAAACTGTTTAAATCTCTGTTCGGTTTTCTGTGACTAAGATGTGGCACTTCCTCCTTACCACCAACAAAACATACGAACACTACTTTTTACACTCCCAGAAGTCACTTTCTAGTAAGGCCTGTAAAAAGTGGGTGGTTTCTCAGCCAGCGTCCTAGACTTTCATGGGTAAGATATAGGACCTCTGGAAATTTCCTTTCTGAAACTCAAAATCATTCATCCACAGAGCTGACACAGTTATTAAATATTTATTTTTCCTCCTTAGATACAATTAGCATATATTTTAAAAATACTTTTAAGTTTCTTGTGCCTATGACTTTTGATTTGTGAATAGAAGGACAGCAGGTTGTGTAGACTACTTCTAAAGTCTACGCTCTTCAAAATACTGGAGATGTGCCTGTGATATTAATAAGCTAAAACAAGGTAAAGCACAGGCAGGGAAGGCAAATCTCATCTCTTTATCCTATATTTAAATCCAGTTATGAATACAGTCATAGACAGGTAAGCCTAGGCACAAGAGAACGAAAATGAAGCTGTAATCAAAAGGCGGAGTTGGACATTTCCTTTTCACTCATAGATCATACACACTTGCATTCCTGTCTTCAGAATGTTGGAAACAAAAACAAAACAAAAAAATACAACAGGGTCCTGTATTCTTGGATTCAGGACTTCATCCTAAACTGCTATTATAACTACGACTCAAAATGGGATGTGCATAATATTTATTAAATAAAGAAGTGAGAAAATAATTACAGGATTCCGTGCTTTGAAACTTAAATATTCTACTGCATTAGTCACTCCGGCATATTTAAATTTCTTCTCATTCTACCCCACCCATGTTTTCCTTTTAGAGTTTCCCTTTCCTCTCTCCTATACAGCCCCAATTAAAATAAAATAAAACCCCACTGAGTTAAGCTTTAAGAAAGAAAAAAATTTTAATTAGGCAAAATGATACTAAACAATCCAGTAATTTGAATCATTCACAAAATATCATTCTTCTTTGTTGCAATTAGAAGACTAAGCCATTTTGCTCTATATGACACCCGAGGATACACTGGATAACAGGTGTTAAATATCATTTCATTTTTCTTTCAAATCATTATTTTGTAGAAATTTAGCCCCGCCCCCTTAGAAGGTATCACTAAATTTTGATTACTTAGTCATACTTAATGTTTCAACTGTGTATCCTGATGATACAGAATATGTCTCTGGTAAAACAGACAACATGCTTCTTCCTAGGGTATACTTCTTTAGCAACAGAATGAGGAATAAATCACATACCAAGTAGACATTTCTGTGCTTCACTGTTCCCATTTGAAAAGCGACAATATAACAACATGGACCTTTAGAGATGGTGGGGGTAGGGGTGAGAATTGAGGTGAGTAGGTATGCAGGGTGGGTGTGTGTGCGCCGTGGTATGTTTGAAGACAGCTTGGCCAAGGCTTTCTCTCCTTCCTCCTTTATATGAGCTCTGTGGATGGATCTTGCCATCCCTGGAATTAACGTTTAACTCATGGCATTCTGCCTATAAGGCAAGAATTTTCTGTTGCTTTCTCCTCAACCCATCAAAAGCCACTTTCAAAAAAAAAGCAAACAACTCAGCTGAGTATTTAATATTATTTCGAGAAATAAAATTGAAGGGCAACAGACGTACCACACACGTTCACAGCAGTTTGTTTTTGGCTTGGACTGAGAATCGGTACTTTAGCTCAGAAGCTCTGCCGTGTCCTTGGAAAACATAATTTAATTTTGTGTCCCCCATTATTCCTTGCTACTAACATTTCTGAAACACATCTGTAGCTTAGACATTGAAGATATATAATATAGATAGACTGATGTGCATACATATCATAGTTAATATTACCACTTAGACAATTTTATTACCAAGAAGTCTTATGGATAGTGTACCTTATCTTCTTGTTTCTCTAAGATGATTTAGCATTTTACCGGTTAAAACTGCTCAAAGTTTGGAAGGAAATACTTCTGAACTTAAAATATTATACATACCCTAGCAAAATCTATTCCCTGTCATCTGTCACACAGTGAATATCTGCTGAGCACCTTCCTCATCCCTGTGTTTTATTTTAATGGTGGATCATTCAATGTAGCCCAGTGTCCCCTCATATAATGGGATGACCTAGTAATCACAGATGTGTGGCCTAACATTCTTTGATTATAATCTCAATTGTATGCCATCCCCACAAATTAATTGCACTCTATATTCAGCATTCATCAATTTTTTTTGCATTGTTGTTTTATTTCTATTAAAGGAAATATTAGAAAGAATTGCAGATAACTTATTCTACTATTGATGAATATGAATTGAGTTTTAAGTAATTATATATGTTCTACTACCACGGAGTCAGTACAGTGAAGAATGCAAACTGTAATTGCTATTCTAAATTAATTTTGAAATTTATTTAATACTCTCCATTACTTCTTCAAATTAATAAATGTTTTCATTTTAGTCATTTAGTCAGTACATTTCACTAGACATCTAGATCCTAGATAGCAAAGCTAATGTTGTATTTGCCACTATTTCTTAGGGTCCTTTGGAGTGCATGATGTCGTGGGATGGTTCTTTAATGATCATTTTCATTAATTTTGAGTAATTATTTACTCACATCAAAGGTTAAAACCAAACCGACCTTTCTGTAACTTTCGCGAAGAAGATAGTAGTCACTCAAAAGTCGATTGGAAACGCCTTAAGTATCTCACCAATGCATTCCGTTCCTTTGTACTGTTTATCCAACCAGCATGTTTGATCTGGATCCTTCCTCCCTTCCTTTCCGAGGGTAGAACTAGATTCGCTCCCCTCATAAAAATAACACAAAATGAAGAGGAGGAGAAGGAAGGGGAGAAGGAGGAGGAAGGGTTAGAGGAGAAGGAGAAGGAGAAGGAGGAGGAGGAATGTAAAAAATCTTAATTGGGTCTTTCAAATAATGTAATTGCAGAATACAGTCCCTTTTATGATATAAATATCTACTAGTACATTCCGTTTGTGTTTTTAAGCTTGTCTGTCACATCGATGTGTGTGTCCACTTGTCCTCTCTTGCTTACCAATATAAACATAATTGTCTTGGAGAGAGAAGGTAAGCATTTAATTTGGGTTTTTGCCTTTGTATTTTCCTGGCTTTGGCATTGCTAAATGTAGCTGTCTCTGGCCAACACCATCGCTTTCCATATTTGTCCATTGTCATCACATGGGTCATGATCCTAGGTTAAACCACAAACTTCCTTACAATTAAGCCTCTTGATTTCAAGCCAGGAGACAAGGACCTTGATTTTTGACTCATTCCAATACCTATTGAAGCAGGCAATTATAAATATTTAATTTCCTATTTACTCTGACACTGTTCCAAATATGTTATTGCTTTGTCTCTATGGAGAAGTATTTTCATCCATAGTATATCTGGTTTCTAACGTTTCACAGCATCAAAATATAACAGGCATTTCCTTTTTATTGTAATTATTTATATTACTTTTAAAATATTACATTTTTCTCCAATCATTTGCAGTGGATGTTCATCTACTGCTAATATGCCAAATGGAGAGGAATATACTTCGTCAGAGTTGGGCCAGTTACCTTCTCTTGATCAGATGCGCATTTTTAAACCCTTACTCCATAAGTAACTAAGTTTACCATCCCCTGATTGAGTAGAAGTGACTTAACACTAGGAGGTAGCAAGAGTAAATGAATGAGTAATTCACTGTCGCTAATATAAAATAGATATCTTTATTCACTGCCTACTTTGAAAGATAAAGTAATCTAAGGAGTCCAGAAAGAAGAAGGGGGATGCACTAGTTAAAGAAGAGACAGCCAATTTACCTGCTGTTACAATGAGTGGAGTCGCTACTGTAATTAGCAAAGCTTATACACTTGATTAATGACAGAGCCTTTTCTCAGTTTGTGGAAAAGGGGACACTGGGTGATTAAAGCAGCTGTGAAAAATTGTGGGGAACAGTTATAATTGCCATAGAAAAATTTTTATTTTTGCAGATTCACCAGAACTATAAACAGGGGGAAGATGTGTAGGAACCGTTTTTAACAAAAGTCACATCACTAAAATATTCTGGTCATAGCTGACATTGTTAACAAGAAATGGTTGTGCCTGCAATTAAAATAGATGTTTTTAAAATGAAACGGTGCAAATGGTAGTTGATAAACCTAAGATATTCATTTGGTAGATATGAGGGTAAGTAAAGAAGGGTGTGCACACTGCAATCCCAGCTGGAAGAGATCGTGGTTTTGAGGCCTAACTGAGGTTCATAGTGGGAAGAGGGAGGCGGAAAAGGAGGAAGGAAGGGGGAGGGGAAGGACAAAGAGGACGGGAAAAATAAAACTTTGATTTAAACAAATAGATAATAGGTAGTCAACACCATCAATAAAAGCGTTTATGTGCATATATGCCCACATATAGGAGTATATTTGCCACTTTTCTTGCTTCTCTTCATAAATTTCCTTAAGCTTCATATAACAGCGAAGCTTCTTTAATGAACTGTTCACGAATGAAGACCAAGTCTTCAGTAGGAGAGCAAAGTTGTATTTCCCTCCCACTTACTCAAGTTAAAACAAACATGGACCACGAGGCTATGTCTCCTTGTGGTGGAGAGTTAAAGAAATGATTCGCAGAATATTTTCTTTCTCACGCTGACTTCTGAGCACCTGATTTCAGGATCCAAGAGTAAAATCGTATCATACTATTAAAGCATGCTGCGTGTACTACTACAGGTACTATTATTAAATAGGATGTGACTGGCTGTCCACTGTTAGAAGGCAATCTTGTTGGAAGCAATATCAGTGTTTCACTTCCGAACATTTTCGTAGTTGGGGACAGAAGGCAAATACGATGAAAACATGGAGATTCGAGATTAGAACTGAACGAGACATGCAGCCTAGAGAGCTGGTGCATGACTACTTGTGATTCCCTGGTGACTGTGTGGACAGCCTTGGGACGGACTAGCAGCCGTCTACATAAAATATGTCTAGCATGTTTCCACAAAAGTAAGAAAAATTACAGAATTGGATGAAAGCTGTGTGCAGAATTCTCATTCTGTTCTGATACAATGTTGTGATTTCATGGGCCAAAGTGAGAAATATGGGGCAAGTGCAAAACGGGGAGAAAGCAAACCTCATCTCAATGATCCAAGGCAACGGCCCAGGGGAAGATCCTAAGCGTTCTAAGTGCAGTTCTTCCTAAGTGCGGAATAATAAGCGCTCACAGCGAGGAGTGTGCTCCCCGAAGAATGAACATGAATTGTTCAGATCAGATTCTGCGAACGGGTGTCTTTTCTTGTCTCATAATCAAACGAAAGTCTCAGTTACTATCGAAATGTGGTGACAGAGGCATGCCGGGAAACTCCTTTTTAGACCATCGAACTTCCCATTTCCACAGTACACATTGCTCGGTGTCAAGAGTTTTAACACATGTTTGTTGCTTTAAAGATAACTCTTGGTACTTTCTCCCATACTAAGTACAGAGCACATTTCCCTTTACCCTTGGTAGAGTCCAGCACACCCGAACTTGCTACATCTGGGCAATCTACAAGGTCTATTAGCCCTGCTTGAGTAGCTCTTGATAACACTCTCCAGGAAGTCAATTAAAGATGGCATAGGATGGGCTTTAAAAACCATATATATACATATATATATGTATATGTATATATGTGTGTGTGTATACATACATATGTGTGTGTATATATGTATATGTATATATACGTATATATACATATATATACGTATATATACATATATATACATATATATATATATATATATATATATATATATATATATCAGGCATTTGGTGAAGAAATAATGAGACTATGAGGAACAACAGGGTATTTAGGGTTCTCCAGAAACCCATATTTATTTTTATTTGTTTCTTTTGTTTTGTTTTCTTTCTATGATTTTTCTAAGATATTAAACATTCTTTTCAGATTTTCATGACCAGTGTAATACAATGTCAGGATCAGGTACATAGCTGAACAGTCTGAGCTACGTAAATATTTCTTTAGTAAATGAAACTACAAGGAAGGAAAAAAAGAGATTCTGTAAGACAAGGAACAATGAGATGTTGTATTAAGAAAGAGACAAAACGTGCTTTGGAGGTTTACAGGAGACCAAGGAAGAGGGTGCTTAAAGTTTGGAAGGCAGTACACATCCAATCGTGTGAGCTAAAAGATCATTCATTAAACCACAAAAGTGCGCACAACAACGAAGGGAACAGGGTCATGCTGATCACTCACACACTCCATTTTGGCTTCTCTTCTTTCTTTCTTGTGAAAATATGCTCTATACAGAATCAAATTCATATTAGAAATGTATTCAAATATGAAAGTAGTTCGGCATGCATTTTGAATTAAAAAGAGTTTTAGCCTGATGTTCAAATCACCATCTCGCAGTAGGGCGCAATACCTGATTGTAATGAGGACTGTGGTTACCAAGTTAGATTATCTCTAATAGGCTTTGATTATTCAGCTACAGCTTCATAAAATATATTCATTGCAACTAATTGTCCATCATAATATTTTTAAAGTGTTTTCCAGAATAAAAATTATCAATCTTAAGCCTTGGCTCTTATTCATTCATATTAACAAAATAAAATTAGGATTGTCTTTCATTCATAAGTTTTCTATCTTACAGGACTATTACTGTATTTCCTTAACATTTTAGGTGGGAAAACATGGTCATGTAATAGTCATGCGTCTATTTCATCCCCTGAGAAACTGAGGTATTTTAAACAGCAAGTTCAGTACATGGTCTTTACAAGTATTTTTTTTAATATGATAGGAAAGAAATATTTAAATTTCCAGGACAATGTGAACAATATGTTGCTCAAACAAAGACATTTCTCATGTGTTGAAAGAATACAGCTTGTAATTACAGAGCAAATTTCTTTTATGAATGCACAATAAGTAACTATCACTTTAATAACACAAACTGTTACTCATCTCTTTTCCTTCAGCAAAAACGTGTGTGTGTGTGTGTGTGTGTGTGTGTGTGTGTGTGTGTGTGTGTGTGTGTGTGTTACATACTAGGAATGGCTATCTCAAGTTTGGGAATTTAACAGTAAAAAATTGAAATTTCTTTTAGCATATCTGCAGTTACCTTCTATTTTACTTGAGTAAACGAGGTAGTGAGCCAAAATACCAAACAAAATTAACTGTACGGAACAAGTTATATGCAGCAGAGGGGAAAAAAATAGGATGTGATACATGGTTCTTGCTCCTTCTTTTGATTCTGGAGTTTTGAAAAGAGGCAAAAGTAACTTGAGAACTGAGAGTTTACTGACAGGAAGTGGAGAATAAAGATTGATGGAGCAAATTATTTTCTAGGCTGACTGAAGAGGATAGAAAGAGAATCTGGAAGGGAGAAAGAAGCAGAGGGATCGTTACTATACAATGTGAAGGCACATCACAAAAGGAACTCTAGGGTAGCACAGATCCTAATTTTCATTCCAATGTTCTTAGGAATGCTTTGCAAATTTTTACAAAGAAGAATAACTAGGCATGTTTAAAAATGTCTACTGTGTGAAGAACAGAGTATAGGAGGATCCAGACACACACACACAGACACACACAGACACACACACACACAAACACACACACAAACACACACACACACACACACACACACACACACACACACACACACACACACACACACACACACACACACACACACACACACACTCACACACACACATACAAACACATACACACACACATACACACACACACTCACACACACACATACAAACACATATACACACACATACACACACAAACACACACACACAAACAAACACATACACACACAAACACATATACACACACAAACACACACACATAAACACACACACATAAACACACACAAACATACACACACAAATACATATACACACACATATACACACACAAACACATACACATACAGACACTACACACAAACACACACACACACAAACACACACACACAAACACATACACAAATACACAAAAGGATTTTAAGTCAACTGCCATATAGCAGATGTGGTGGTGTCTCAAACAAGATAAAAGGAACAGAGGCAAAGAGTGTAATCTGGATTCATGACATCATCAAAGAGAGGTTCTTGCTAATGTACCATCTGATATAGGGGTGTGTATCCACACATAAGAAAAATGTTTTATATTAAATCACTTTAACTGATTGAAGAATGAAACACAAAACCATGCAGTCAAAAATAACAGATGGTTACAAAATTAAAATGAAGTAAAACTGCTGGATACTGAGGACTGTTGAACATATTCCTTGGAACTTTTTATTATGCAATTAGAAAACAAATTATAATAGGTCGCTGTACATTCCTTACATAATACTATGTAAGGAATCTGTCTCCTTTTATGTGCTTAAATGAATTTTAACAAATGCTTTCATGAGATGACTTTACCAAAACTCAAAGATGAGAAGGCAAAGTTCAATGTGTTGGTAAAGAGGAAGACTCACCCTGCGTTCATTTTACTGTTTAAGATAAACTATAAGGCATTTCGTGGATCTGATATCAACTCTCAGCACCCTATAAAATAGCTAGATTAAGACACGTAATGATACCAAACTTGATCCACACACATATGCATCATTTTACCTCTTTTTATGAATGCTTGTTTTTAAGACATGATCTCATGAACTCTAGGTTGCCTAGAACTTTCTGGAGAGCCATACTAGTCTTGCATTCGTCAGCACACTCTTCAGTGTACTGGGATTGCAAGAACGCAGAGTCTTCCCTAGTATGTACAAACTCGTTTTAAATAAAAAAAATCAAATGTCTGCATTCTATTAGAAAATAAATAAAATAAAAATGTATAGCAATATCAAAGGGAAACAGTAACTTTTCCATGATCTTTTGCAAGGACTGTTATATGTGTTTGGGAGAAAATTCCCTTAATAAACTTTCCTATAGTGATAAGCTTTTATAGTGTAAGGAGATAACTTATATTCTCATTTATATGCTTTATGTGCATTCAAGATTCCCAGTATATAAACAGGGAAGAAGGAAAAACATTTTTATAAGCAAGCATCTTATTTAAGAAAGTATCTGTTGACAGTAAACATCTGTGATGCTCCCAGTCTCTCTCAAGTTTAGCAGTCTGAATTCTTTCACTGTGGATTGTTTACTAGATCCTCCTGTGTAATACTGGGAAACAGATCTCTCCATTGTAATCCTGCTATCCCGATACCCTGCATTTTTCTGTTGTCTACTACTAGAGGCCTTCTGCAGATGGTAAATAAAATGAACTTAACACAGACTCTTAGGATTTTACATTCTGCCTTAAAATGATCATAATAGATAAAATGCATCCTTATCAGGCTTCTGGGTAGGTTTTCCACTGTCTTAAAGATGTTTTATTGACTTCTATGATGAATGTGCCAACTATTCTGTAAAGTAACATTTTGTCCCCCCATGTGACTTTTGGAAGAAGTTTGTCACAGCTCTGTGGCTTAAATCCAGCTGGGATAAATGTTTCTAAGACATTCTTAGCCAATACATTTATTTTCCACTTAAGGGTTATAATTCCTACAACATCAAACATGCACATTTATATTTAATAAATGCATTTACAAGATTTAGCAGTTAAAGAAAGAAGGCAAAGCAGATGTGGCTCATCATTTGAGCTCAGTCTTTGTTTCTCAATATTTTTATTTCTCCGGTGGAATGTGTTATGACCAGTTTCTTCAGCCTCTTTTGTTTTGTGTACAGGCAAGCACATTCCATCCAGTTTACTTCCTTCTTGCCAGTTATTAACACAGTTTCACACCCTGAAGAGTCGAGCCTGACAGAATTTTTCCTCTTTGTATTTGTTCTAAGATAATACAAACTTTTTCTGGTTGTGCCTTCTGAGTTATGGATGAAATATTTTCTAAACATCTTAAACGTGGTAAAAAGACAATCTCTGTTAAAACCATTTCAGACTCAGAGTATTCTAAAAATTGCTCTGGACGAATCGAATGTCCAGTTAATAGTTATCAAAAAACCAAAAGTGAATAATTGAATAATAAAGAATTTCTTTTACCAAACATTAATAGCTATAACCAGAATTGTTTGAAAGTAAAATAATAAATATAAAATCTATTTGATCTCAATTCATTAAGGTTAAGTTAAATACTGCTTGTTAAATTAAATTTAATATGCCTGTAACCTCTTAGGGAAAAGATATCCTTTTGGTAAAAGGGACTACTGAAATTCCTTTAGTAATTTACAGTGTAAATAGCCATCTGAATGTCCTTGACTTAGAATTATATATATATATATATATATATATATATATATATATGTGTGTGTGTGTGTGTGTGTATGTATGTATTTATATATATATGTATTTATATACATATATATATGAATGTAAGTTCTTATAATAGTGATTTTTAGTGATTATCATCTTCTATTAGTAATTTCGTGGTATTTGGAGAAAAATCAAGCCAGAAGAGTGTCCACTGCCAGACCTCAGCAATTCCGTGCTTTACACAGAGTCCATTACTTCATCTTTGATCTCTCAGTCTTAAAGCTCAATGTTTAATAACTAGGTATCTGCTTCTGCCTTTCCAAATTATCTACTTTCAAGGGTAAATGATATCATTATTCAGCTCACAGGTCATGATGAAGATGTTTTATTTCAGAAGAAATGAATACTTTTCCCTTCAGCTGTTTGAGATTAGAAAGCAAATGAGATATTAGCCTTTTTAGATAGCTATTAATGGGAAAGCAGGAGAAAGGTTAATGTTTGGTACAGGAAAATGTCCAACATTGCAAATTATGCTCACTGGTCAATTCTAATAATATGCATGGTATTAGGAGCTACCTTGAATGAAAATAATGGACGTTTGGTAGGGTTCTTGGTAAATCTTCACCAGGTTTGATAATGGTCTGGGTCACTGGTTCTTAGCTTCCTAATGCTATGACCCTTTAACATTGTTCCTTAATTTGTAGTGAGCCTCAACCATAAAATTATTCGCATTGCTACTTCATAATTATAATTCTGCTATGGTTCTGAATTGTAATATAAACATTAGTGTTTTCCTATAGTCTTAGGTGACCCCTAAGAAAGGGTCATTGGAGCCCTAAGGGAGTCCAACAAGTGGAGAACCATTGTTTTAGATGAACAAACTGTAGGTACTATGTAAGTCAATGTCAATATCCCTTCACAGAAAGTTACTCCTAAGGAAGAAATAGGCAGCTCTGTTTCTTTTCTGTCTCCATTTTATGAGTAGAAATGTAGTAAGTCCTAGGGCTGCATGTACCAGGGGAGCTAGGGATAAGATATGGCAAGCAAGCGGCACAGGCAAAGGTGTTTACTTCCTTATTGCTGAGGTCATACTCTGATTAGATCGTCATCCGTTCTCTCACGCATAGCCAAAGACAAGAGGGCCTTTTAAAGAGTATTTATTTCTGGATGATGACAACGAAGACGTCGATGATGGTGATGATAATGGTGGTGGTGGTGATTATTATTATTATTATTATTATTATTATTATTATTATTATTATTATTATTATTATTGCCCTTGTTGTGATGGTCTATACATAGCATACATGCCAGCACAGCATGTGCAAGTGCAGGTCAGAGGGCAACTTCGTGGAAGTTGCAACTTTTTTTCTTCCACCTTTGGGTAAATCAAATAACTTTATTCCTGAGTCATCTCATTCCCTGCCTTCCAGCGGGCCCCCTTTTCCGGTTCACAATAAGCATGGATGGGAGGGTCAGCAGCCAGTTAAGCTGACCAAGTTCCTTCTGCACAGAGGTTAAGGGACAAAGGCCACAAACAGTGGCCTCCTTGGGAGCGCATGTAGCCTGTTGTCTAGACAGGTCGCCTAAGGTAATAGGCCATTGTGATAGACAATTTTCTGGAAGCCACTCGCTTCTGCTACCTCAATACTGTCTTCAGGCTAGGCTTCTGAGAGGCATACGTGGTACTTTTGGGAAGCCCAAGGACAAAGTGTCCCAGAGCATCATGTCTACCCATACTAAGCTAAGAAACCCACACTAAGTAAGAAACACATGATTCACTACTGCTTAGACCTACCAGATAGTCCACGGTCCACGTTTTTAAAAAGAGGAGCTGCACCAAGTTGAATGCAGAGGAATTTGAAAATGTGGGAGCTGAGAAGTGTCGCATCCCTGATGGCTGGGGAGACAGTAGCTCCCCATTTGCGGGTCCCTGAGCATGTTGGGCCTAAACTCTTGAGGGCTACCACTGTGCTGTACTATACCTCACCAAATTGTGTTCAGTAATAAGTCTCACATTCATTTAAAAAAAAACCAAACAAAACAGAAACAGCTTTTTAATTAAACACCATTTATTTATTTTTTTAAATACTTAATTACTTTTATAAAAACACATGGCACGTTCGTTGGGGCACCGAATATGCCTTATGCTTTTCGAAGACAATATTTGCGTCTAGTATCAGTTTGCTTTTCACAGTATAAAGGGGGAGGATTTGGAGGAGGGAGGACTTACCATCAATAAAGCGAGAAATTCTGCTTTTCCTAGGTAAACAAAAGTTGTCAAGCACATTGTGTTTCCGTCACACTGGCGATGTAATATCGGTTTTCTGAAATAATTAAAGCATGGCATGGAGACACCGGCATTCATAAAAAGCGCTGAGCTATGCTCCGAGCTTTCTCTTCTCCGGGTTAGCTGTCAAAACACGGCGGTATTTGGGGGAATTTCCTGTAGATGAGGACCAAGACGGCTGCATGTTAACCGTGACATTGAGAAATCATTTGGCCGGGGGCGGGGGAAAGTGTCCGTAATCTTTGGTATAGAGTGGAGCTGTGCGTGAGCTTTTTTCTCATTGGCTGATTGGAAAGTGAACATGGTACAGTCTGAGTTAGGGAACACGTCCAGCTCCTTGTCATGTAGCCATCAAATTGTACATTTCCTGAAGAATCTGAGAAGTCAGATTGCATCTGCTTCAGCAACATTCGTGAGAGGGGAGAGTCATGCTAGTTGGCAATGTGGACATATGCAAATCCTGGTATCGAAATGCTCACATTCGAAACTCTCCTGATGTGTGGCGCTTGGTTATTTAAATATCACAAATTCAAACCTAATCCAATGCAGATTGAGATCGTCCTTGTTTGTTTTGTTGTTGCTGTTGTTTGTTTGTTGTTGTTTTCTATAAAAGACAAAAGTCACCAGTATACTCCCAAATTTTATTTATTTATTTATTTATTTATTTATTTATTTATTTATTTTTACACTTCGGATTTTTTCCACTCCCCAATGTTCTACATCCCCCACCCCATCTCCACAAGGATGCCCCTACCCCACCAGACGTCTAAAGTCTTGGGGCCTCCAGTCTCTTGAGGGTTAGGTGCATCTTCTCTGACTGAACCCAGACCCAGCTGTCCTCTGCTGTATATGTGTTGGGGGCCTCATCTCAGCTGGTGTATGCTGCCTGGTTGGTGGTCTAGTGTCTGAGAGATCTCGGGGGTCTCGGTTAGTCGAGACGGCTGTTCTTCAACCAGAGGGGTGAGCAGCTTCTGTCCATTGGTCGGGTGCACACGTCTGCATCTGACTCCTTCAGCTGCTATTGGGTCTTTCAGAGGGCAGTCATAACAGACCCCTTTTTGTGAGCACACCATAGCCTCATCTACTCCCAAATTTTACGTGTTTAAGGATAATGGTATTCTTTACATCTTCTCCTTAGCAGATTTTGAGACAATGGTGATAAAGAACCTTGTTAAAACTCACGAGACAATAGGTATTTTCTTTTCTCTTTCCTTTTTTATTGGATATTTCAAATGTTATCCCCTTTCCTGGTTCCCCCTCTCTCCCATCCCCCTCCTCCGCTTCTGTGAGGGTTCTCTCCCTCCCATCCACCCACTCTCACCTCAACACCCTGGCATTAGATATTTTCAATCAGGAAGAATCAAACTAAAAGTCTAGAGAGGCATTACAGTATATGTCTCTCTCGTTCAAAATCTGTTACATTGCAGGTTCAGGTGAAAAGACAAGAGCAGTTTACAGGAACTAGGTTTCTTGACAAGGAAGGTTAACCTTGACCTCCTCTCTTCAACCCTCATTTCATCAGCAGGGGTGAAATTACTTTGAGACCCTGCCAATAGGTAATAAATAACACATAAATTCCAGGACACCCTTGCACCATCGGGCACCCTAATGTGTAATAATGCTTAGGCTACTGAGTTTATAACTCAAGGCAGCTGGCAGTTAGTTGGCATTGTAATTCATGGTGATCATGCACATCACAATGCACTGTGGGAGAAAAAGGCCAGAGCCATGATGCCTCTGTTCTGGGGACAGGGTGGAGTGACAGGAAGACTCTCCTGAGACCGTGAACCTCTGTGAACTGAGCTGTGTTGGAATGCTGTAAACGCTAATGCCTCCAGTTCAGACTAACAAGGTGGGAGGAGAGACATGACCTACTTGGATCATGAATAAAACAGTGCGATAATATTTACTTGACAGGAGTATGCTGTTCACTTTATTCAAATGGACAGACGCGGGGAGAAAAGAATCTCGTGAACTTTGAATTTAAACATCTTGCTTATGTACATTCGAAACTCTATTGTCTCTCTTTTTCTCTTCTTCTTTTCATCTCCTTCTCCCCGCCCCCCAACTCCCCCGAAACCAGGGCAACTTCCATGGCCTAATTTCTTGGAGTCAGAGAACAACTTCCCAATAAACTGGCCTTAAAAATGTATATGTATATGTGTGTGTGAATTATACTTTTATAAATATACATAAATGATAATTTATATATCAACATTTTTGCTAGCTAAGGTCACAGGGTAAATGAAAGGAAAATTCGGAGTGGTAGAGAAAACTTTAAGAGCGATGGGCATAGAATGTAGCCAGCAACCACCGGCAAGCACTCTTCCTGGCATCTACGTGCTCTCCACTTTGGCAGAAGAGTTGAGCTCATGGAATGGAGAGTAGGCTGCAAACTCGTACAGCATGCAGACAGATGGTCACTTGTAATTACCCCATCAATGTAAATTCCATTAAAAAAAAAACCTAGTGTGTTTTCTTCCCTGTTTACCTATTCCCAAACTCACATCATAGAAAGGTAATAAATAGGCCCCATCAAAATGCCAACAAAAGCGGACTATCCACTGGGGACCATACTGAGTAGCCTTACTTGTTGATCAGATTGTCATTGTAATTACAGATTTCAATTAAATATACTCTCATCTTCTAATGCTCAGAGCAGTTAATATTGTTGCTGGACCCAGTCCTCCTTCGAGAAGTACTCAGACACAGTCACTCAGGGAGCAGAACGGATATATTCATGGGATGTAAATGTTGTTCAGAGTTAACAGATCACCTCAAACACATTTTCCTTAACACAGATGCTTCTAAATACTATCTCCCTCCCAACAAAGTGTAGTTTGCGTAACTTCCAACTTGTCGATTTTTATAGGTATTTTCTGCGAATCTTGGGACCTCCATACCTCATGAACAATTTTGGGGACTGGAATTCTTTAAGGGAGAAATGAAGAACTGATTAAACATTAATTAGCATCAAGCCACAACTTCCTCGTAAGCTAATGCGTAGGGTATGCAGATCCTTTTCAAATATCAGATGCAAGGCTTTCCAAAAATAGGGCTTCCAAGTGTTGAAGGTGTGCCAAGGGCTGGCTCCTTCACAGCAAAGCAAAGGAAATGATTGCCAGAGACAGGCCTGGAGTCTGCCGTGGTCAGATGTCACCAGTTTGCAGTGCCACATGTGATCCAAGAGTTTATGAATGATCTCAACACTTGGTCCCCAAGGAGAACATATGCATTTCAGAGGTTACGGATACAAATTACAGAGAGCGCAATGTTTCCATGCAATTTCTAAGAATCCTTCAGCAAATTTTAAACATTAATGGAAAACATTAAGGAAGTCTTGGCACTCTTAGCAAGACTTCACATTATACTGTGGGTGAGGACAGAGCCGAGCTAAAAAAAGGATGGAAGAATAAAGACTTGGCGAAGGAACTTGGAGCTGGCCATTCCTCTTGCGTGAATTGTGTGTTTGTGTATTTTATTCCCAACAGAATTCCAGGCTTCACCAAGTGCTGTGACTTGAAAATGAGCAAGTCACAGGGCATCCTTGTTTATTCAACATGCTCCAATTCATACTGCTGCTTTATCTGCATCATTTGCTGAGGGAATTTGCTTATACAAGGCGTGTTTCTGGAGGGGATAGGGGCTGGAATCGTCAGCTTACTGCAGGGGTGCCAGGGTGTCAGCTTGCACAGCAGTACCAGGATGTTTCCCCACTGAGCAATTTCTTTCCCATTTCCCTTCTGTGCATGAGAAACCACTTACAATTTGTCCCCTAGATATAAGATTGTGTTCTGTATATAGCTGGTAGCTGATCTGTCTTTTCTAATCATTTATTATGTAACTGTAGTGAATATAATAAGATATTTTAAGGACAATTTCTTTGAATTGTTTTTAATACAGTAAAGGATAAGAAAAAATGAAAAAAATGTGTTTGTTTTGTTATCAGTGGGTAGCTTTTTTGTGCAAAAGAAAACTGGCTTTAATGTGAAAGGAATTTAGCTTGAAAACTGGGGGTTGGAGCAGTGTCTAGGGTTGATCTGCCCAAGCATATCACCAAGCAGCAATATCTTCCTATCTCCCTCACCAGCTTCATCAAAACCTAGAGCTTCCCTGGGACTATAGCATAGGTGCCATACATGACCATGTCGAAAAAGTATGCTTTCCTTATAGATAGACATGATGAGAACACAGTGCTTTATTAATGTTGGAGGTAATCCTCACCAATTCTAGTATTGACCTTTGGTGGGATGTTGTATTGGTAGGATTAGGGAAATACTGTGCCTGATTTTACTGATGGTTATCCCTTCTGTATTTGTCCAGCAGTTTGAGATTCTCTATTCTCTACTAAAAATCTAAGTTGCTATTTTTGGTTCTTACAAGAGAGTCTTCAGTCTTCTTGGCATCTCAAAGTCTGGCTTCTCTATTAGACAGGGTAAGGAATGAAAACAGAGACACTACACCTTAAATCCAAGCAATTCAAGCCTTTTCTTCAAAATACTAGTTTAAATTTAAATAGAAAACATTGTGATTTGCACTAAATAATAAAAAAGATTTCAATACAAATCATGAGATTTATGGTTCAATCAACCAGTGGATAACACTTGATTAATTTTTGTGTGGCCCCTCAAGAAGGAGGCTTTGGAAAAAATACCTTCTCTAGATGATGTATATAAAAGAAGAATTTTCTTAGGAATGATTGGGAAACTGACAATCACAGAGCAGTTACATGCATGAGAACTGAATAAGCAAAATTCAGAGAACAAAGTGGCAACTTCTGAGAAAAGGAAATTTAAAGCACTAATGTAAAGGAATAATTACTTGTTTATGTATGGCCCAGGGTAGGATAGTTATAGATATATTTATTGCAAGGCTTGAGATATAGTTAGAAACATAGTTCTAAGCAATGCCCAACACTGTATAAAGGAAATAATCTTAGTTTAACCTTGAGGTAGTTTGAATAAAAGTTAACCCCATAGACTAATATCTATAAATGCTTATTCACCAGGGAGAACACCGTTTGAAAGGATTAGAAGGAGCAGATGGTATGGCCTCATTAGAGTAAGTGTATCAGTGGGAGTGTACTCGAAAATGCTCACACCAGGCCAGGACCTCTCTTTCTCTGTCTGTAGATCAGGATGTAAAGATCTCAGTTACTTCTCCTGAACCTGTCTGTGTGTTGCCTGCTGTGCTGGTAATGGACTAAGCCTCTGAAATTGTAAGCAAGCCCCAGTTGCATGCTTTAGTTTATAAGACTTGTTTTAGTCATGGCATCTCATCCCAGCAGTGAAACAGTTATGCAGACAGAACTCTAGAGAGTGAGCAAACAATTAATATGACATTTTTCATTTTAGGAAACCTGCCACAGCTACAGTGAAGTGTAGAGAGCATGGGATATTCTCGTGATAATTTTAGGGAGCTATAATATCTGCTGAATGAAGACAGTGGCGATACTGTAAGCAAGCAGATGGTGTGGGAAATTAGCCACCACAATGCCTGTCAAGATGCTAGTGCCAGGAACACTGGGTATGAACACTGCACATATTTAGCCCACATTCAAATGACCGATAGGGAAACATAAAGACATGGTTGCCAGTTAAGGTGTGTTCAGCGAAGGGTAGCTGTCACTATTATTGGTGGTGGTCAATTATTTTTAGAATAGAGATAAAAGTTTTCTTCATATGGTCTTAGGCCCTAATCCATAAAAAGAGCAGTATGGCGCATTTAATTCTGGACAAGTCATGGTTGTTGAACACTCAGCCAGGCGTGATTACCTACAAAGAATATGAACAAGATTGTGTCCACCACGATGAAGTATTATGACTCAGAGGGCCTCACAATTCCCTGAAGATATGTAGTCAATGGTTGATAGAGATGGAGAGATAATTTCTGTAGTATTACAACGACTGGTAAGGCTACATTCCTGTGAATGTACCATTATTCTCCTGTAATTAACAATAATGATAACATGAATGTGTACAAGAATCACACACACACACACACACACACAGATACACACACACACAGACACATATACACACAAACACATACACACACACAGACACACAGACACAGACACATACACACACACACACACACACAGAGAGAGAGACATGGAAATACAAGAGGAGCTAGTTGAGAAATGGAAGTGACTTAGCAGGAGTGGAAAATCGAAAGACAGAGTAATGGCAGAGTGAATACATTAAGCGCCAATAAGGAGATCAAAACAAAACTTATTATTATATATCATGGATGTATGCTAGTACAATACAATGCCTCAATGTAACGAATATGCTGGAGGTTACATTTGTAGTGGAGTGATCCTTAGTATGTGTGAGGTACTAAGTTCCACTCCTAACATTAAAATAGCAAAACAGTCCATAACTTCCTGTTTTGTTCTATAAAGACTGAAAGCCCTATGTCTCTAAGGGTTGTGGTTCACTGAGATGCTAAACTGCGTGCCTGGAACTTGACTTTAGTTCTCTATAGAGAAACTGGCAGGTGACTGTGGTACAGTTCTACACGGCTCTTGCCCAATGTACAAGAGTTTCCTGCACAGAGCCCAGGTTCAGTACTGTCTTTGACTTTGCTTTGAGACCACTGTTACTCAAGCTTATCATTACAATTCCTTTTTAAACGACCCTCCTCATGAGCAATTTGGTTTGTTTAGGATGGTTTTCTTTAGTCACTGGCGTGCATGACTACTTCTATCTATAAAATTTTCAGGCTTCACCTCACTAACGGCCTTGCCGGGGATGCTGAGGGCACTGGTGCACAGAGCATCTTTTAAAGGTCCTGCTATTGTTGAGGCTCACCTTATTGTTATCGATAATTTATTTTAATAGCCTAAGAGGGAAATACCTGAGTGATGATTTGATCCAACTCAGGCTATAAAAACAAAGACCAAGAGAACCAATTACTTAGGACAAGAGGGAGAAGCGGGGGTTAATGAAGAGAGAGGAGTCAAATATTCAAGATCTGAAATCACTAAGCGCCATGAAGCTGGCATAGGGAATTATAATAGTAACTGCCGTTTTATAGAAATTACAACCAAATTTGATAGCAATTTGGATCTTCAAGTATTGTGACACTAAGAGTCTCTTTTCTTGCTGATGCTTGGATGGAAGCTCCCTTCTGTCTGCTTTAAGCAACCCTGTCAATCAGATAATGTAGGGAGGAAGAGGAAGAAAAGAAAAGGCAAAACAGCTCATGGGAGACGCTACCTGGGCAGATTAACTTCTCTTCACTCCAGATAGCAATGGCAACAGAAACCAAAGGAGAAGTTAGGCCCAAGTGTAGCTTAGCGAACTAGGGAGTTTATCAGGTTTACCTCAAGGAGAGTGGGTGATTAAGGAAAAGGTACATTTCTAAAAGGCTCGCTGCAGGATAGGGTAAAGGATTCGAGAAAGCTGCATTCCCCAGATCTCCTTGCATGATGTGTGCCAGCATCCTAGAGAACCTTCTCTCCCCAGCTTTTTTAAAACTGGGGAGGTGGGCGTCTTGTGAACCTTACCTTTAATTCTTAAAAGTTTGTGAGTTAGAGCATTTTTCCTGCTTTCAGTATTCCTTGGGTACCTTAGTTCTTTGTCTAGGATTGAGGCCTCCTGCTTGTTTTTTCCCCACATCCATTTGGTTTTTCAATACCAAATTGTCAGTACTAACAACAAACCTGCAATAGACATAATAAAAACTGAGCAAGTTAGAAGTGTTTATGTGTTTTTGACAGAAAGAGACAGACAGAGAGAGAGACAGAGAGAGAGAGAGAGAGATACAGAGAGAGAGAGAGAGAGAGAGAGAGAGAGAGAGAGAGAGAAGCATCAATTAAATTTTTTAAAAACAGAGGACATGTATTTTGAAAAAGATCAAGGTGGGTGTATGGGAGAGTTTAGAAGGTGTAAAGGGATGGGAGAAATGATGAATTACATTACAATCACAAAAGTAATTCTTTTTCTAAGTGCAGTTACTTACCTTATAAAGCTCGTGAGTTTTATTTATTTCCAAAGACTTAAGGAGACTTCTTCCAGCTATGTAACATACAGCTGCCCAGACAGATAAAGAGGAAAAGTTTAGTCTGTTAGAATCTCCTTTTAGACATAATGTGCAGTCACTTTAAGGATTTTTTTTTGAGTGAGACAGAGTAGACAAGTTTTACCCCACACCTAAGGGCAAATGAACCGATGTGACTGGGAAGACCCGAGTCAGAAGCATTGCAGGCAAACCCCAAAGAGCATATTACAAGTTGAAGAGGGTACAGTACCAATTATACCATTATCTCACCCTACTCTCCGAGCGAACAGTCTGAAAGCCTAAAATTACAGATGCTGTTAGATTTCTTGGCTTCATGTGCAAATTGGAGTAATTTTCTTTCCTTTTTTTTTGAATGCATAAACACATGTTATATTGTTTCAAAGGAGCAGTCCTTATAGTTTGTTATATATTTTTTCATTTTATTCACCATATCAAAGGGCTTTAAAAAAAAACAACAAAATTTAAATTGTGGCAAACTCATGTAAGACTGGTTCTCAGAATGATTTGCAAGACTCTTAAGCACCATTTGAGCCAAGGCTCTTTGGCATTATCACTTTTAGAGGACGGAAATCTGGTGAAGGGTCTTCAACTGGCCAGATGTGCCAGTTTGGAACAGATTGGGGTTCTGCCAAAACACCATTTGTTGCCAGGACCGGATATCATAGGGGGTCCCTCACCCTGCTACCATATTTTTGCACTTCTTAGCATTGCATAAATAGGCAGCTGTTCTCTATTCAGAATATAAATTACTTGCCAGCTTGTTCTCCCTGGAGGATATACCTACAAGAGGAAAGCAGGGTGTTAACCCTTCTCCTCTTGAATGAATGTCATACTTAAATGAACACGCCCCTCTCTTCAATCAGAAGCCACTCCTTATGCATAAAAATCCTATGTCCCTTGCCAGTTAGACAAGAGGACAAAACAAGAAGAAACAAAATAAAGACCCATGCCTTTCTCAGTGCTAATGGGTAACACCTGTCCTAGGTAGAAAGGCATTAGAGGAATCTGAATCTAAGAATGATTAGTGTGTACAGAACGCTTTGCCGCTGCTCCCTCAATAGGAGCCAAACTGCTCTCTCACATGGCCATGACTTTATAAAGACAGAGAGCTGTGTTAAAGGATGTTATGAGAAAAAAGAAAAGAAAAGAAAAACTGAAATTTTGCTCATTGTTTCTCGAGGCTATTTAATGGATAGAGACTTTCTTAAGTAGTTGGAGAATGGATATTAGCCTAAAGACACCACATAACAAAGAGAGTTGCAGAGGTCTGAGGTGGGTCTTATAACGATAGGGATGGCAGCTGGCTTAACAGAATAAATGTTTTCAGTGGTTGTTTTACCTAGCAGATTATATGAGGATGTCTAGTGATAGTTGTAGACAATATATATCATATATACATATGTATGTTTACACATATTCATGTACTATATGAACATGCATACACAGATAGAAACAAATATATCCCCATGTTTGTACCTATTTGCTATATAGTGGAACAGTGTATGCCAAGTAGCTAGACGGACGGATGGATGGATGGATGGATGGATGGATGGATGGATGGATGGATGAATGGATGAATATGTTTTATCTTTACCTTTATATAGTTTAAAATAAACTGTACTTAACAGAGTTTAATACATGCCTGTTAATTACAATACTTAACAAGCAGGAGAATCATAGGATCATTGGTGTGAGGCCAGCCTGGGTTACATAGTGAGGCTGTCTACAAAGAACACAAAACTAAAAAAAAGTCAATGCATAAGACAAAATAACGCTTGCAAGGGTTGGACTGTCAAAGAAAAGGAAAAGGGAGCAGGAAGTCAGTGGAAGGAAACATGGTAACTAGTCTCAACTCCTATTTTGAATGATTTATACTAAAATAGTTAGGGGCACTGTTTGCCTGATATGTTCAGTCCGCTTTACTCTGATAGCACATGCAGTCTTCTTATCTTGCCAGCAGGGAAAAAAAATGATCACACTGATAGATAGGTGACATTTGGATATCTGACGCATGCCAGATTTTGGAGGTGAGATCAGAGGTCCAACCTGCTGTTCTCCTTCTGAATGAAAAAAAAGGGACAATTCAGGATGCAGCCATGCTGTAAGGGGTGTCTGAGTTCTTCACATCCCGCTGCCCAGATGTCACTTGGCAGGTGGAGAATAAAAATGAAGCCCTTATGTGTGGGTGCTGGTGTGTTTCAAAAAAAAAAAAAACAACCCAGTGAGTCTGCTTACTGAAGTGTGGAGCGTACCCACATTCATGCTACACAAGAGAGAGCTTCTCAGAATTTCTCAGTCCACTTCCTTCATAGAACCAGGTGCACACATGCCCATAAGCTATGTGTGCGTAGCCTGTTTCAGGTTTATCTTAATAATTCATTGTAATGCATTTATGGACACATAAACATATCTGGTTTTCTTTATAGTGAGTTGATCCACGTAATGTGAAATGTTCTATACCTTGCTTGGTTACTAAAGCTCAGAACTCTATCCTAAATATCCTACTTCACAGCTGTTCAACATCTCATTTCCAAAAATGGATTTTTAGCACCACTGTGTGCAAATGGCCAGCCCTCACTGTCCCCACCAGTGAGCACTTGGATTGGGTTTAGCCTGCTTTCTAATGGGCATGGCTTGTGCACCAGTAATACCCAGAATTTGGTACCAGAAACATTGGGTAAGACTTGAAGTTAATTTTGGCAAGAGAAAATGGAATATTGTCCTTAAGCATGGTTTTAAACTGTTTTAATTTTCCTTCAGTATTGCGAGACGACTTCCGGCAGAACCCCACAGATGTGGTAGTCGCAGCAGGAGAGCCTGCAATCTTGGAGTGCCAGCCACCACGGGGACACCCAGAACCAACCATCTACTGGAAAAAGGACAAAGTCCGAATTGATGACAAGGAAGAGAGAATAAGTGTGAGTTCAATTATAAGAAAGGTCCAGAGAGACTGAGTTTCTCATCGAAAGAACAAATTTTGTTAACATATTAAAAACAAAATTGTATTTAAATGCTAATTTACCATATAAAACATATTGAAATGATTTAAATGTGAAAATAAAATTTTATATGGGATTCAATAAGACAATCATGAGAGTTTGTATTATACTAACAGCTATACCAATTTAAATATGTAACTGCTATTTTCTACTGTGATATTGACATCAGCTCTCTAAAGATTTCTACTGGTCATTTATGTTTATACATTGATATTAAAATATCAATGGTAGCCATTAGCATATTAAGTATCTCTCATTTTACTCTAGATTCAGTATTCTACAAAAATAATGACTTCACTGAAATAAAATTTACATTTGATATTATGTATTAGTTTTACATTTAGATTAAATACAGTCACTGGTATTTAATGTATTTTATTAAAAATAGTTATTTCATTTGAGTAGACACATTTTATTTCAACATAAAAATCATTTATATATACTATATTTGTTATAAATGAGAATTAATGCCATGTGAACATTGACATGGCAACATTACATAATAGCTAAATTCTTGGTAGTGATCACAGTATATACTCATGTTTCTGCCTTCATTGTTAATATGAAAAGTTACCATGACGATGAGAATTCGGTCTTCAGTGGATTTGTGTTGAGTAACATTCTTTTTAAAATATACAATTTGACCTTTGCTATATATCAAACCCCCTCAAAATTCAATGGTCTATTTATCTAAGCCATTTTATTTATAATCTGACTCAATTTAAAAAAAATTCTTTTGTTTATGCAGCAATAGGCTTGATCTTAAATAATCAAAATTCTTAACAAAAGCCTCTTTCTTTCCTTTTATTTTCCTTTGGTTTATTTTGTGTAGATCCGTGGTGGGAAGCTGATGATCTCCAATACTAGGAAAAGCGATGCTGGCATGTATACCTGTGTGGGAACCAACATGGTGGGAGAAAGGGACAGCGACCCTGCAGAGCTCACTGTCTTTGGTAAACCTCTCTTCTACTTACGTTATGGTTTAGCTAAGTTTTTTCCTTTTTGTGACCAAACACTTGACAAAAAGCAGCTCAACAAAGAAATGCCTGGGGACACAGTAGTGGTATCGAGGTGCAGCTTGGCACTCACGGCACCTCCTTAGTTCCTCACTGAAAAGAGAGCATTGGTTAACTTTTCCTTTAAACTCAGCCCAGGACCACAGCCCACAGGATGGTACTTTACATATTTAGGGTAGTTTCCTACCTCAGTCATCCTAAAGTAGAAGTTCCCTCATGGGCAAGGTCAAAGTTGGTCCTTTCCTTAATTCTTTACCCTGTCAAACTGATAATATTGATCATCACCAATTATAAATAGTCGTAATTTTAACACAAAAATATCAGACGTATGTGAAACAATTCCTCGTTAATTAGAAAAATCAATAGTGATCGGAATTGTAATTTTAGGGGGCTTTATGATGAATTTTTTCATGAGAAATTTAAAAAAGTCAATGTATCTAATTTATTTAGGTTCTTAGGAGACTGACTTTTAGCAAACTGCTCTTCAAAGGCCACTATTTTTAAGAGAATTTCAAATAGTAAACCTGACCTGTATTTATCATTCATCATGTTTTGATATATTTATCATGTATCAGACACATATGTACATGCACATAAATGACATATACATGTGGTATTCAAATACATATTAACAGAATTTTCTTTACTCATTCTAATATGATAATACTTTTAGATTTTTAAGAGATTTTAAATTTTTCAATAATTTTCCTATGACATTAAAATACCTCTCTTAATTCTTGCATGTCATAGCAAGATTTCTACTTATGGTCCTTCCTGTAGAACATGCCCAAGTGTGCTGTTGAAGTCTGGCATAGGTCTCTAATGGGACTTCTTGCATCTTTAGGCATTGTCCAGTCTAAGGATGGGGTCATCACGAAGGAAAGTAGCAATGCACTTTTGGTTGTGCGTTTTGAAGGAAGGATAAGGGTTTCTTCACATTTCCAGCATGCTGAATAATCTCTGATAATACTCCCTGTGGACATACCCCCAGCTTGAAGTCCCAAATGGAAAAGGCAGGAAACCTCCCATGCTTCATTAAAGCGATGAGCAAACATTACTCTGTTTAATGTATGCCTGTCAACTTCTGTTCACCTACTACAGATAACGTTGCCTCTTTGTAAGCAGTCATGTCTAAATGTCTCAAAACTCTCTCTACCCAGTAATGAATAAAATACAGTTTTGTCTGGTAAGATATGAAATTAGTGGTCACTGAATATCAGCATTGAAAGCCCACAAGTAGAGCTCTGCTATTTAGGGAAACACTCATTGCTTGTTTTTTTTTTTTTTTTTTTTTTTTTTTTTTTTTGTAGCTACCACAAGGTCTTGAGTAGAAAACATTGCTTTATCGCGGTATAGACTGCCTTCAGAAGGAAATCGAAAGGGTTCAATGTCATTACCAAAGCAATTAGATCTACCAGTAATGTGTCTGTTTTATGAAATATTTACCCTACTATCCCTAAAGACATTATGAGAACTGTAGGAGACCCCTAAACCTGTCAAGAGTTGTGGTACAATTTCTAAATTATTTTAAAAATAGCTACCAACCCAAGAGATTAAATTTATCCAGAGGCAGTTCCTGTGGAAGAATTGATTTAGGGACCTGGGAAATAGTTATCTGGTGGTGTAAAGTGGCCCGAGGGATTTTATATACAATAAGTTGACAGAAAAATAAAATCCCATTTTGTACAAAGAAAAAAGTGCCCTCAAAGTTTAAAAAAAATCAACCCACTAACCAAAACCAAAACAAATAACCCCCAAACAAACAAAAAAGCAAATCAAATGAACAAACTAAAATGAAATCAAAACACAAAACTAAAACAAACCAGAATTCAGAGACAGGCGGGAGAGACAGAGAGATGCAGAGACAAAGACAAAGACAAAAGGAAACAGAGACAGAAAGAGAGAGAATACAACTATGCAGTTATGAAAGCAAGGAGTATCTGGGAGGAGTTGGCCATGGGGATGAACGATCACACTATTCTAAAAGACTGAGGAAAAGAAGTACGAACTAGGATAGGGAAGACTTGGTCTTAGTTGAACCTGGGACTCTCTTGTGAGAGTTTTGCTGTGCTGTTGCTCTCCAACTTTTAGAGAAATAAGCTAAACTGTGGCGCCCACCTCCCGTATGACCTTCGAGTCTTCTACATCAAGAACATTAAAAATGAACTTCCCTTTATTTCAACATTAATAAATATTATCACTATGGTATCAAGATTATAAACCTGACGTCCATTGCTCATTCCACCTGTTCCACTCTAGTTTCAGGTAGCTGCAAGCTCACCGTAAGGTCTTAGGTTACCATCGTGTCTCTGAAGTTCCAAAATGGCAGCTTTACGCTAAGGCATGTTCTATAGAAGAAGTAATAGTTGATGTTTACTACTCAAGAAATACCATTGACTGCAAGGTTGCAAGGAAAACAAAGAAAAGAAATAAAGGTTCTTTACTTATACAATAGTCATCTTCACGACTGAAAACAAATCTATTCTTCCTGTGTTTTTATTCTACAACAACTGTACTTGTGCTAGGAAATATACTTTGTTCATTTCATTCTAATGTGTACTACGTTCTCAAGGGTGTGAGCACAGTCGGCTGATTTGTGAGAGGAGTGATCTATTTGTTCCTTTACTGTGTTTTTAATTTGTGAAATAATCTTTTCGATGGCACACAGTCAAGGTAAGGATCAGAATATGCATACTATTAAACTATAATATCAGAACGTAGTGTTCTGGTCTGTCATCTGTGACAAACTCCAGATATTTCATAAAGTACATTCCCATCCCCACCCTGTAGATAATTAACACATGTGTCAATCCCTAAAAATCCTGAACATTCCAAAGGAAACTAGGGTTGAAGCATGATACTTATAAGATGAAAACTGTTTATTAAGAAAATAGCCAAAAATAGGCATACATTTCTGAAGTGACTGTTTTAAATGTGTCAAAATAATGCACAAAAATCAGTTTTATACATTGTGATTTTAATATGTTTCATAGGTATTGCAATCCAAAATAAAACACTGAAATATTTTGCTTAATAGCTTCTTTATTTAGCTCAGTGGTAGAGCGCTTGCCTAGCAAGCACAAGGCCCTGGGTTCGGTCCCCAGCTCCGAAAAAAAGAAAAAAAGAAAAAGAAGAAAAAAGAAGAAGAAGAAGAAAAAAAGAAGTCTTCACATGTGCATAGATGTGCATAAATGCATGTACACACACACACACACAGAGGCAAAATACACTCTCATCTTTAATTATTTTTGTAATATTTTTGTTGTTGTTTCTACCTGCTTTGGGCATTCATTTCATTATTTTAAGCATGTGTTTTTTTCTAGCATATGCTTTATGTATTAAGTATGTCTTGGCTCTATATTCTATTTTAGAAAATAATAATTCAATCAGCTTAAAACTTCTTTGTAACTCTCCTATTTTTCTTTTCTCTTTTTTGAAATTTTCCTCTTTCTAGTATATTCTCTTTGGTTCGCTTGTGCTGTTAATGTTGAAACTAGTTAAGCTTAGAGAGATGTCTGAGTGATCAAGCACAAGGATCCGATTTCCAATCCCCAAAAACATAATAGCTCATATCTCTAATCTCTCTAAGGAAGATGGGAGGGCCAAAAGCCACTGAAGCTTTGAGGCCAGCCAGCCTGATAATTGTCTCAAACATGATGGGTTCTGAGAACCGACACTCTTCGAAGTTCTTCTCTGTTGTCCACACATGTGCCCTGACACACTGGCATTCACAAACACAGATATGTACGTGCACACACCTATATGCTCACTATACATAGATAAACCAGAACATTTGAGTTATTATTAACCAGGTAAATATTATGACCTCGAAGTAAAGATCATTGTATTGTGATTCATTTTCAACTCTGACAGTATGTTTGTTTCAAAATGGTAAAGCCTAAGTTCTCTTTTGACCACTCAGCAGTATGTACTCCCCCGTTACCACTGTCTTGGAGACGCTGAACTTCATGTCCACTCAGTCCTGCTCCAGAATCTCCAACCTAATTTTGTCTTCTTTGCTTTGATGCTAGATTCTTAATTCCCAGCTTCCTGCATTTGGTTTTATACTTCCGGCTTAACAGTGTTTCTTTTTCTTTTTCTTTTTTATTGCATATTTTATGTATGTACATTTTAAATGTTATCCCCTTTCCTAGTTCCCCCCTCTCCCATTCCCTCTCCTCCTGCTTCTATGAGGATGCTCCCCTTACCACCCAACCACTCTCACCTCACCACCCTGACATTCCCCTGCACTGGGGAATTGAGCCTTCACAAAACCAAGCCCTCCTCCTCTTATTGATGCCAGACAAGGCCATCCTCTGCTACATAGGTAGCTAGAGCCATCGGTTCCTCTGTGTGTACTCTTTGGTTGGTGGTTTAGTCCCTGTAGCTCTGTGGGTCTGGTTGGTTGATATTGTTGTTCTTCCTATGGGGTTGTAAACCCCTTCAGCTCCTTCAGTCCTTTCTCTAACTCCTCCATTGGGGTCCCTGTGCTCAATGCAATGGCTGGCTGCAAGCGTCCTCATCTTTATCAGTAAGGCTCTGCTAGAGTCTCTCAGGAGACATCCATATCAGACTCCTGTCAGTAATCATTTCTTGGCATCAGCAATAGTGACTGTGTTTTGTGGCTGCATATGGGCTGAATCCCCAGGTGGGGCAGTCTCTGGATGGCCTTTTCTTCAGTATCTGCTACATACTGTCTCCATATTTCCTCCTGTGCATATTTTCTTTCCCCTTCTAAGAAGGACTGAAGTATCCACATTTTGTTTTTCTTCTTGAACTTCATATAGTCTGTAAATTGTATCTTTGGGCTCATATCTACTTATCAGTCAGTACATATCATGTGTGTTCTTTTGTGATTGGGTTACCTCACACAGGATGACATTCTCTAGTTCCATCCATTTGCCTATGAATTCATTGTCTTTGATAGCTGAGTAGTACTCCATTGTGTAGATGTACTGCATTTTCCATAGCCATTCCTCTGTTGAAGGGCATCTGGGTTCTTTCCAGCTTCTGGCTATTATAAGTAAGGTTGCTATGAACATAGTGGAGCATGTGTCCTTGTTGGAGCATCTTTTGGGTGTACGCCCAGGAGTGGTATACCTGAGTCCTCAGGTAGAACTGTGTCCAATTTTCTGAGGAACCACCAGATTGATTTCCAGAGTGGTTGTACCTGCTGGCAACTCCACCTTTATAGTGTTTCTGTATTGCTTTCTGCTTGACTGGAGCTAAGGACACATTTGAACCCTCTATGCCTTCACCGTATGTGAAGTTCAAGTTGCAACATCATGGTGAATCCTACTTCTCCCATTTTCAATGACTATTGAGAGTGGCTCCCCAATGCTACTCACGTCCTTGAGTTCCTCTTGGGAAGTCTACTATGACTGTGACTGGTATTCTTTTGCACATGGTCTGTGACTTTTGATCTACTCATTTTTCTTTTTAACCTCTTAGCAGTGTGTTCTCAACCTACTCTTCTGAAACGCTGCAGTGGTTTGCCTGGATTTGGCACTCCTCCACACTCTCATTTATTTATATGCTAGTAAATCAAAATCAGAAATCTCTCAACCAAAACAACTCTATTAAATTCAGGGGGCTTGCTGTTTGGCTTCTGCAAAGCATGTTTTTTATGAATTACATGTTAAACATCTTGATCTTTTCTTTTTCCTCTTTATCCTGTTGATAGCAATCTGTTTTTGCCCCATGTGTGTGTCTCTTCTGTCTGACACCAAATATACTTCCTTCTCTTTTGAGACAAGGTTTTGCTCTGTAGCTCCAGATGTTTTAAAACTCACAATTCTCCCATTCCTGTGTTATGATCTGGAAATGGCAGGCACGCACCGCTACAGTGGCTTTGCCTCATACATTTTCAATAACATTATATAGAATTATAAATGTTTCTTGGTGGTATTAATTTACGTTCTTTTACCCATAATCTTTCCACATGCCACCTCTGCCATCCATGACTCTCTCATTTCATGAAGAAAGCTTTCTACAATATCATGTAATGTATTGATATTACTTCCAGTTAGGTTTCTATCCATTTAAAAAATGTAAACTTTGTCATCTCATGCGTTTCGGTGAGTGTATGCATACTAGTCATGGGGGACTGAGACGTGGGCTTATAATATCTAATTTTTAGTCAGTAGACAAGAAAATCAGTTCATGTGTTGAGTAAAGCTCAAATACACTGAGATACCTTTAAGAGTGATGTTATCTTAAAACAGAACTATGTATGACTTGGTGCTAGGAGACATATCAGGGCTGAAGAGCTCTGGCTACTCTTCTAGAGAAGTAGAACCCACATGACAGTTCACTATTGTCTGTAAGTCCAGTCTCAGGGAGTCTGACCGTCTCTTCTGACTTCCTTAGGCACCAGGTACACATAGCACAATGACACACGTGCAGGCAAAACACCCATGCACATACACATACACATACACACAAAATCATAAAAATTTGAAATGAAATATCTATCTTATTTACATAATGCAGATTTTATCTAACAATTCAGACTCTACTGATTGGTAAAAGCTATATAGTACTTTCTTGGTACATATTTCTCAAGCTCCTCTAAAGCCTGTCTTAATGCTTTAGGATTGTGATGAATTTTGTTGACAGGCAGCATATTATCTGATGGCCTTTTATATTCATATTCTACTCTGGGGAATGACATGAAATAATGTGTTTAAAACATGATGAGAGAAGAGTTTTCCTTTCCACATTTTATCTATTTTCATCTTTGCTTCCAAGGGTGAAAACTACTGGCCAAAAAAAAAATTAATGCAGTCAGAATTTATGCAATCACATCCAGGGAGCCTGATCATTGTTCCCAAGCTTTTGGGATGGCACAGTAATCACACCCAATGGATATCAAACTTTGCTCCCCCTTAACACACCCTGTAAAGTCAAAGGAGACCTGGGAAGCCTACCACCTCGCTTTTAGCTTCTGCTCTGAGGCAGTTCTGGCGAGAGCCGATAAAGTCAAGGGAAGGTTTACAAGCAGTAGTTAGCTCAAATGCCCCTTTATTATATAGTTTTCTTCTTACAGGACTTAAACAACCCCACCCATGCAATTATAGGCACAGCACTGCTTTTATGATGTCAAGTGGATTTTACCTTAAAATTGCTAAGGTCATCCTGGAAATAGCTGTCATGGCACAGTCGTTGGCAATTTTAGAGCTACCCTCAATGACTACATGCAGTGGGAGAATGTGTTAACTGGGTAGGTAATTTCTTCACTGTCGCATAAAAACAAGAACAAAATTATTCAAACACCTATTGGATTCCTGGCATTTCGTGTTAAGTTGAATATTTTTCTCCCTGAATAACATTGACACGACTACAATGAAACAAGGCATTAGATTTGATTAGAGCTACGAGTAATGTTGGGTTCTGTACATTGCCGATTTGGAACTAGGTTGACAGGGCTATTTGAGAGCTGTCCTCTACAGAGTATCACACAGGCAAACAACACTGTTATCTCCAGAGGGATTAACCTTGCAAGCAAGTTATGCAGGTCATTCAAATCCAGTTAATCTCAGAGAAAAAAAAAGTTAATTGCTTTGGCAAAGAAGTTGCCTCTGACCGCTGCATAGATAAATAATTAGGGATCAGACGACATAAGGGGACTCTAATCTAATTGATAAGCAGCACACAGAGGACTCCGGAGGTTTCTCTCCCTGTCTTTTCAATATGTGGTCAGACATAAGGGGATACCATGGAAAAACTCAGTGGTCTTATTTTTGACACGTCTTAAAATTAAGTTGGCCTGTTCAATACATCAAGGTTGCCACAGTTGTTGATTTTAATTGTTCAGAGCTTCACGGACATACATCTCTGCAGACATTAGTGGATATTGAATGTGATCTTTATCTCTCACTAGATAGTTCTATTATCAACTTAAGACTCTTACTCTCCTGACTTTCCATTCTTTTGCAGGTGATTTTAGTGCAAAAAGGGATGGCTTAGACACTTCCATTTGGGTTTCTCCTCATTAAGTCACTTCTGCATTTTTCACTCTTATTGATTCTTAATACGGGCACAAAACTCTTTTTCTTGCCAGTGAACAACACTTTACCATCTTTAACTTCTAAAGTCATACTGGCATCTAATTTTGGCAGGAACCTTTATTACGCATAAGAATGTACTTTTGATATATGGTGATTTAAGCGCTATAGCCATAGACGTTACCATGTTTGTTTTATTTTGAAATAAATCGAACTCCTTACAGTTGCACATGTAATCTTCACTCACTATTGACTCAGAGTTAATTTGACTTCAAGGAACAAAAACCGAACTTACAATGGCCTACCCTTGCTGGGATCAAACACATACCATACTTGCCAATATGTTCAATTTGTTTTAAACACATGTATTTTTTTACTTCATCCTGCTCATCTGATAGAAAATTCACTTTGGATCCCTTAAGTCTGCTGCCTTTGTTAATACTTCAGAATCACTGTCCATATAAAATGAGGTCATTTTACTCAGGAACCCCTTGGCACAGTTTATTTTTCTCTTCTATTTGACCTCTCACAGATTCGCCAATGCAATCCTTGTCATATCCATTTTAAAGGGTGCTGCAGTGGAACGCGAGGGCCTTCAGCACTTCTCCATCCGTCAGGCTGTCCTCTTCTTGAGTTGTTTCACTTGCCCTTCACAGCCGTGGCCCTCTCTATGGCTGGTTTCATGTCCCACCACTTTCTTTAGATAACCAAGCTGCTGGCTACTTACAAGCCATTAAGTTTGGAGCCTGAGGTAGGAGAGGCCACATTCATATTTGCCTAATGACTGAAAACACTGCTATAGTTTGTTTCTCCACAGGCCAGATTATGGTACAATACTCCCATCAACATCAGAGAACAGAAGAGGTCTCCTCTTGAAATATCATTTTTCCATCTCAAGTGATGTTATAAGTGGTTTCCTCCCTGTTAGCAGGGGGTTAATACAGACTCTGGATGAATACATCAAACAGCATAGAAAATTTCCCTCTCACTTCCTATGCTAATGTACTATTAACATTTGGGACACCTATAAAGATAAATTAATCCTTTTGTCTACTTCCTGAAGAAACAATAACTCAGCATCATCATGCTTAAAATATATAGTTGAGGAATATTGTGCCCACCTTTTAAAAGGACAATTTTGAGGCTATAGAGATGGCTTGATGGTTTAAGCATTCAGATCCCCTTTCTTCATTTTTAGCAGCAGAAGGTAGAGAATATTGCAAGATATGCCCAGAGTTTGGTTAAAGAATAGTGCCTAGATTAGTAAGGTAGAACCGTGGTGAATAATTTCTAGTATCATCCTCAGGTCTCTACACGTTACAAGCATGCACATTTGCACATATATTTGTTCATGTATACCATGCATACACACGTGCACACGTGTGCATGCACACACACACACACACACACACACACACACACACAAACACATACACCCCAAAATGGTAGAGAAAAAATATTAAATTAATCCCTCCAACTTGTACATTTGCTCTGTGGTTTATTGATAATCTTTTATTGATAATTAATTCTACCTATATTATACTCTTTGGAAGCAAAACATCATTTTCTCTTCTGGGTTGTTTGAAAATTCTACATTACAAACTTTCCGTGATATCAGGCTGGCCAGATGGCTCAGTGGTCCAGAGCCTGGCTATTCTTCCACAGAAGCCGAGTTTGATTTTCATTAACCACAGGGTGGCTCACACCCATTTCTAAGTCTCTGTAATCTCAGGAGATGCTTTCTTCCGATGCCTTCACAGACACTACACACATCTGATGTACAGACATATATTCAGGCAAAACACAAACATGCAACGTAATCACAAAAATAAAAGGAAAGAAAGAAACATTTCCTTATAAAATTCTTTCTGCCTATTTTAAGGCTTTGAACTTTGAAGTTGCAGACTATAAATATTGGAATATATGTAGCTCTTTGCCAACTTCTAGTGTCTAATTCTCTGTGGAGACATAATATTCTCAGCCTTCTAAGTGCCCACAACCATTGAATTCCTTGAGAAAAAAAAATTTCCCTTGGCACTTCACAAATGTTTTCTGAATATTGATCTTGATGTCAATGAAAATAAATATTCACAACCTGTGTTCTTAGTATGTTATTTTAAGTGATTTGGCTTTAGTGAAGGTCTCCTGCTATATGCATTTCTTTCTTTGAGGTATTGTATTCACAATTCTGAATCGGAGGAGTTGAAACTAAGGTTTTTAAAAGGCTGACCACGGCCATATGGCCAGATTCAGTCTGTCAACCTCCCCCTGGAACTCGCTTGTCTTTCGTGACCTAGTTTACTTTCTCCTTCAGAAAGGAGCAAACCTGAGCTTAATGTATGATTCGGAAGTCAGTGTTCATAAAATGTAAGAGGTACACTTTCTAGTGGCTGCCCCGTATCTAAAAGGACAGATACTGGACAAGGGATGTAAGTGTTCAGGGGGCGGTGGCTAAACTGGTTTTATCTCATCTCTTTGATGGTAAGACCCCCTGTAATTAAGAATAATTTCTTCATATAGAAAAGTGTTAGAATATAGTTGGGAGTATAGAATTAAAAGACTGAAACACTAAAGAATAATACTGAAAAGAAAACTTGAAGAAATTTAGGTAGGATACTTAGTAATTAGCAAAACAAAAACAACGTATTTTTAAAATTTTCAACAACTTTCAATACATGAATTAAAATACTGATGAATGCACTGGGTCTTTATAAAGAAGTACGTCAAGTGGAGAATGTTGGAGGATATTTTTGTAAGTATTTTTCTGGAATGCTATTGATGATTCCATCATTAATATTTATTTCCTTTTATTATTTTTCATCAGCTTTATCTTTTATGTTTTCTGCTCTGAACGATAATAGAACAATGATTTTGAAACTCCTTTTTTTGTAAATAATTTAACTTTTTGTATTCCGATGATTAATTTCAGTTATTTTGACTCAGGAATTCACTACTTATCAACTTATCTTTTCTAGGAGGTTACTCAGTCTAATAAAGAAACCATATTGATTACTAGATTCAAAAGAGTCCTTCTGTTTAATTGCCTTTGATTAATAAAGACTTATTTATTATAAGTGAGATGCAGAGTTAGGTCTGTGTGTCTTAAGAATAAACTATATATCTGTTGTTTTTATATTATTTATTCACAAATCACTTATACCTCATCTAATTTGACTATTTTTTTCTTTTTTGTCCCAAAGAACGACCCACGTTTCTCAGGAGGCCAATCAACCAGGTGGTGCTGGAGGACGAGCCTGCAGAATTCCGTTGTCAGGTCCAAGGAGATCCCCAGCCAACGGTGAGGTGGAAAAAGGATGACGCAGACTTGCCAAGAGGACGGTAAGCAACAGTGGAGCAACATTCAGATCACTAACGTTCATAGTCCCACCACCAAAACCCCATACGTCTTAGACAGCGCCACACATGCGATATTTATTTTTGGCTTCTTACGTACTGTGTGCATTTCCTAGTCTGTCCGACTTACGATGTCCCTCAGTGGAAATCTACATTCATGCCTGATCTTTCTCTCTAACTGTCATGTCCAATTACCACTCAGCCCTAAGGTACTATCTTCTTCAGGGCTACTTGTATGTGTGCTAATGACGCCCTGAATTCACAGCTACCCATGCACAAGTGTCCTTTATTAGGGGCCTTGTTTTTTTTAAATCTGCAATGCTTTTCTTGGATGCGCTGAGTATCTATAACAAAAGGCTGCCTAATATGGATAACCAAAGGAACTTATATAAAACGGAGATTAACAAGCAGAGGCTCATCAGGTAGATGGGCTCCCAGGAGGGTTGTCCTCAGCGGCTTCCTGGCACTCACCCTGTTTCCCTCAGAGACTGGGTCTCCATTACGTTCATTCTTTTACCAATCGCAATCTCTCCAGTACAACATTACCCAAATATCCAAAATGTTTATCATCTTATAAAAAAAATAATTTGTGTTTTCTAAATATTTCTGTTCAAACTTTTTCTAAACGGGTGTGGTAGACAAAGCCTTCATCTCTTCAAAAGGAAGGCAGAGGCAAGTTCAATCAATCAATCAATCAATCAATCAATCAATACCTTTATATCTATTATCAAATAAACCTTTCAACTTTTCCTCTTCTTCTAAAGCAATAGTTCTGTTTCTATTTCCTGTGCCCTCTCCTTCCTTCTACCCACTGACAGAACAGCGGGCACACTTCCTACTGTCATAATCTGCATGAAATTGTGTAATCTGTAATTTATCAAGTGTTTCCTTCTAGAGATACTTGTTTTCGTTCAACAGTTTAAAGTTAAACATGCTTTCACAGAAGTCAGCCTGCTCTACATGAGTCCCAAGACAGACAGAGCTACATAGTGAGACTTCCAAAACAAAACAAAACAAAATAATACAATACAATACAAAAGCAAAACAAAACAACACAAAAAAGCAAGCAAACAAAAACAGTAACACAATTGCTGATTCTGTAAAGATTTTGCAGTTTCAAAAATTGAATTTTAATTTGGGAATATTTCAGCTAATAAAACAAAATACCCACAGGGTTGCTTGTATAACTTGAGCTCACTTTCACTCATTTTATACACCTGCAAAATATTTGTCACACCTAGGGAAAAAAGTTACAATGATTAAATACAGGATAAATAAACAATATTTGGATTGAATCAGTTTTCATTATTGTCTTTCTCTTGCTCAGTCCAAGATTCATGCTTATTTTGGAGTCTTAGGCTTTGTAGCTTAGTTGAAATGTTTCCCAATCATCTCTGGTCTTTTGAGCATTACTAGCCTTGTATTCGAAAAGAGAAGTACTGGTCAGATATGACACACAATAGCCAAGCCTGGATTTACATGTTGTTTCACATGAGTCGATAGACTGGCTATGTGACATTATAGAAAGAAAGCCATCAAGGTGACTTGCATCTGATCACATTGTATCAGAGGCTCATGAGCCCAGGAACCATTTGCTGAGACAGTCCTGAGGTACATCCTAAATGCTCTAGTCTGCAAGTGCTGAAACGACAGATATATACCTCCGTGCCTGCTTTAGTCTTGTTGATCATTTTTTTAAATTTCACTTTAACTTTGTATGTCAACTTTATAGTTTTAATTTATTCTTTTGTTTTCATATATGTGTACTATAATTGTTAAGTAAGATTAAGTTGAGATAAAAATAAATGCTAGAAAGTTGTGACACTACTGAATTCTCCATGTACCTATAATTTAGAATGGAATGCAATTAAATCTATTTGAATGGAATATGACTACAGTACAATTTAGGACTCATTTTATTTTCTGATTTAGTGTGTGTAAAGTGATAAATATGACACCTTTACCTCTTCTACCATTACCCATGTCTTGTAAAAGTCATTTGCTTCGAAGTTCATGCAATTCGTGAAAGAAAAATTAAGTAGTGCCACATAAATTATATTTTCAAGAGATAGGAAAAAAATTCTCACCCCACTGTTTTCAAAATGTTGCATAGTTTTGGCCCCTAGCCTCTTGCTACTGGGATTATATCCTACAGTTTGTTTAAATAGCTAAATATTTTTTAATTCATTAGACAAATGGAAGCCTGAGCTTTAAACCATTGTGTTAGAGAGGCTCAACATGCAAATTAATGACTATGTCTATCTTGATGGAAGTCAGGCACTTTTTCTTTCCTTTTCAGACTCAAGTGACATTTCAAGGAACCTTATTCAGCCTTGATTTGTGCATATTAGCATAACATTTACTTTGCCACGAAAGGCAGACAGATCTCTTTTCTTGGGGAAGGATAGCAGTCATACTTTTCACAGAGCCACAGACGAAGTCAATAACATCGATTCCATTACATTTTTAGCTCTGAGACAAGGGAGATGATCATTGTTCTTGCATAAGTAATTGGCATGGAGGATGACATTTATTTGGCTTAATGTTTAATGAAATCTGAATACAGTTTGTGTAGTTGTTCAGGCTTAAACCGGTGAGAGTAAGCAGCGGTAGGGCAGCTGCAGAGCCTGTAATTACTATGTAAGTAATATGTGACTATTTTTCTGTTGGAGGCAAAGGGAGCTTTTCAATCCATGTTTAAGTAGATGAAATGCTATGATAGCTACTTAACCCATCAACACAGAAGAAGCTCTCTGTGCCAACTTTTTGGTGAGCAGAGATGAGTTGAGGATTAAGGAGTCAGTTTTGCCTCAGTTTCATTCATCCAGGGGAGAATATTTTTAAAACAATAACAGTATGCCCATTTATTTTGTTAAGCTTTAGCCTCCTAAGTTTTATTTTCTAAAAATAACATTAAGGATATTAACAACACATTGTTTGGTGAGTTGAAATACTATGTTTTCTGTTTGTTTTTGTTTTTACAACTTGAGGATCATGTTGAGGTGGGAACTTAGAAAGTCTAATAATAATTCTATGCCCAAACAGAGAAGTACTACTGAATGTGATTATTTTCTGTAAAGTCAAAATGAAACGAATTTTACCTTGTGTCTGTTTGGGAGAGTATAGGAATTTCTTGTGTCTGTTTGGGAGAGTATAGCAATTTCTTTTGTCTGTATGGGAGAGTATAGCAATTTCTTGGAGATGCATCTGAATATGCTAGTTCATAACTGACTATAAGGAAGAAAGATCTCGGTTGCTTTTTAGTGACTATAAAAATCATCAGTACATGTTTCTTTTGTAAGGAAGTCCCAATAAATATGAGGTGAAAGAATACAATAGTGTAGGGCTAGAAAGATGGATTAGTGCTTGCTTTTCCAGAAGACCTAACTAAGTTCATGACCCACACTGGGTGACTGACTATTACCTGTAACTCCAGCTTCAAGGGCTCTGACAGGTTGCTCTGGCTTCTAAAGGTACTTACACACACACACACACACACACACACACACACACACACACACACACACACACACACAGCACACACTCATTAAAATAGATAAAATCGATATTTTTAAATATAGGGTCTAATAAATCCTAGACTGACTTGAAATTTTTTTACTAGATAGCCAAAGTTGGCCTTGAATTTGTGAACTTGAACTCTCTCTACCCATCACTCTAGTGCTGGGATCACAGGCATGTACCCACCTGACTATATTCTTATATATTAAAGGCAAGTTTTTACACATGAATCCAAAAATAGAAAATGCAGAGGTAAAAAAGGAAGGAACTTCAAAGTATGAAATGGTTTTAATTTCTATAACACATTTGCACTTGTGGAATTTAAATAGAAACACTGATTTATTGAAAGCTCTCAGTTCTTATCACCAGTTTGCAAAAGTAATTCTTTAAAGAAAGTGTTCGAGTAATGGGTTTTCTTTCTTCCTTCCTTTCTTTCTTTCTTTCTTTCTTTCTTTCTTTCTTTCTTCCTTCCTTCCTTCCTTTCTTTCTTTCTTTCTTTCTTTCTTTCTTTCTTTCTTTCTTTCTTTTTTTGAATTGTTGGTTAATGTGACAAGGCAGTATGGACAGCCATTTACATACTGAATACATCAAAGACAGAAAGCTGAGGTAGAACTCTTTTTTTTCTCAGCCCCGCATCACACTGTGTCAGCTGACCCGACGCTTGTGCTTGTTAGTGATCTTTGAAGATCAAGCCATTTATTATATGTTTTCACAAGTATTTATGTGATAGAAGTTGCTTGACGTTCTAATGAACAGGGCAGTATTCCATTCTGTGTCCTTTTACAGTGTAAAATTGATTATCAAAAGATTACATCAAAAATACATATGCCGTGGCGTGGACTCTATCAAATTATTATAAGCTAACATAAAGGGGTAAATATTACCTGCTTTGTACAAAGAAATAAGAGCAAAATTGACTAGAATTTACTACAATATTCTATTGAATTTAATAGTGGGATCTTCTTAAAAAAATAAATCTTAGATCTTGGGTTAACAGAAGGGAGATTATACTAATTATGACCTCATATCTAAACATCAAGGCACTGTCTGTTCTTCAAGTTGTTAGCAAAATGCTGTAAGCTGAACGTGTTGTATATCTCATTATTGTATGATTTCTACCATGTTACCAATATCTAGCTTCACAGTTAGTTTTTTTCCCCATTTTTTAAAATTTATTTTGTTTACTAAACTGATTCTAAAGTGAGACTAACTTCCCCAATGAGGATCTATAGTAGAAAGGAATGTTCACAATAGCACTTCTGTGGAGGAAAAAAGAAGGAATAAAATATGCCATTTACATTCTTATGTGTGCCTGCCACCTCTAAATGCAGCTGATGACTTCCATATAGTGTAGGTAATTCATGAATATTTCATAAAACAGAAAGGGGCCTACAGAATAAGCATTTTAAGAGATATAGTGCAAAATTCTATCACTTTCCTTCAGCTCACTGACAAGTCCCTTTTCTGAAGTCTGTTTTAAGTGAGATTTTTCTAGAATTCTTAGTCCCACAGAATATGCGATTCACAGAAATTCATGATTCTTTCAGAAGAGAAACTGAATAGAGCCACTTATGACTCCCTTTTTGTGCAATTTTGAACAAAGTGGCTCTTTACTGTTAGCCCTGGAAATGTTCCTGTATTAATTGTCTGGGAGCTCTATTGTTTAGAGCCTGTCGGGCTGGGAAGAAGAGCCTTCCTCCTGTGCACTGTGCACCTCAAGGACATGTGGCGATTTGTGTTCCCAATAAATAACGACTTTGATTAGATTGGCTGGTGGAGATTGGTCAATTAAGACAATTTTAGAAAAAGAAAAGGAATACTAAGGACATAGGGAACGCAATGCAAATAAACCATTGTCCCAAAACTGTCTGATCCCAAAAGCCAGTAAACAAGGAACAACGGTGGAAGGCAAAATTGTCTTTTGTGTTAAATAAGTATTTTGCCCATTTATTTCTGGGAATAAAGGCATACAAAGTGCAAGGGAACTTATTATGGGATTTTTTTGGTACAAATGCCAGCGTCATGATACCCATGCAGTCTGCTGTCCAGGTTGTTGGTTTGGAGGTCGTGCTCTGACACTAATTGCCTATGTTTTTGCATCTACCTCTGCACTCTAAAAGAGATGTTTGAGAAAATTTTTCCTTGTGGTACTTTTATTATATTTAAAATATGTTTAATTGTTTGAGAATTTCACACAGTATATTTTGATCATAGTCAATCCCCATTCTTTCCCGGTCCACTCTCACCTTTCTACCTCCAATGACAAATTTCTTTCGCACTAAAAAGGAAGATGACCTTGGAGGAACTACTGAAACTGTGCTTTACATCCTGAAGATGCAGGAGTATGGTGTGGTTAGTCATTCCTCTCTGTACAGGCTTCTTTTAGGCCTCAACTTGACAGAAACTGAAGTTACCACACAGAAAGGAGCCTCAGTTGTGGAAATACCTCCATGAGACCCAGCCGTAAGGCATTTTCTCAACAAGTGATCAAGAGGGGAGGACCCAGCCCATTGTGGTGGTGCCGTCCCTGGGCTGGTGGTCTTGGGTTCTATAAGAGAGCAGCCTGAGCAAGCCAGGGGAAACAAGCCAGTAAGTAACATCCCTTTATGGCCTCTGCATCAGCTCCTGCTTCCTGACCTGCTTGAGTTCCAGTCCTGATTTAAGTTTAAGTGTAAGCTGAATAAACCCTTTCTCCCCAACTTGCTTCTTGGTCATGATGTTTGTGCAGGAATAGAAACCCTCACTAAGACAAGTTGGTACCAGATGTGGGGTATTCCTGTGGCAACCTGACCATGTTTTGGGGTGGACCATGGAAGGACTTTGGAACTTTGAGCTAGAAGAGCCATTAGAAAGTCAAGAGCTCTGTGGGATGCTCTGTAGGAGCTTGGAAGATAATGTTGAGAACAGTGCAGAAGATGGAGTCTTGGCTTGTGAAATTTCAGAGGGAAGGTTAAAGACTCTTATCAGGGCTATTTGCTATTTTGATTCTGATGATTCTGTTGTTTTTCGTTAGCTGGGGCTAAAGAATCAGCTGTGATTAACAATATACCAGAAGTACTAAAGCGAACCTTTGCATTACTGAAACTATTGAGGCTGGTCAGCTGGAGCTAAGAAATTAGTGGGGACTAAGAAGAGACCAGCATTACTGAGGTGAAATATTCTGGGAAATGTTTTCTGAAAGCACAAAGAGGCTGTGTTCCAGAGAAAGCCAAGGTTGTGCCTCGTGCTGTGGCTGGTCTTCGTAGTGTGTTAAGAGTCACCCAGGTGGTACTGCTTTTGAAGGCATGAGGGAGTCATGAAGAACAGCAGAGGCTTGGCACTGTGAGAGGCCATGGAAAGCCATTGGTGAAGGTACAGCCTCATTTGCAATTGATGGCCCAGGACTGAAGGGGTCATGCAAAGGAGTTGAGGATTGGCACCATGAAGAGAGTCTGTGAGAGGTGACTGGTGAGTCCTAGTTGCCCGGAAGACAGCAGTGCTTTAGAGATGCCAGTACCATGAGATGACCACCAAGAGCAGCAGCAACAGTGGAGAACAGGTATCTGGAGCCTAGAAGACAAGGTGTGTGCTACAGAGGGCAGAGCTGCAGAAGTGACCCAAGATCTTGTGGGTGGATCCCAGACATTGGACAGTTAGAATTTGATTTTGCTTTTGATTGTGACTGTGCCCTGATATTTTTCCCTCTTGAAGGAAGAAAATATTTTAGTGAAGCTCACAGTTAAAAGACTTTGAGTTGAAAAATGTCTTTGAATTTTAAAAGAGATTAGATATTTTAAAGGGATTGAAATTTTAATATGTAAGAATTTGTGAAGACTGTGGGACTTTTAAAGTTGGGGATGAATTAGAAAGTAAAGGTTGAGGCTTAATAGTGATGTGTTTTTATATCAAGTTGACAAGGGGTCAATTGTACTGGCTGGTTTTATGTGTCAACTTGAAAGAAGCTGAAGTTATCACAGAGAAAGGAGCCTCAGTTGAGGAAATGCCTCCATGAGTCCCAGATATAAGACATTTTCTCAACTAGTGATCAAGGCGGGGGTGTGGGGCAAGAGGACCCAGCCCATTGTGGTTGGTGCTGTCTCTGGGTTAGTAATCCTGGGTTCTATAAGAGAGCAAGCTGAGCAAGGCAGGGGAATCAAGCCAGTAGGTAACATCCCTCTATGGCCTCTGCATCAGCTTCTGCTTCCTGACCTGCTTGAGTTTTGGTCCTGACTTCCTTTGGTGATGAACAGCAATGAGGAAGTGTAAGTGAATAAAGCCTTTCCTCCCCAACTTGCTTCTTGGTCATGATGTTTGTGCAGGAAAAGAAACCCTGACTAAGACATTCTCTGCTCTGGCATGTTCTAACTGAAAGGTTGGAAAATGATGTAATTACTTTTAAGCACTGCAAACAGTTTACAGTGGATAAACACAGAAGGTTCTATTAGAAGCATTTACTGAGTTCAGCAATAAAAGATTAATGATGAAAAATAAGGGATGTTCAATTTGCTTGTTAATTTCACATTCTTTTTCATCTAGCTAAAAATATCTATAGAAATATTAAGTGTTGCTTATTTATTTAAGAGATACCACCTTTACCATGAATTCATATAGATTTATTGGTAAATATTGCCAGCCAGTCTACCAGTTCTGAAAACCCCTACCTGTTTTTTCTATCTCTAGATTATTGTACCTCTTCCAGTACTGTGTCCCAACCAAGGGCCATCAAATCTTCAGATTTTAAATTAGGATCACTATATTCCAGGAATTCCACTGAACTGTTTGGTTATTTTTAATGTTTGTAATGAGAATGGTGGTATTCCCTTAAGACTTCAGAGAACTTGTTAGGTGCCATAGTGCTACTACAAGCTTCTTTCTTACAACAATTGTCATGTTAAGGAATAGTGTCACAGCATAATCTGACCCTCACTTGAGAGATACAGAGATGCATACTTAACATGATTAATTTTCCAACACACATTCATATTAGAGACAGAAAATAACTTTAGAATCTTTCCAACATTATTGATATTATGAACTAGTTTTCCCAATTTTTGAATTAATAATTGTTTAAAGACTCAAATGATTTAAAATTATATATTGTATATATCATAAGGAAATTGGTACTATGCTATATAGACATATTATATGGTGATACACTTAAGGTAATTTTTTTAAAGCAATTTCTTAAGCTAAACATAAGTATTGGGCTACATGGAGGTTTAAATTTGAAATAGTGCACATCATTTTCTTGGGAACCCAAACCTGATATTTTGTTTATATCCTAGATTAATTGGAAACTTTCATTGTTGCCAGGATGGAACTTTTTCCTGTGTTTTCACCAAATAGGTGCTAATAGTTACTGTCAACACAAAACTAATTGCCATTTAGGAGGGAGACCATGATGCCTGGTCCTGTGACCATACTGGCCCATCTGTCGAGAATCTCAGCATAGGAACAATGCTGGAACTGGCACTCAATTTCTACTTTGGCCAGTCATCAACTCCCAAGCTGGAGCATACTCACAATGCAAAGTTCACTGAACTTAAGAGAAGCTCCAAGGCCCATTAACTGTGTGTGGGCTGAGCCAAGACTAGGTGCCAGTTCTCCCAGCAAAAGGATCTGTCTGAGTGCCACCTGTCATGGGCATGTGTGTATCATCATGAGAGCCACAGTAGTGAGCTTCTTCCATCAATCTGTGACACATCAGAGCCTTCTGAATGGCAGACACGGGGAATGAGAATAACAAGACTAGGACCCCAGCCAAGACTAGACAGTGACTGAGGTCCATGAGCAAATACTCACTACTACGAGTGAACTGTGCTCCTCCAGTAGCTCCTTAACTGAAAACAACATTTTAAAAGAACACTGTAGACTTCCATGTTTTAACACATAGGCAACTCATGGCTAGCATCCCTTGAATGGCTCGTAATATCCCCAGTGCTTCTCTTAATATATATTTTATATTTATTTCTGTTATCGTATTATATAATTTGAATTATAACATGATGCTGAAACGTAGACTTTTTAGATGATCATTTGTAACAATTCATATTGTTCTATTAGAAGAAAATACAAATAATAAAAGCAACAATCTATTCAAATATGCAAGTTGAGAGGAATATTTTCTGTGGTATGTTTAACTTTGTAAATGAGGTCATTCTATGGGAAATGCTTAGTATAGTTGGGAAAATCGGGCGCTAATTTTTTCTTCAATATAAAAACAAAAAAGTCAGAAAGATTAATGAATGAGTATAAGAAAATTAAGTTACTTTTGTATCTATTATCCAATGACTACTAGTACTTATGTTTTATATAAAAAAAATCCCCAATTCTGTGTATTTTTAGACAATGTATACGGCTCTTAAGTCCACACACTTAACCAGTATCTGAAAGTGTTGAGCCTCTTGAAATTCTTATTGGGCTTGAAGAATAGGAAGTCACAATTTAGTACCTGCCTGCCTTCATGTATATTCAGTCACAATACACTGTGTTAAGAAAGCATCTATTGGATATAATTTTGACACCACAATAATGATATACCATCAATCTTTGATAAACATATTTTAAATGGTCATTTGCATACTTTAGAATAATTTTATCCTTTTTAATATTTGTTGTTCACAATTTGTTTCATGAAATAGACAAAAAATAAAATAAAATAAGTTACTGGAAACCATCGGGTGTCAAAAGAGTAGTTGTTAAAGGAATCACAAAATCCAAATAGATCAGTACTTGGAAAAGTAGACACTTTTTTTTGTTTATTGGGAGTTTACACTGCATCTTTTCATCCTCACCATACAACTTAATACTCAGTATACATTTGAATTCATTAAAAGGATTCTTTGACATTTTCTTGGTGACACGTACTGAAAACCACCCATAGTGAGATGCATCTTGATCCACTCTTTCTTTGCTGAGTGCAATCTTTGTGTTTAATAAACAGAGAAGCCTAAAGACTATTGGATTAATCACATTTCTTGTGGACGTGACAAAATGGTAGAGCAGAGAAGCTTCCGGATGGAAATGCTTATTTTGGCCCACAGATTAAGGATCTGGCCAGTCTCGGGGGGAAGTCCTGGCCAGAGGCGAGTCCATCAGTTACCTCATTATACTTCCAGTCTGGAAGGTAAAGGATGCATTCGGACCCTCAGATCCTGTCCTTTGATATGGTTCAGGACACCAACCCATGGTGTGGTGCTTCCCACATGGAAAGTGGGCTTTCTCCCTTTCAACTAATACAGGAAGTTCCTCACAGAAATGCCCAGGGGTTGCTTTACTTAGTCATTCTAAGTCCAGTCAATTTGACAATCACAATTAATCATCATAACGTTCAACCTCACCATTTTTAACCTTTTAGTGTAAATTTATGCTTAATTTGCTTGAGTTGCAACCAGTCACTTAATTTAGGAGGGAAAATGTAGCAAATTGAATTGATCCTGGTTCGCCATATTTGGTGAGAGGATTCCTGATTCTCAGAAGTTGGAATATAAAAAAATATAAGTCTTACAGTTTACTAACTATAATAGTATTAGTTGATATTTACAGGAGCTTCATAATGAAGTAGTTCATTTATCTTTCAGACTTACTTCATGCAACAAGTAAATGTTGCCATCCATATCTTACAAATGAAAAATGGAGGTGCAACTTTAATTGGTAGTAAGAGAGGTAAGGTAGTAAGAATGCAGAGTCGACAATTCCACAGCTCTCTTAGCCCAGGCAGTAATTTTTTTAATGGAACATGCATTTTAAAATTAAAAAAAAACCATGCTAATTAAAACTAAAAGTTTTTGAGGACCCATGGTTTTGCATGGAGAAATGCATAGCTTAGAATTAATGTTTCCAACAACCTTGAAGAAGAAAGCCCCTGAGGCTCCGAGATAGAAAAAATATGCTCAAGGTTACAGGACCTACATGTGGCCAAGTTGAAAAGGCCCTGTTATCTCTGATGATAAAAGCTTGTGCTCATTTCCCATTTGATAAGTGGAATAGTGCGCATTCCATATTTTACTCAACAGCTGTTGACGTTCCTTATTTTGGCCTTCACCTATTTCTAAAAGAAAATAAGGCTGAACTTGTTACTGTATTTTTCCCTCTATCTGCCCTACTGACAATATATGCATTAAAATCACAAGTATCCTAGCCAATGAATGATAGGTGATATTTAGATATATATGAAAATGCTGTAGTTTGACACCTGAGGGCAATTTGTTTCTCTGACTTCCCCGTAGTTACTCCACAATGCCTCAGAGTAAACTTTCATTGAATGCTCGTGACGTTGTGTGGGGAGAGGCCAAGCTGTTTCCAAAATGCGTTCTACGAGCAGGGAGCTCCTACAGGAAAAAAAAATTAAAGTTAAATATTAGTACTTAGGCTAATAGATTACCTTAGATAACGGGAAATATGAAATCGGCATTGATCAAATTATATTATTTAAATATTTTTTTTATTTTGAATTTGAGGCAGAGTCTAAAAAAGTAAAATAGGTTGACCTCTATTCTATTGTGAAGGTGAGGGTAAGCTTTAATTCCTAACTCATTTGTTGAATTGGCTACAGTCAAGGGAGCATATTTCAAACATAACCATCTTCTCTCCTTGCCTCATATTTGGAGTTGTATCACTTGAAATGGGCAATTATGGTCACGTTAAGATTTAACATTAACATGTCCTTATTTAATGAACGAAGACACTTTGGTTCACTAGCACTAAGGAATGAATGCACTTTTGCATATTTTATTTTTCTTAATTGAGAATTTTTAATGTTTTGAGATTAGGCGTGATCACTATATTTACACAATACCTTTCCTCTTCTCTCCGTAACTTCTTCCCACATACCTTCCTATACCCTTTCAAATTCATGACTTCATTATCCTTGTTTATATATCCGTTCCCACGTATATGCACAACCATATGCATATAACTTACTGAGTTCACTTAGCATTGCTCACATGTACATGTTTTTAAGACTTACCTACCACTCATAACTGAATAAATTATTAGGATTCTTGTCCCTAGATAAAACTAATTTTCCCTCTCTCAATAGTAGTAACTTGCTTTAGTTCTTCATTTAGGGGTGGATCTTGTGAAATTTCCACCATTCCTATTGGCTCATACTCTCATGGTAGAGGTCTTGTTTGCTTAGTCAAATTGTTGATATTTCATGGGTACAGTCTCCCTTTCATGTCTATAAATAAAACTATCTCATAATAAGTGCTTTGCTTCATTGATGCTATGGAATAAGTGTATTTTGAATATTTTCTAGACTATAAGAGAAAGCTTTTCTTTGGTCATTGAATCACTGCTCTGTTGATGAAGCTACTCAAGAGAACCCCAATGAGATACAGGTCATAGCCTACATTTTCAATCAGATCTGCCATACCACAAGTTAAGTTATACAACTAGTGATCAGAAGTGCTCCCCAACCCCAGAATGTCTTAAATTTCCAAAATATTGCACAATTGCATTTTATAAAGACATTTGTAGGCAAAAGAAAAAAATGAGGAAGTTTTTCTGGTTTTCCAGAACACTGCTCAGGCAAAACACTCCCATCTAACACGGCCTTACCCTCTGGTAGCTCAACTGTGCTCAGTAGGAAAGAAGATGACAGAGCTGCTTCTGTACTTCTCTCATCTCAGAAACTGCAAACATAGGACACGCATAGTAAAACAGATTGCTTAAGTGTGAAATTAATACCTAAAAGCTTTTAGACTTGAGGTTAATTTCTCGCCAAATATCTGACTGAGAAGCCCCCGATGTTCCAAATATGATATTACAAATTCTAGTCTTATTGTAAAATCAAATTATCTTGAGAGAACTTAAGCCAATTGGATAATTATTTCTAAATGAAATGATAATTGAACCTGCTTCTACAACTTTGTTTCAACATGCTTTCCTAATTGTGAAATATTTGTCATTTTTTTCCTGTAAAATTTCAATAGCCCTGTGAAATAGGCACTATTAATTACTGCATTAATTATCTTAAGAAGAAATCTACAGTCATTTAGAAAACTGGGTAACATAAGCTTCACTAAAATCAAATTATGTTTTGTTCTCCTTTGTTAATTTATTTATGGTAGAGGATAGAATTTCATTAAAAAAATACTGGTTTAGTTCATTGCATCAGAGTTGCCTGGAGTATCCGGGTGTGAACAATTTTCTTCTTCACCCCTACACCAAGGAGCCAGCCATCAAGAAAGAGCAAGGCTTTCTTTAGGGTGTTAGAAATAATTTTCTGGGGGAGTAGGAGTAGATTAAGTTGTATATAGACAAGGGTTGGAGGTTTAGAAACCAGAGGATACTTTTTCTCGAGGTGGTGATGCATCTTTTAGAGGATGTGGAAGATGGTGAAGGGAGATGGACAGGAGTGACTGGTGAGAACGCGCGAAGCTGTGAATTTGGACTAGAAAACTGGGACTAGAAAACTGGGAACTTCTAGGGAAGGACCTAGAATAAAACCACAGACCACAGGGATTAAGATGGCCAGCAGGGGTCCTGGGATTAACTCAGTGCGGGGGAACTTCCCAAACTTGCTTCAATCTCTAAATTCAGTTCTCAGCAGGAGAAAGAAATGTTTAGGGAGGGAGTCCTTGAATAGGGTGGCCGCGTAGTTTGGCCATTTGGAAAAGTTCCAGCAGCTGTGATATTAATTGCAGAGAGAGAGAGAGAGAGAGAGAGAGAGAGAGAGAGAGAGAGAGAGAGAGAGAGAGAGAGAGAGAGAGAGAGAGCAAGTGTGTATATCTTAAGAGGTGAAAACACATCACAGTTGTGCAATGCCTGCTCTACTTGACCTTGTTATACTGTGATCCAAAAGCCGCACTGTGCCAGACAGTCAACTGCAGTTTCTCAACATGGATGATTTAAACGCTGTGCCTTGCGCCTTGCTTGTTTTCACACAGCTTGGTAGTTTGAAAATGGCTTGTGTCTTCCAGCTGTGCTAAAGGAAGAACAGTATTGGAATCCTTCCTTCTCTGTGTATCTTATCTGAAAGTATGGACATAGAATCCTTCATGCACTGTCTTTGTGTATGCATAGACACTTTTTGGTAAAGACAAATTTAGAATTATGGAACTATACAAGTTGAACATCAGCTAATAATAAAGACATAACACTTACTAATAAAAGTAACTTGATACTTCTCTCATTTTTCCCTTTTCTTTTCTGCAATTTTCTATCTATCTATCTATCTATCTATCTATCTATCTATCTATCTATCTATCTATCATCTATCTAGTTCCCTATCATCTGTCCATCAATCTATCTCCTTTATATATCTATCTGATGAAAGATATTATTTTCAAGACTGATCATAAACGAAACTACAAAAAGTGAACTCATGATTTAGAGTAACTCTGTTTATTGAGATTCTCCATCCATGAATCCAACTAGAAATTGGAAGTGACAAGTGTAGCCTTCATAAAAATCTCTTAGCTTTAACTATTAGCTAAATATAATTTGATTAAATGGATAAGTGAGAATTAAAGTTTTGAGTTTCTGAGGTCTTTCTGTGTATGAATATTCGACCTTTTGACATAACAGCACAATGCTGTCTAAATTCTACCACATTTATATTTGAGACTCACAAATTCTTCTAAGAACAAAGAAATCCCATAGTATTTTAATTGTTTGCAGTTTTGTGTTGGGCCACTTTAATAGCTATTCTCAGGAACACATGGTCTGTGGGCTGCAAGTGAGACACCCTGCTGCAGATTTCCATAAAATCAGAATATTCAAGCATGGCTAACCTTGTATTTTACAATTTCCCTATTATAATCGTGCAATGACTTGTGTGCTAATCATCATTTTAATGTGGGTAGCATATTCTGTTGGGTTACCTGTCTAGAAATTTATTGTGACTTGTTCCCTGAATGAATAGCAAGATTCATTCATCCAAATTATAAACAAAGTGTGCATAATAATTGCAGATCAAATGACCATGACATTATTCTTCTGCCTTGCATGAAGTGGCACAATCTTTGGCCACTGAATGGAATCCCTTTATGATTTGTGAAATTGCCTTTGATTTTGTAATACCTTGAGTATTACATATTAAGAATTGTACTTGATTTAGGTTATTATAAGTACTTTCATGATTTTAACAGGTCAAAGTCTTATTTATATATGAAAAAAGTTTTGTCTAAGAATCTATGGGCAACAATAATATTTTAGGAAAATTAAACAAGCTCTTTTTCTTTCGAAGTTAAAATGTGGTAACTATTTCCAGGAAAGGGATAATTTGTTTGCTTAGGAGAAAAGGACCAGTATTTGTGGGTGAATAATCTCTAGTCCTTGGGTATAAATGACAAGTGTCCTCTCTGTCTCTAACTCCAGCCCCACCCGTTAATTTTAAGTGGCTGTCTTCTATGTCTATGGCATGTGTACTGTAGAGAAATAATTAAGAGTGAGTACTAATGACAAGTTACTGAATCCATAAAATTAATAAAGGATTTATTTAATAAAAATCCTTGTGTTGAAAGCAAGGCAATAGACCATTAGCCCATTTGATTATTTTTAATACACTTAGGTCCATAGTAAAATCTAATTAAATGTGGAAGACCTATAATTACAGACATTTTAAAAATACTCCAAAATACACAGATCTATTTTTGGCTCTTTAGTTCACAGGAAATATAATATACTTTGAAAAAATAGTTTCAAATTTTCCTAATTATAAAAGTAAACAAAAATAAAAGGGCTTGAAAGTGGTACGCACTGACCTTGCAGAGAGCCAGAGTTTAGTTCTCAGTATCCACAGTGGGAAGCTTACAGTTGTCTACACCTCCACATCTGTGAGCATAGGGTAAGCCTTCTCAGTCACCAGGACTCACAATACAGACCCACTTATAAACACAGAAACTTTCGTGCAATGTAAAAGAAACAGATTTTTAAAAAAGGATATTATTTTCTTTCCTAAACTATTTGATGGTTCAGTGCATATTTTTATGACTGTCTCTTTTAACTTTTAGTAAAGCAGAGTGACATTAAAATTTTTAAGTGTTAATATAAAATACTTGTCCTGAAAGTTCAGCCAGAAATATTAGAGTACATTGTAAATAATCTTTTAAGAACTTAAACATTTGAGTAATTAAATTTTCTTCCAAGAAAACACATGGTCTTGAATTGAGATTTATCTTTCTAGAAGGTTAGGGAATCTTTATATAATCCAAGCAAGGTGAGGAGAGACACAGGCTTTTAATACAGGAAAATTCCAGATGATTCTAGAACAATAGTTTATATTTCTTTTATTTGTCTTCTTCAATTTCTTACACATCATGGAAAGCTCAAAGCCCCCATTTTTAATATACTCAAGAGTGCAAGACCAGGATAACTTTTTATCACAAGGGTCTGTTATGTTTTGAAAAGTGCACAATAAGGATAGAGAGAAATCAGTTATGATACAAAAATGGAAATATTGCCTAATACTTTCATTTTAGTTTGATTTATAGAAATTCTTTCTGCTCTGTAGGATAACGGGTTTCTCACTGAGGAGGAAATGTAATAAATTCCCTTATATAAAATGGGAAATGATATTTAGAATATATTTCTTTGTTTGCTAAACTAATAAACAGCAGTATTTCTCTTTTGGGACATTTTTCATATAATGCACCAAATATCAAAAACATGAACAGTACCTTCTATACACACTATAGTTTTAAATGCTAAAGCAAAATCTCTGTGTTTTGTTTTTATTTCGCTTAATAGATGATAATGATTTTGTAATGGTTTGATACAATTAAATTTCCTTTGCCTTTTTTTTAAACCACCCTCCCTACTTGGGGAAAAATAATGCAGTAAGACCAAGCTTCAGTGACTACGTTGTCACAGCAGGTCACCAATCAATCTGAATTCACGGTACAGTGATGACAGCACATGTTGTCCAGGGGCCAAATATGATTGGGTTGTATTTTTCAGCAGTGGTTCATATCAGAAGGAATAAGGTACATCCATGGTAGCAACTGACAGCTAAGCATACTCCAACTGTCATTAATCAAACCTGGCAACAATGGTTGCCTTTATATAAGTCTAAATCAGGCGGATTTCACAACGAAAGGCATCACACTTGCAGTAAAACTGCCTCATCAGAAATATTTTTCATCTGCTTCATTTTCTGTTTTTAATTAAAACAGGTCATACCACTATATTCTACAAACATATACAATTTTACTATGCAGCCAATGAATGGCTTTGTACCAAAGCATACTCCTCTCATTTATAATTTATTCTAGACTAATTAAAGACAGTTAAAAAACAAATTTAGGTATCTTTGATTGATGAGAAAAAAATGTAATACAGAATATATAGGTTGACAAATTCTTCTGAAGCTCTTAAAGTTATGATTGTTTAGAGAATATGTATACCATTAGTTTTGAAAGATTCCAAAACCCTGACACAGAATAATCAACACAATAAATTCATATTTACCCAAAAAACATGTGCAAAACAGCAAGCATTCCTACAGAAAGGTGCATTCTATTACTAAATAGAAATGGTGGCTCTGTAGGTCTTCTCGTGGTGTCCTTGACACCCCTTGGCTTCCTCAATTCTTCCTCCCATTCTTTCACAAGACTCACAGACCCACCTAATGTTTGGCTGTGGGTCTCTGCATCTGTTCCTATTCCCTGATGGACGGGACCCCTCAGAAGACAATGATGCTAGACTTCTGTCTGAACGCACAGCAGAGTATCATTAATAGTACCAGGGCTTGCCTCTCTCCCATGACATCGGTCTCAAGTTGGGCCAGACATTGGCTGGCCATTCCCTCAGTCTATTCTCGCTCTTTATCTCTGCCCATCTTGTAGGCAGGGCAAATTTGGGGTCAAAGGTTTAGTGCCCTCCTCTACTGGAAGTCCTGCCTGACCACATAAGCCTCAAAATATCATCTCCTTCCCCCACCACTATGCAGCTAGGAATCTCGGTTAGGAATTGTTTGATTTTACATTAGCTGAGGGAAGAAGACCTGCCAAGTCACCATACATGGAATGAGGGCAGGGGAGTGGCGGGCTGATCATTGGCAGGCACACATCTCTCTTTTGCTGTCATCTGGCTCTGGGTATCATGTGACCCGTTCTCTCACCCACTGCTTCTGTGACTGCCTCACTACGATGATCTGTAACCCAGAATTTTGAGTCAAGATAAGCTTTTTGCATTGTTGTTGTCAATAAGTCAATATTTAGCAGAAAACGTAACTAATGTTTTCCTGCATATGAAATTATCTCAGATGTAGGAGTCTGCTTAATTAGAAGGCAGACGGATACTTCTGAGATTATAGTTATCTGTATTTATGTTAATTTTTGATTTGTTACATAATGTATTGGATCTGCAACTCGATATTGTTGCTATTTTGTGCTTCTTAGTTTAGAATTGATCTTAAACTGTAAAAATAAGCCATCCTAATTGGTAAGTATAGAAAACTGCCAGTCTTGAAGCCACTCCTATTTACATAGCATTGATATTAGCAGGAATAAAAGGCATTAATTGTATAACTCTTGAGCTCTTCAAATGTGTGATAAATAGCTTACATGAATTATAATTTCCTCCTGCTGTGCTATTTTTACATATTTTAAAGCTGTATTTGGCATTCAGTATGTTGAAACAGACATTGTTCTTAGAACATTTTTTGTCAATGGCACACTTCATACTATGAAGAATTTAAATAGTTTGCCCCACACTAGAAACACAAGGAGTGGCCCTGTTGTTACAATTTGTCAATATGTTCCTAAGTCTGTGCTTTATGTCACTTGTGTATAAACTTTAAAGGTTCTATGATTAGTAGTTTGAATAGAGCATTTGGTGAAACAGAAAGATGTCCCCCTGTCTGAAAAGGACAACAATGAAAACTCTACACTAAGAATTTCTAAGTAGCACAGAATCATTAACGTGTGTCTATGTTTCAAGGGGGGAGTAATTGTGTTTCTTTTTGGTGTAGCTATGCAAGATTTCAAATATGGATAGTAATAAGGGTTTCTTAAGGCTTAAACCATAGTAAATAGAAATTCTAGGTAAATATGTAGACAGAGAATTCCAAGCATGATTGGTAGTAGGACATTGTGGCTAGCCATGCCACTGTCTATAAATCAGAACTATTGCACAGACACAGCAGTTTTCTTGTCGTTTTTGTTGTTCTTGTGTTGTTTTAAAACTAATGTTAGAAGTAACACATGTTCATTCAAACAAAAAAATGAGGGGGAAAAGTGGGACCAGGAAATGTAGAGAGAAAAGAGAGTGTAAGAGTAAACCTGAGAAGTCTGTGTGTGTGTGTGTGTGTGTGTGTGTGTGTGTGTGTGTAAGAGAGAGAGAGAGAGAGAGAGAGAGAGAGATCAATTCTTAAAACATGAGAATTTCCCAATAAGTATTGAACATGCAGAATTTATTTTTGAATACACTGATCTGATTTTGTAATAGAAAAAGAAAAATAATGTAAACTATTATAAGGTACTCGAAAAAATGCTTGAAAAACATTAGTGAAAATTGAGAGGTAATACAAGTGGAAATCTTTTTATTGTTTTGTTTGTGTAATTGTAAACTTGGAGTATAGTATATAGTTCTCAACTTTTTCAAATATTTATGTTTTCTATTTCAAGTGTTTGTATTGGTGGTCAGGAAAGGCAAAACAAACAAAAACTTTACTTCTTTATTTCCTTATCCTTTTACTCACTGTTCATTTTATCATTCTAGCAACTTCCTGATACAGAAGACAAATATTTCTTGTTTGAATATATTTTTAAGGTCTCACATTAAAATGCCTAAAATTATCATATTAAAAACAGTATAATTAGCTTACTTAATAAAAAAACACATATGACCCAAAACAGAAATGAATAGTATTTTTCCTTATTAGTGGAGTGTCCCCAGAATGGGACAAATTGGAAAGCCTGCCTTTAATTGTTTTGAGGAAGAAAAAGCTGTACACACATAACACGAATGAGTAACTTGACACACAACTAGTGGTCGGTTATAAAATTATCTTCTTAGTAGTAATTTCATGATCAATGAGTTTAATTTTGTCGATTGATGCACGTGTGTGCATAAAAAAGATAAGGATTACTATCTCTAAACCACTATTATGTATGTGACTGATGCTCTTTGATAATGCTGGCTCCTATCCCAAACAGGTATGATATCAAGGACGACTACACCCTGAGAATCAAAAAGGCCATAAGTGCAGATGAAGGTACCTATGTGTGCATCGCTGAGAATCGGGTGGGAAAAGTGGAAGCTTCTGCCACCCTCACTGTCCGAGGTAAGAGACTTAAGGAGTCAGAGAAAATGGAGCCAGGAGCTTAATACTGGTTCAGTTGGTAAGTTCATGTCTCCTCAAAATAGGAGGAGCTGCTAAGCATGATGGCGAACCAGTATGCTAACACAGGAGGGGCAGCCACAAAAGGATCACACATGGGAAGCCAGCATGCTCTATATAGCAAGACTATTTCAAAGTAAAGGAATATAATATACTGTTTTATGATTATAGTGAACTCAGATGTTCTGTCTTCCAAATCATTAGATTGCTTAAATAAATTGTCTTTCCTTTTTTTATTCTTTTTTTTCTTTTTTTATGGAATCCATAAAAAAATTCCAAATGCATTAAGAAGATCTGAACTAGTGTTCAATATAACACAATTAGTAAAATAATAAACTATTGTGACAGTACTCACTTCACTCTGCTATATATACACTCCAGCACATCTGATGAGTGGTAACCATATGCACCTTTCTTCACAGAGGTGATAGTTATGTATCCAGATAGAAGTAGCAAAAGGTGACTTTGAATTGGGGCAAAACTGATCTTGGAAATCTTACATTTCTCTTCACATGCCAGATTGAACTTGGGAATACAGAGTATCCATTCTCTGAGCACAAGTAACAATTGCCCTTGCCTACTTTCAAGCCTTTTCAACCTGTCTTCACTTTGGCTTTATGACTGCTAGGGAGGTTTTAAGCCATTACTTCTCAGTTTCACTCTATGATAGTCACTCACTTGAGGTGCTGTTGACACCATTGGCTCCAGATGAGACTTCTTGAGCTTGCCTTACATAGCAGGATTGAGGAAACCTTGTACACAGAATAACTTTTATTTTGCTAGTACCAACAATCTTTTGAAGATTAGTGTTTAATAGTAGCTTCTTAAGATCTCTAGTTATCATATCAATTTATCTATGAACTGTGTTTTTGAATTTTTGACAACCAATGATATTGAAAGATTTCCCATTTGTTTCTAGGGCTGTATGGTAAGACTCCAATAAATGCCAGTACCTAACTGTCTGCCAAATGCTATCTACTCACTTAACAGAGAGCAAGTATAACAAGATAAAGGGAACTGGCTAGAGCGTTGGTTTTCAATCTTCCTAACGCTGCAACCCTTTAATACAGGACTTCATGTTGTGGTAACTCCCAACAATAAAATTATTTTTGTTGCTCGTACATAACTATAATTTTGCTATTGTTATGAGTTATACTGTAAATATTTTTAGAGACCTACAGGGTGAGAAACACTAGTCTGGGATCATACTACTGATCAACCAGTCTCTCCAAACATGGAGTAATGCTCTGGCCTTGTCATGTAGGTAAAACTATTTTGCAAAGGTATGTCGTGCATTTTGGGCTGATGGTCAATGAGCACAAATGCACCAGCACATCTGCCGGGCAAACCTTAACCTCCTTCCACAGCGGGCTATGCTTCCTCTCAGCTCTCCACAGAGGAGGTTGGCAGCAACACAGTTGCAGCTCACCTTTTACCTTGCAAATTTTGCTCCTTAAAATTTTATAAATCAGGGAAAAGGTTTGGAGGAGGTTAAAAGTGAACGAAATAAGTCAGAAATCTGTAGTTTGATCTTCTTTCTGTTCAAAAAAATAAAAAGAGAGAAAAAAGAATTTATTCTCCAACACTTATTTGTCTCCAGGTACCTAGCAGGAAGCATGCATCTGTGTCCCTGAGAAGAAAGGTGCTTTCTTTTCTTTTCAATGGCTCTGTTCCTAAACAACCCCATACAGTTGTAGTCTCTTACAATCACTTTACTGTTAACGTAAATAAAAACAATTTAGGCAAAATTAGAAGTATTTGCTTATTAGCACTGTCATTGTTTGTTATTTAAGTCACAATAGCCTTAGTTGTTTATGAGCCAAATACACTTATTAATACTATATAATAAAAATATAGTAACTCATGCAAACAAGATAAAACTGTGCATTTAATCTACTTTGTGGATTATTTTAGATACGTTTAATTTATTCTTTTCTTCCTTCCCGGTTTCCTACCACATCCCCTCTTCCCCAGATCCATTCCTTCCTCAACCCTTTCTAGAAAAGAACAGGTCTCCTAGGGACATCAGATGAACACAGCACAACATATTATAGTTAAGAGTGGACAAGGCAACCCCATAGGAGGAGAAGGGTCTTAGGAATAGACAAAATAAGTCAGAGACAGCCACATTCCAACTGTCAGGAGTCTTCCCAAAACCACAAATCAACAACCCCAGCATATATGGAGAGGACATATTCTTAAATAGGTAGACTACTGTAAAAATAATTCATTTAAACCAGATCATCTCCAAGGGATGTTGGGGAGATTAAATGAATGGGCAAAAGTAAATAACCAACCCCAAAATATTCCATTCAAAATCTATTTGCTGGCTAACCAAATGCTGAGAATATGTGAGGATATGTTTGTTTGGAGAAGAAACAGATTTCCCGTTACATGTGAGTGCTTGGGCCAAAAAGACTTGAAGCAAGGGGGGGAGGGTTGGGAGGGGAACACCCATAAGGAAGGGGAAGGGGGAGGGGGATGTTTGCCCGGAAACCGGGAAAGGGAATAACACTCGAAATGTATATAAGAAATACTCAAGTTAATAATAATAATAATATAAAAAAAAGACTTGCAATGATCTGTTGGCATCAAGAACTTCCTCAGCTAACTGAATTCCTAATTCATTGAGAATGTTATGTTTAGCTGTTCATTTAATACATTGTGTTCCTTGTACATAGGAAGCGAACCTACAACACTGATAGAGGGCATTGTTTTGTAAGGTGATTGCATTTTTTTTTAAAGATCAGCAAAGTTAATTGCTCGTTCTCTTTTGTATAGCATGTAAATAAATTAGAGTGTCTTTTCCTCAGTGGTATGAAAATGTCATTCATTGAAGATGGCGACTTCAAAATCCTGGCTAAATAATAATGGTGTATCTCCATAGAACCAGGAAATGTTCAGTAAATTATTATTTAAAACATGTTTTACCATTAAGATAAGCAGTTGGAACATCTCACACTACAAGGCTAATGGGGGTAAAATTATGACTTTTATTTTCCTTCTATGTCTGTTTCCTTATGCACATAAATGAAATATTCAACCTCTCACTGGGTCGCTTTATTAGAGTGAGGTCAGCTTACCCAAGAGGCCATGTCCATTTTAATCCATTTAATGCTGGAACGCAGTTGAGTTTAATTTGCTGCTTCTGAGAACACTCACCTGCTGATTTTCACAAGGAACTGGTGCTATGGAACAAGGGCCTGCAGTTTTATTGTCATGTTTATATGGAAATTATATCAATATGCGAATGTTCACCCATTGGGGATGCTATAAGGAGTTTTATAATCAACACTTGAAACAAAAGTCGCTTCAGCTTTTTTGTTTGATTGATTACTTTCAAAAAACATGATAACAAGCATGGTTATCAGATGAAGTTTGTCATCAAGTAGACAAACAAATGTTTCCAAAAAGACCAGTAATAGAACTTTAATTTGTAATAATCAAATTAAAGACTTTAAGTAACGCGTAAATGGTTCTTGAATATGAGGTTAAAACAGCAGCTTCTTTTATGCAAGCAATTTTCCTCCTTCTTCAGTTTCTTCCTTGGCTTGCTATGAAAATTATCTCATTAGAAGACATTTCCCAAGGCAATAAAGTAAAAATCTTCAAAATTAGTCTAAAGTGCATGTAAAATATACTACTTATTTTAACGTGATTCCTTACTATAGTTTCCTCTCTTTTCCTTCACATCACAATCTGAGAAGACAGTATTTCTTAGGACATGATATTTGAAAGTCAATTCTACTTTGCAGTTAAATTAGCATGAATTCAAAATTGCTTTCTTCCTCCTACAGGATACTGTCACAAGCCAGAGAAATTATTAATGAGGGTAAAGGAAGAAATCATAATGTCTATTTTATGTTGTTTCTTGGTTATTTGTTGCAGGCCTTTCTGTCCATCCAACAGGGAAGTGATGGTTCATCAGGCCCCTTCTCAATGCTTCCCTACAACAAACATACCACAAAATATGCCAGTGTCCTACTTATATTTCCTAATTAGTATTTCCTAGCCATAAAAACTGCTAATTATAAAAGTTACCTCTCATATACATCTAAATATACTGTTATTTTCAAAGATTACACGAATACACAATTATGATGGACATGTTGATTAGATGGGCAGCTATAAGACATACAGCTAATGTATTCATCTTATCAAGCCCAGACATCAGCATCAAGATATATTCCCACTAGAAATGAACTATTATTCACTAGGGTTATATGTGCTGGAATATGGTTCAATGGCCTATTGGATGGAAAGATTTGTATTTTAATTGTATACTTTATATATAGTTAACTATTATAAATACATTTTTCGCTTGTATACAAGGACCATATGTTTTCTAATGCATATTTGTTGCTTTTATATGGAATGGTTGTTTGTTCACACTGATTTGAAATTATCTTAAAGAAAATATTAACCTTTTAGGTCCCTTAAAGTTGCAGTCACTCAGAGAGAGGGCGGCCTATTATCATGGATGTTAGTAATTCAAAGTTATGGTATTATACCAAAAAGTGATGTGTTAGCTGAAGCATCATTTTGAAGCCATGCTCAGTGAGAATCAACATGTCAGTCACTGCTTCGTCACAGAGCCAGCAGCGGTGAGGGCGCTAGCTGGGATCCAATGGCATGTCTCAACCTATTTGTTAGATTGGTTACAATTCTATGGATGGAAAGCAAATTGCTCCTCAATTATTGCCTTCTATAAGTTGTATCAAGTACATGTTTATACTTCATGAAATGGTTCTGACAAGCAATGCCTGGAATCCAATTGCTATTTAATTCCGGCAGTGAGACCTTATACTTTCAAAATGATGTTTGCTACATTTTGGCTTGAATAGTCATATCAGTCTGTTCTTAACCTTGGGGTAGCATTTGGCCCCTTAACTTGAAGTCTTTGGAATAGTAATTAAAATAAATGATGAAGGTAAATCTAAGCTATCCCTTTAAGTTCTCACAGTTAGTCCTGTGGTTAAAAACTAACCTTTTCTTAAAGTTATGCTTATGTCTTTCAGTTTTAACAGATTTGGAACCTTGTTCATAAATGAATTATGAGAATAGATGTCACTCTATTGTCCATACTTAAATGTAACATTACACATCATGCATTCTGATAATTTTCTTTTCTTTTTTTTTTTAAATTTCTTTTTATGTTCTCACCACACCATTGTAATGTCTACAGTTCGCCCTGTTGGTAAGTAACCATCCTTCTACCCATTTGGCATGGCTTTGCGCAGTGCTTCATAAATCATGCCTAGTAGCATTTGTCATAATTAAGTATATTTATTCACCCATGGTAAAATGCTTCATGAGGGACTATCTGCTACAACCATTGTTCCTGGCTTTTCAGTTGCTTTAGTAAACCATTTTTGTCTCAAAAGAGGAAGGAGTTAGTATCAATTTTCAGACAAAATAACATATTTTATTAATATGTTGAAAACTCTGAACTTTTCCTAAGGAGGAAGATATAATGCTATGGTTGTTTTTTTATTATATGTGCAATGACCTATGTTTGATATTCCTGGAGAAAGAAGACTATACACTAAATTGAGATGACTATTTCTTATTTGCTTGCTTCATTTTAAGCCAATCAGACTCCTCATTTTGGGGGTTCTCTCTCTTTGTGTCTGCTCACTTTCATTTCTATAGACAAAATTTATTGGGAATTTGCTATATGTCATTGTAAAGTGGATCCTTAACATTAGTGTGGGGAGATTGGGGAGATCTGTGTTCTTTGGCATGTATAGTTAGTGTTTGTGGCTTAATATCCCATTATTGCTTTGGCTTTGCAAAAGTGAATAGCATGTGCTTGCAGAAATCTAAATGCTAACTATTTGTGAATGTTTTAATGATGAAATGCTTCAAAAGTCACTAAATTAAGAACACCAATTATAGTTTTGCATATCTTACCAATGAAAATGTTTAAAGAAATTTTGTAAGATGAATATATGGATGTATAAATACCTGGATAAATGGATAGTTTCAGCATTTTTTTAAGAAAAAATATTCTCTATAGCATTTTAATAATATATTCAGTCTCCATGACACTATAAATTATCTATCTAGCTTCAAATGCCTTCTTAATATACTGAGCAGAAATTATTGACATTTGATGTTAATTTATCCAAACACCCTCTTTGGTTGAAACTCTTATATATATATAAGAGTTTCCGGGCCAACATCCCCCTAACCCCTCCTCCTCCCCTTCTATATGGGTGTTCCCCTCCCCATCCTCCCCCCATTACCGCCCTCCCTGAAACTCTTACTATAAGTTTGTTTTTATATTAGTAATAAGTGAAGGCAACAAAACTTTGGTTTCTTAATGAAGAGATCTCATTGATTCATATCTTCATATTCCTACTACTTGGTATCTGATAAGTAAAGTACACCATCCTACACGCTCTGTAGGAATGAACTGGGCTTAACATAGACCATACATACGAAGTTTCTCTAAATCTTCTTTTTCTAACTCTTGGGACTATTTTCAAGTAAATCTATTGTTTTTCATAACAAAGAGTTTTTAAATTCTCTTAAGATATAAACTTAGTTAAAGTAATTTTAAATTGGAAATTTTTGAAATATAACAGTATAACCAATTATACTTTTCAGAATGGATGCTGGGGAACTGAGGACAGTGATACAATAATCTCAATGCTCATTTCTTGTCACTGTAGTTTTAATTATAGCTATGTTTTAGGAACAGCCGTTTTTTAATAATAATTATGTTACAATTGATGGTTATTTAAAAATAGTAAGAAAACGAGGAATCCTAAGATGTGGTAGAAAAAACAAAGAGAGGCGTTATTCTGCAACGTGACCATTCTATGGCCAGAACTGTCTTACCTGTCTCTAGGGTTGATAGTCTCTGATAGGGCTATTCTAGAACTCTGCTTTGCTTGAACATCATTCTGGAGCTGAGAGTCTGCTATGTGATCATTCTAGATCCAATACTGTACTCTAGCACCATTCTAAAGTTGATACTCTTCTGACCATTCTAGAGCTGATACTCTTCTGACCATTCTAGAGCTGATGCTCTTTAAGGTGGCCATTTCATTGCATTTCCTCTCTCAGCATCTCTGAACTGGATAGACTGACCTATAAATGTATCAAAAACTAAATTCATCATTGAAATTTATTATAGTAAACTGTATTAGCTAAGCTATGCATGCATAAAGTGCATACCCATCAAAGACTGTAAGGACTAAGGCACAGTAATCAATGGTCCTCATTCTCAGTGCTAAAATAGATGAAAGCTCTTCTCAACAGAAATGACTGCAGAAGGAACGCTTCCGATATTGTAATTGAAACAAGCGATTTTCAAGTGAAAAGAAAAGAAATAAACTCACTTAGCGATTTTAGTAGCTAGAAATAATGTGCTCATAGAAATGACCTCTGAGCTTCTATGATTTAACAAGTTCTCAGATCACAAAACATACTTCACTAGTTCTGCTTCATTTGCCACTTTAAACAAAGGACAAAGGCGGCGGTTGGAACATCATGGCACGTTCCTTGTTCTGAGTTGTAGCTGTCACCTGCAGTGAGTTTCATAAGTTACTTCCAAATTTATCCTTGTTTGAAACAATTTCGTAAATTCCCATTGGACTGGAAATAAAGAATAGCTTTTTGACACATTATACTTTATCTTAGAAAGTCTGTCATTTCATAAATCTGTCTGGAATGACTTATGACAGTGCTCAGAAGTCTGAAGAGCTGTACTTCACACGTGACAACGGCTATGAACTTGGGAAATTGAAAGTTAGATGTGTTTTCATTGGATTAGTGAGGAAAAGACTGACAGTGAAGAGATTAGAGTGCCATGTCCCTGCATTAGCTCTTAAAACGACTTTCAATGTACTAAGTATAGACATTAAAACTTTTATAATAAGGCTAACAGGTACACACCGACTGAAACAATGAATTATATGCATCGTTGAAAACTTATTATTATTCAAATGTGTCAGTGGAGTCAAACACAAGTATTTTTCAACTTTGAGGATCTTACATATAGCATAAAGAATATTCTAAAACGTACATCATACAGATAATAAAAAATTACTTTCTTATTCTAATAGAAATAGGGGAATATATTTTCAAACATATAGTCTAGAGAAAAGTACCTGAATTCATCTGATAAAAGGATTTTAAAAGAAAAGTATGAATCAAATTCAGATTTGGAAGCACTTAAGATTTCAGAAAACAATTGCTTTGTTATTCCAGATGAAGCTTTTTTATGTTATCCAGAGAAACCCAATTTGGAATTATTGAGAACTTCAAACTGAGAATTTGTTCAAAGATAACTTAGGAGACGCAATCAAGTGTTAAAGTGACAGCAAGTTTATTACCACATGCAAATCACATTTGGAATTACACACACGCATTACTGCATTTTGAGATTCTATACAAATTTTGCTGTAGGGAAGATCTTGAATGCCATCAATCGCACACTTCTCATTGGAGGAAAACATTTGCTGTATTACAGTTATTCATTTGAAATGTCACCAATGTCTCAGCATGAGTCCTCTTATCTGTCTGTCATATACTGGGTTAGCACAAAATCTAGATCAACACCCCTTTGACAATGAACCCACCAAGCCATACTGATTTACTTTTGACACTGTTCCTAATGCGAGACTCACAGGAGAGCAAAACGTGCATCTGAGGGCAAAGCTAGCTATGAATAGTGAAGGAAGTATTTGTTTACTTGGAAACGTCTTCTGACGATACAAAAACGGCCTCAATAGGAAGCCTACCTCCTTTCCTATCACCATCTGCTCTATTTTCCTATTAGAAGTCTTACTCCAGCATAAAAATAAAAATGAACATCTATTTTGGAGATGGGCAACACATTTTTTTTCCCAGCAGTAATTCAAAACACGATGAGCAATTTGGAAAAGAACTGTCAAACGTCCCAGCTGCCTTGCCTGTGGAGCTGCGCTCTCTTCCGTTTTCTGTCTTGTTCACCATATGCTGCTGCTGATTGCCTCAGCTAGAGAGGAAAAGCAGAGCGAGTTCGGTGAAACTTTTGGAAATCAGGAATAGCAGACATCCTATATAACTTCATAGAAATCTTTAATCATTTACCAATTTAGTCACAAAAAAATGTTTGCTACATTTTGTTAGAATGTGTCAATGCAAGTATTTATAAGCACTCAGGAATTACATGTTATTGCACCAAAAAAAAAAAACCAAAACCAAACAAAACAAAACAAAACAAAAAAACCCACCATGTTAAATGATTTAGTTTTAAAGAAACAGAGCTAGAGAAATGTCTCCGTCGTTCAGAGCACTGGCTGCTCTTCCACCACACGCATGGCGACTCACAACCATCTGTAATTCCAATTCATGGTGATTCCACATCCATTTCCGGCATCCATGGTCACTGTTCACATTCAAAGAACTGCCATACATGCCAGCAAAGCATGTATATATGTAAATTACACTTTTAAGGAAGAACGAACAGAAAACTCCATTTTTTTTTTCTCTCTCTTTTTTTTTTTTTTTTTCCAGAGCTGGGGACCGAACCCAGGGCCTTGCGCTTGCTAGGCAAGCGCTCTACCACTGAGCTAAATCCCCAACCCCAGAAAACTGCATTTTTAAACAGAAATCCTTAACATATTTTATCCGCACATTAGCTAGTTATGTTTGTACGTTAGAGTAGAATTTAATTATTGCATGATCAAATACTTTTATTCTTGAACGAAGCAAACAATCAAAAGACAATAAAAATTTTATTTGGAGAAAATTATAACTCATACTTGACTTAGAGATTAAGGTGTCAAACATTTCCAAACCTTTCGTGTTCCACTTAAGCTCGAAATTTAGTGTTTGTACATCACTTAATATGCGATTTCAGTTACTTTTAGAATTAGAAAGCTGTAGTCCTTACACTTCATCTTGAAATTTGTCCTAGAGATGTTCATGTGTGTTTTTTAAGGAGATCTGTGTGTGGATTCTCAGCCTTCCCTCTCCCTTGGAAAAGCTATTATTCAAATGGCCTAAAGTGGCCGTCTCCTACTCACAAGCTCTCTGTTTTCTGTCCCTGGTAATAAAAGGCTGTTGGCTTTTATTGGTGGTGGGTTCTTCTTAATGAATTCTTACCAATGCCTGCTTTTTTCACTTTTTTATATTTATGGCTTACATAAAAAAACTTATTTATGTCTTATACATTTCAATAGTGTTTTCATCATAGGGAACATATCTTTGCATAGGGTAGTTTTAAAGAAGAAGTGCAGTTGTGTATTATTCCTAATACTGGACTGACCTTAGCCCGTGTAAGTCATAGCATGCAAGCTACCAAACAAGAACAAATTACTTTTGAAATTATTACATAATGCCTTTGTCCACAGTTCTCAGAGTGTGGGAAAGAGGTTCTTCTGCTTTGATATTGAATGGTAGTTTACTAAATTATGAAGCTAACAGAATAATTTTCCCACCTGACTGATGTTTTACTATTCTGTAAGATTGTTCTTGTTCTTTCTTCCTATGATTTTAATGTGTTAGCCTCCAGCATTGATCATCTGGTATCTAATGTTTCTGAGAGACAATAAAATCCCTTAACTTATGGTTTATTAACTTTTTATGAAAATGTTTACTTCTCTAATATTTTGTTCATTCCTTCAAATACACTGGTTATGCTTGCTAGTCTCTCTCAATGGTGCTTCTTTATCACTTCTCTACAATAACAGTTTTGATATGTATTTGAATAATAACTGAAAAATCTCCCTTTTTTCAATTTCCAAGTATTTCTTGTTATTTAAATATACTTGACCTCTTTATTTCCTCTATTTTCCTTATTTCTTTGTTAAACTTCCCCTTTCAATCACCTATTTCTTTTTCTTGGCCCATTTACTTATTTCTTATAACTTTGGTGGGCATAAATCTTTAGATAGAAATGGTTAGGGTACTGTCTCATTAGACAATACGAAGTTTTCTAAAATATGGTTTACTTTTTCCTTCTTTGAGTAAGTTTTAGAGGTTATGAGTTCATTACATTTATCATGATCTTGCCTTTGTCACTATTTAAATGGATAATTAGTTGACATGCTGATCCAATGAACTTAAATCCTGTTTTGATCTCTCTCTGGTTACTACTTATTTAGTTAAATGCATACAACTAAGGCTTGCTTGTTTTGAAAATGGAAGCTGGTTCAGAGACTTTCAGTATCCCTACTTGGAAAGTTTTCTTAACATTCTGTAAAAACCATTTGATTTCATGGTATCTTTATACTTGCTAATAGAGAGCAGAACTACAAGATAAGTGCATTTTCATGAGACCCCTATTCTTTTCCATTCATCTTCTCTACTTCCTAAAAAAGGATGTTCTTTCACTGTGGGAGGTCTCTCTTGCTGCACAAACAAATGCCACACAGCTAGTTAGTTGGAATGACAGCCATTTCTTATGAGGAAATTTTGTAGATATAACTTCCAAACAAACGCATGACTTGGGGGAGGGGGATGACACCTTCCACACTTATTTGGGTTATGTCCTCAGAATTTTGGGAGGTAAACCCCTTGTGGTCTTTATTGGATGCCCACTACTATCACAGAGTGTAGAGGCTGCCCACTATACTTTAATGACTAGAACCCAATCCTTTCTGTGCTGTATTAGTGACTTTGTTATTGTTATTATAAGATGCTATGGCCAAGTTGACTTATAAAAGAAAGTGTTTAATTTGAGATTCATGGTTCCTGATGGGTACAGTTTATGATCGGATACCGTGGTGGTTAGTACAGTAATAGCCTGGTTCTAGAGCAATGTCTGAAGCTTAAGTGCTGATCCACAAGAACAAGGCAGAGAGACTTTTGAAGAGTGCTTGCCTCCAGCAAAGATACACCTCCTAATCCTTCCTGAAAGTTCCACCAAAAGGGAACCAACATTCATACCTGTTATCCTATGTAGACCATTTTTCCTTGAACCACTACATGCATTTTATAGCCTATGTCTCTGTCTTCACCTACTGAGAACAGCTACTTGCTTATAACCAGTGCCCTTTAGAAATCTTATATAATCATTTAAGTTCACCTAATTAGAATAAAGTTCTTAAAGTAAACTAGGTAGAAGCATTAATAAAATACTCTGTAAACACATTGTATACCATAACATATCAGTAGAAACAACACCCAAGAATGAAGATTTAGCGGACCATTTAAAATCCAGATATCACTGTAGGCTTCGCTCTTTCAATAAGCTTTCTAAATTTAGTTTAGTGTTCTGCCCAGTCATAGCTTATTTGCTGGGTATCACACTTGGATCCAGATTACATTCAGAGAATCAAAGAATAACCTTTTGCAATATCAAAAGATAAAGTCAGACTTGAAAGAGGACAGAAATGAGAAAGGTATCCAACACGGATTCTCATTCTTTTCTGTGCTTGATTGATAAGCAGAATATTTAAAAATCAGTTATTTTTCATGTTATTAACTTCTTTTCTTCTATGCAATATCAGGGAATGGAAGAAAAAAATCTTTATGGAGCATCATAAAACATTATAGATCACTAAATATAAAGGGTTTAAATGCTCACGTTTGTAGTTTTCTCATATATGAATAAAACAAAAGCAATGTTTTGATTTTGTACTTAAGGTACAAATCAGATCTTTTTTAAAGATATAAATGCTCACCTCTGAAATACTATAAGTTGAATAAATCATATTAATATATGAAACATACCTTATAAGAAGTCAAATTTTTATTTGTAGAAATTATGAGAAATTTCCATAGTGTTGTCAGGAATTATTCTGTAATGTGCATAAAACAAATATTACAGGTAACATTTGAATTACTATGAAATTTATTTAAATATATTATGTTACTCAGGGGATTGTTTCATGATTATATGCATTAAATATATCAAATTGAAATCCAATTAAAATTTGAGCTACATGTTTCTGAATATATTTTAAAATTGCTTGGCCAGTATTAGTTTTGAAATTTATCATTGATGTTATTTTCATCTGCTGTACAAGTACTGTTGTGGTCTTTCTTTTGTTTTGAGAAGTAGTATAACCCTTAGCATGTTGTAAGTACATGCCAAATGTTGGTACACTTACTTAATATACACATACACATACATACATTAGTAGTTAATATTGCCGGGAAAATGTTTATGCAAGCAGCATTAAATAGTGCCATAAAAAGATCAAGCAACATTAATAGTAACAGGCCAGTGTCATATCTTTCATTCTGCTAGTATTAGATAAAATGCAACAAAAAGAAAGCACTAATGACTTAGGATGGTGCCTTACTAAGCGTGTAATTAATGTTATTAAGAAACATCGCAATTGCATATTAAAATTCCGTTAACGAAGCAACCATTCAGTACCAGGACATTTGTTCCTTGGTTGCATTTTTTTTTCTTCTGCTTTGCTTTTGCTTTTTCTGATTGGCATCTTGTGCAATCTTTCTCTAAAAAAAATGAGTTAATGGGATGTGAGCAGCCCTCATAGTGTAGCTAGATTGCTGACGAGACAGTTCTGGCAAGCTGACGGGTTATGTGAGTGCAAGTGGATGCCTGGTCTCACCATTTGCTTGAAGAATTTCCTTTAAGCTAGGCTTTCCCTCCTCATCCCAATCTTCCAATGCCTTCCCCGCCACAGAGGAAAATGCATTCTTCCCACTTTAAGAGTTTAGGGCAATTTAGAGTTGACTTTCCAGCACTCCTTATTCTTCTTTTGTTGGTTTAAAAATGAGATTTCATCTCTACAGTTAATGTAGATAGGCTCTTGTGAAATATTTTTTTTAATATCGAACCATTTTTCTTAAAATAATCAGTGACTTTAAAAGCAAAATTTCACTATTTTATTACTATAATCTTAATCAAGAAAACTAATAGAGGAAAGATAATATTGATAAAAGTATATTACTTGGAAAAATTTTAAGCTAATGAATTAAAAATAATATATTTAGAAAAACAAAAGTACCCATTTGTATATGAAAAACATCATGGAATTGTAATTTGTTGAAAAATATTGACATATTGTTCGTAGGAGTTTCCAATTTGTTTCTTTGGTATAATGAGCAGGCCTGTAACACTTGCCTATTAAAACCCAGAATAATTTGCTTTACTTCCATGACCTCTTCTGCTAACCTCTAATTGAGAGTAAATCTGCTTTAGCAATCTGGAATCTAATAAAGTTTAAAGTTCTCCATAAGCATGTCTGTCTTAGTTTTGAGTTAATTATTGTATTCATTGTAATGTAGAAATATTTAATAACATTACAAAATTAGCAGAGATTTTCTAAATAGAGTAAATGCCATTAGCATTGAAATTTGCATACTCCACTCACATAATCTTTCAGTTTATCAAAACCACAGAAAGAATTTTCCTTAGAATGCTACTGATGACTTGGTTGTGGCACTGGATGAAGGATATACAGAGTTGGTGTTATTGCCTGTGTGAGGAATACTCTCACCCTTCCCTTTCCCAGATTAGCCCTGTTCTTCCTTCACTCTTGTCAGAGTATCCACCGTCATTCTCTGTAGCAATTCAAAAACCATCGTTTTTATTTTGTGGTCATGCTAGATATTAAACCACTGGTCAACTTCAATGCTCGTTCTAGCCATGAGATTGCAAGTATACAGACAACAATGAGGAAAGGTCTCAAGTATTACACGCACCTCCAAAATTAATCTTCTTGCAATCAATGCATCCTATAAAGGTGATTCAAAGCTCTAAAGAAGCGCTGCTTGGTAGCAGCATATCTGTAGCCATAGAGTGACTGATGCAATTGTATATCTGGGGAACAACTCTAGTCACGACTAAGATACAAAACACCAACATGGGCAGAGACTCTTCTCCATAGTCATTTGGATGTTTCATTAGTTCTCATTTATGAGAGTAGTGACCCATTTAGGACTTTCTGTACTAAAAAGCATTTTGACACTGAAAATGTAGATAGAGATAATAGATATTTGTTGAAAGAAAAGGTAAAGTAAAAAATATTTTACATAGAATAAGATTTTTAAAATACTAATTGAGAGTTACTGGCTTAAAAAATCAACCATATTTCTCCTCTAGAAGAATAGTTGCCATGGATACAAAATATTTCTTGTTAAGTTATGCAATTTAGCAACTTCATCATTTTTTAATTCATTGGAAATAATAAAAATAAATAGTATCTGATTGCACAGCTTTATAAAAATGATTATTATAATCCTGCATCTTTAATGTATAATTTCCATTACAAGTAAATTTCCATCTTTGTAGATAAATTCTATATTAATGTGTTAAAAGTCAAATATTTTATGATATTATATATTCAATTTCAATATTAACAAGTTATTTTGAAATTACTTGTCAAACATTGAAAATAACTACAATTAAATGAGGTGAAGAACTAATCATCAATTAGAATCCATTTATCATTTAAATGAGTATTCATGTCTTGGTCCTGGCATCCATTCTATTGTAATGAAGTCAGTTCTCAGTGTTTACATTGGTCATGTAACTTAAATGATATCCAGGAAATTCCAGGTTGGAATGCTACAAAATGTCTGGGTGCCTGCGTTTTAGTTCCTCTGATATTGTGGATATTTGTTTGTGGTCTTTTTACTTCGATGTAGAGACCATTTTCTACAGAATTCTGTGGAGAAACTTCAGAATTACCCAGGGTAATTTCATTTTTATGAACTATATATCCTGTTTGACTTTCCCTCTATCCAAACTATTATAGTCAGTGGGAAGAATGTGTTACATGCTTTAAGTGTAACAATGTGGAAAATGTTAAATGTTTCCTTTATAGCAGCTTGAAGTATCTTCTAGGCATTCATTTAAACTTTCACACCTTAAAAATATTCTACGACAAAGAAAAATATTTTAATGTAGAGTCATAACAGCTCCTTTCAGGAAACAAGTCACATAGAAGAACAACAGAGAAACAGCACAGAACAACATAGGTTCCTTACACTGGAAAGAGGGCGTAGCAAGTACATGGTCAAAGCTCGGGTTCCCCAAGGTCAGCAATGGTGAGATAATACAAGCCAGGGTTTGAGGAGCACAAGAACAAACACATGACCAGGCAGTGAAAGGAACACACTGCTCATGAAAACACTGTGTACTGTCACATAGTCTACCATATTAGAGACTATAATTTTAAAGTTTTAGTCTTTTGGTTGATACTAGACATGAGAAATTATGGGTTTAATGGGGTCACTGTCTTATGTGCATCATATTAAATTAAGAGCACAATCTTCAATTTGTCTACTTAATAAAACATTGAAATAAACCAAATATCAAATTTATTCCCAAGATAACATTCTCTATGTAAAAATTCAAGCATTCTTCAACGGGCTCAACATACTAGTGCTTCTATAAAATTTATCATAGTTGAGACATGCAAAATTCTATATTTGCATGAACTAGTGCCTGTGGACGGTTTACAGTGTCCCCTTGGTCAACATTCTTTAGTATCCTTTTGGCATTGTGTTAAAGAAATTGTGACGAAGTGAACATAAAGCTCGATCAAATGGTGGAGGAGTCTGCTTTTAAAATACTCTTACACAATATCTTAGCATTTAATAAGCAAAATCCATTAAATCACACGAAAAAGTGTTTCCTACTTGAGTTACTATGTTTGAAATGTGTATTAAAGGACCCAAATTTGATTCATTCAGGTACAAACTTACCATCAAAGAGACTGGCGAAGTGTGACTGTAACCATTGCGCATCACATACAAACGCACCTAACTGCTGTCTGGCTATCTCCATGTTAATGGTTGCCATAGAAAGTCATGTTTTCCTGTAGAAACAACTTGAACATGATGTGATTAACCTTTAGGTCCCTCTCCCCTCGTCTTGAAGCCCACCTCGAGCATGGCCTATGCTTCCTACTCCTGTTCAGCTTTCTGATTTCCATTCCACCCACTCCTGCTCACCAGCATGCATTAGCATAAGAGTGCTCTAGCATGACTTTGATTGAAGCCAGCAGGGACTGAATGCAGGATCGAAGCATAAATTAGCAGGAATCAAATCTAATTTACTGTGCATTTTATTTAAATTCCGAAAGCACAGTTTCAGCTGAACTATCCCAGACCTGCAAACGTAACTGACCTTTTGATATCAGAGTGTGCTTCTCCAGGATACATGTAATGTACTTTTCTTAGAGAGCTACTATTTTTTAACATGTTCTAATTAAACCCTGAATTGTGGCACCAGGCGTCTTCATATCTCTTCATTCAGACATAGCAATAAGATGTAATTATCTGGCAGATTGAGCAAGTGGATTAATGTATTATAGTTATGAGAGTTTTGTCTAATTTTTTTTAATCTTTAGGTTTTTGATATTACAAATACATATTTTATAGTTTTTTTTCTTTTTAAGGACATATAGGACAATTGCCATTTCTCTAATAAGCAAATTCATCTGGAGTTTATAACTCAATCTTTCTAATTTGCTTTGGGTTTAAGTGTGGGTTTTGAATTGCCATCTTGAGGGCCTAATTGTGTTTCCTATATTTAATACGAGCTCTCTCAGGACTCTAGTTCATGTACAGCACACTTCGTGCTTTTGTGTGCCGCTGTTGATAGAATGCCTCCTCTGGCTGCTTCGTCCCTTTGGTGCCAATGCCCAAGCACTTCTTTAAAGCCATTTTCAATACCACCTTGCAGAAATACTGACACAATAGAGTGTTCCCAGAAGAATTATTGGTGTCGTTTTTCATTTTAGCCTCCCCCCCCAATAAATGTCTGTAGCCAATCTTCCCTCACAGAGATTGCAGTATAGATCTTTGACAGGGAGTCTACCAAGGAAAAAGTGATTGTTTTAATTTTTCCTGTTGTCCAGATTTCAGGTGACAATAGGTCGGGCATTTTCAAAGACACAAGCTTTCTTTGAATTTTGCTTTGTTAAATGCTTCAGTATTTTATAAGATCAGATAATGCTAAGACAATGCCAGGTCTTTTGGGAGCCATGGGTCTTGAATTCTGGCAACAAGAAGTGATTAAAATCATTAGAAATGTAGCCTATTTATATAGTGAGTTAGAAGAAAGATGCATTATGAGTAAATATCTCATGCAAGGCACATTTTAAAAATAGTTACCAACAAAGCATTTGGTAGTCATTGACTATAAACTTAGAATAAAAGATCAGGAAAATATTTTTCCTTTTATCTTTTATTCCACTCTCAGGAATAACTACAGTATCTTAAGTTGTTTATATGATAGCATGTTTCCTTCATGAACGTCCACAATGTATTTCCCACTAGATTTTTTGTTTTTTGTCCAACCTTTCTAAGGTTTTTCTAGCCCTTTGCTTCTCTGGTTTTCTATTCAGTGTCTCCAATTAGCAGCCACATTACTTCCAGAACATTCATTCTGAAAGACCCATCTGAATAGATAGATCTCTTTCAAGGCAATATGAACACCTTTAGCCAAAATAATCTGGTCAACCTGTATAGAGTGCAGTATGTTGGATCTTCTGAATTTACAGCCTTCTCTCTAAAATGTGCAGTCCCCCAGTTCTGTGCCTTCAAAGCTGATTCTTTCCATGCACTCTGAGCTCACTAATCTTCATCTTGTGAAAGCCTGTATTGGAATGAATCTCAAAAGTGATGCCCTCTTCTTTCCTCACTCCGCATTCTCCTTTGGTTCTACTCTTACCATTTCTCCAAGTACCACCTGCATTTCTGGTTCAGACAGAGTCTCATTGTGTCCCTGTGACTGATTTGGAAATCACTGTGTAGACTAGGCTGCCCTCAAACTCAAAGAGAGAGAGATCACCGTCCTCCACCCCCTCAGTCATGCACAAAATGAGAAAAGCAGCAACTGCTCCATGAATCATATTCTGCTGTCTTTACTTTTATGTTTTTTATTTTTTATTATTTTTATTTATTTATTTATTTATTTATTTATTTATTTATTTATTTATTTATTTATTTATTTGGAGCTGGGGACCGAACCCAGGGCCTTGCGCTTCCTAGGCAAGCACTCTACCACTGAGCTAAATCCCCAACCCCATGTTTTTTATTTTTTATTTAAAGTCAAGCCCACTTTGGAAATTACTTTCCATTCTCTGTGCTAAGCATAATGTGTTATGATTTGTAGTTAGTCAAATAATTAGAATGAATAAAATGTAAAGAATGTGTTCTCAGGAAAGTAAACACATAGTATGGCTCTGTTCTTGTCCTTATTTGGGGAATTCAGTTTTAGGATCTGGGAACAAGTTTTTATAGATATACAATTAAAAGTATTTTAGGAAATACTTTATCAAAAAAACCCCACATTTGTATCCATGCACTACATCTGGAGCTGCACAGCTGTCTATAACTGTAGATCTCTGGGATTGGATATCCTCTTCTGGCCTGAATCTTCCATAGGAATCTTAATGTGTATGCACAAATATTTGTGTAGTACTGACATACGTACATAAACAAAAATCTTTAAAAAGGTATCTTTTTTTAAAATGGGAAGTCAACTGGAGCAATCTAAAGAAATATCTCAAGTGCATTCAGTAATTTTGTCAAAATATTTAAATGATAGATTATAATATGTGTTTACACATTTGTACTTGGTAATGATTTCATATGTTACATTAGTTATTATGACTAAAAATTAAATAAAGTAGTATTAGTTAGATCTCCTATGTCTGCAAAGTTTTACTAGTATTTACTTGGGACAATTTAAAGTCTTTCTCATATCAAGAAGTTCACGTGACCCAAAACGTTTTTGAGTGCTATATTACTGGTTTTGATTAAGTGAGGTTTTGGATTTTGAAGAGAAGGTGCCAGTTAAATTATTAAATTATTCAATACTTCTCATGAAGGCAATATGCTTGTTGACACTATTAAATTTTCCTTCTTGGATTTACGAGGCAAATACTTTTCCACTGATTCTTACATATTTATTAAAATACATATCTATTATAGAAAATGGCAAAGCATAAATGATACAGAACAATGTTAAGCTTTTTCATGGTAAACATCTCATATTTTCATGTCTCCTGAAAAAATGGACACTTTTTTTTTTTTGGTTCTTTTTTCGGAGCTGGGGACCGATCCCAGGGCCTTGCGCTTCCTAGGCAAGCGCTCTACCACTGAGCTAAATCCCCAACCCCAAAATGGACACTTTTGAAGCCAGGCAATGTAGCCCTCACCATTAAGTCTAGCACTCAGGAAGCAGAGGTGGTTGGGTCTCTGAGTTTGAAATCAGCCTGGTGCATAATAATAATAATAATAATAATAATAATAATAATAATAATAATAATAATTTCTAGGACAGACAGAGCTCCCAAATAAAACCATGTCTCAAAAAACCAAAACCAAAAACAAAAAAAAATGGGTAGTTTTGTTTTTAATGTTTTTCTGACATAATTATAAATATTGATTTAAGCAATTTTCCTATTGAAAACAGACATCAGTGCATCCTCCAATTCAGCTTTATAGTATAGAATTATCAAGAGCTCATGAGCATACTTGTACTTGTACACTCCTGAAAAGTAGAAGGCCACATGAAGAGCACTGCTCAAATAGATCCATGGCTTTGCTTTCTTTGTGTCATTGGAATGAGTCAACCATAATCAATAGTTACAATGGTTTAACTTAAAGAACTTCTTCCCTCTGCCTCCAAACTATGTGGTGGATGGGTTGAATAAAGAGGAACTATAACAGAATACAAAGTTTAATTCTAAATAAGCATCATGGTGATTTTTTCCCTTTGAGAAAACTATGCTGTTTATACAGTGGTGGAATTTAGGTTAGGTTGTATACTAGACAGTATATTTATGGAGACTATTCTGTTCTAATGCCCTTTTGAGTTCTATCTTTATTGAACATTGCATATTGTTAAAATTCTTGAGTGTCCACTTTCTATGATTATGTTCTGTCTGCACCCAGCTCTACAAATTAAAGCTGCTTTGAAAGTTTTATTGGTTTTCAGTTTTTAGCCTAAGTAAAGCTTTTAAAGTAAAAAGAGCTATTCTACGAGCTAAGGGATAATGCTTTCCCTGGAAGTGCATGGTGTGAAGACATTCTTGTGGAAGTGTCTGCATATCCTCGAGTGCTTCTCACTTCCCAATCTTTAGACCTCTTCCGATGGAGAGCATCATCAGGATTTATTTCCATCTCTTTCCATTTCTAATAGAGTCACCCCTTCTTGGGATCATCCTGTTTACCTACGCCATTCTAGTAGTCTCCTACCATATGCCTTACTCCGGAAAGTTAACTTTGCAGCTGTTATTCAGATTAGAGATAGGTTGGCAGGGCGGCATGATACATTGTTAATGATTTTACCCTTCCCTTCTTCTCCACCTCACACCTTTGTAATAGATGGGGTCTTGCTTTTAATGCCTTCAGAGAACACCAGATGTGGAAAGGGTTCAATATCCCATTGTCCAAAAGCTGCTCTTTACTCAAAGTTCTTATAATATTCATGTCCTACTCAAAGAATTTCCAAAGCTGCCATCACAGAGATTTCTTCTCTCCAGTCACATCCCATATGTATATGCCGGGGAACTGAAGTTGTTCTGTGGTGTTGTGAAAGGCCCTTTCTGAACACACCACATTTGTCAAGTTGCGTGGGTTTCGTTTGTATCGCCATTGTTATGTTTTGTTGTTCTTTTTTTCACAAGGCCACGAACCACTTGAGCTTTATATTTCTAACTTTACGGTACCCAGTGAACATACTAATTGCCTGATTACTGCTTCCTGCAGTAACGTTATTCACAATGAGTAAACTTTTTCAGTTCACGCGTTTTTATTATTAGTTAGTTTTGTATGCAGTCCTCATCCCCCCAGTCCTCCAATGTTTTGGATGCATCAAGCCTCAAGTATTAAAATGCTCGATAAGAATCCTGGCAATGTTTATACTTTATAGTGACTTCAGGATCTCACATAATATCCTGAAAACGCTGTCGAGAATTTTGCGTTTGCTAATACACGGACTTTTGAGGAAGGACATAGTTGCTTAAGAGGCTGACGTTTTCATTGCAACCTATTCAAAATATGGATCCAAATCGGCAATGATATTTTGTCTTGTGAATTTTAGAATTGTGAAGAATCTATTTTCCTAAGCAAATGGGTAAGGCACGGGATGCTAATGTACAATATTTAAAGGATGTCCGCTAATACCTCGTTTTTCTGCATCTTTGAGAGTTTGCTTTCTTTGTTCCTTTGTGTAGTGAGAAGTCCACTAAAGTTAAGTAATGACAGTAGCATTGCTCTGGCTCCGACGCTGAGCCAGCCACTCAGGGCCAGATCTTCTCTTTGCTATCTTTTTCATTGTTGTCAAAGGTTGATGTTTACTGTCTTTTCTTTTCAAATTTCTAGCTCCTCCACAGTTTGTGGTTAGGCCAAGAGATCAGATCGCTGCTCAGGGCCGGACGGTGACGTTCCCCTGTGAAACTAAAGGGAACCCACAGCCAGCCGTCTTCTGGCAGAAAGAAGGCAGCCAGGTGAGTGGGGCACGACTGCTTTCCTGACATCTCTGAACTTCTCCTCTCTCAGTGACCGTCAGAACCTGGATTCTCTTCTAGCGATGCTCACTGTATGTTTTTTCAGAGAAAGAAATGATTCTAAAATAGCTGGATGTCAAGTGTTCAATACAGCACTCTTCATTGATCAGGGATTATTATTTTTAAATCCTATATCTAACATAAAATAGTTCGAACCCCAACTTACACAGGTATTGAAAATTTCTGACAACAATGTTGCTTTCTTGCATCTAGTGGCATGGTATGATTAAATGATGTATCACATATAAAATGCCTAGAATATTTCTTAGCATAAAAGAGATGAAATATCATATAAAAACTCCAGTATTAATTGCCCTAGAATCCAATTTCAACCCTGTTTGGGCAGTTTAAAAAGATCATGAACTTAAGCACACTTTCATTTAATAATGGAGGAATTCCTTTCTTTCCCCTCCGGATTTCTCCATAATAAAATTAGACAGGAAACAACACATTTTACACAGGAAGCAACTATCTTGTTTCTGCTGTGATCCTTCTGGGCAAAATCATCTCTCAAAGTCTTTTGGAAAACTCAACTGGACACATTAATTTTCTCAAGTGCTTAGCTTCTAGGTTGAGACAATACAAATTTCCAGCTTGAAGCAGATGCGACATTAAGAAACCTAGACTAAGAACATGTCTCTACATTCCTCTTGAATGAGCTGTCTGCTCAGTCTGAAGGCTCTATAAATAACTCAACAAGCCATTCATTTCTCAAAGAGAAGCACCCAGTGTTCTTTCTCAAATGGTTGCTGGCCACTCCAGATTCTGGAAGAATTTCTTTTGAGGGGTGGGGATAAAGGAAGACATCTAAATGTCAGCAGTTGATATTGACATATTTCTCTGAAAACTTTGTAAGAGATGCGTTTCTCCTCAGAATTTTTGACTCTTCACTGAAAAAGTTTATTTCAAATAGAATCATAACACATGGTATAAAGAATCATGTCTTTTCACTAATTACAGATAGCTGTAGTTTAAGATAAATCCATACATATACAAATAACATCCCTAATATAGTTCTAAAAGTATATGCTTTAAAATGGACATTGGTACTCTAGTCCTGTGAATATGGGATTTTTTTTTGAACATGGGATATTTAACAGAATCATCGATGATTTTGAATAGTAATTATTAGAGATTTTAAGTATCACCCCATATTGTCTAACAAAGTGAAACAAAATTCTAAAGATATTAATAATGATATATAATATTTGCTATTTTGTGTATTGATTTGATTACAGTATTAGATATAATGTTATTTCTTTCAACATTATCTCCCCTGGGGGAGTGGAGAGAATGATGTATTGAGAATAGAAGTGAAATTTTGAACACTGTAAATTTTCAACTAATGAATTTAGATATTATCAAAAAGTTCAGTCTTCCTGCTTCTAGTATTCAACTTTTACAGTAATCTGTCTCTGTCCATCAGTAGAAAGAGCCCAAACCCTGAACTTAATGATCCCTATTCCTCAATACATGCTGATAATGCCAATTAGTACTAATATGATGTTCAAACACTCCTAGAGCTCAGCAGAGTTCCTGGGTTTGACTTCTAATCCATTCCTTTTGCCTGTGCCATACAACCTGGGAATATAGATGATGGATTAAAGTCAATCAAATGCCACCTTCCATGTCAATGAACCATTTAAAAAGTGGAATGATATTACATTGTAGAGGAAGAGATCCCGGGGAGAATTAGGCCATCTGATGGATTAGTGCAATGTAAATTAGTATTCTAATGGCTAATTGTAGGAAAGTGTGCACTTTGAGTTATTGTATCATTGTCAATTGCCCTTAAAATTTAGGCCCTTCTCTTTCAGATGTTTTATAACTGTAATATATTTGGATTCCACAGGAGATTCAGTTTGTTCTCAAATCATCTTTCAAGTATATGAAAATGCCTAGCATTATATAGCAATGTTACTTTGGGAAGAGGGCAAAAGCATTTTGAAATTATATTCCTGTCATGCTAGCAAACATTGCTCCTTTTAGACTGCATTTAATAGCATGGTAATGTTTATGTAAAGTGGGCTTATAGTGTCGCACTTGAATCTAATAAAGTGGACATCCATCATGTCGCAATAAAGAGAAGAGCTTCTAATTAAAGTAGGACATCATTTGCCGGATTAAAGTCATTTAGCGTAATTGAAAAGTGTTAATACCCTATTTTATCCTCGTCCACTGGCATTACTTCAAGGGTAAAAATATTTTAAGGTGAAAATGTGTCTTGTGCTTTTAATTGAATGTTATTACCTCCTGATTCCAACTTATTGAAATTGTTTAATTACAAACTTGGAAAATTAATTACTATATTGCAAAACAGATCCCAGAGGGTTCTAATGCTTTTTTGTAAGTAAACACAACATAAAAATTGATATGTGGTTATTTATAATGCAGCTAGAAACATACCTCAGTATGATTTATTGTATCCACATGTTTCCCCTAATTGAACAACAGTAAAACAGCATAGGTCATCCAAATTAATGATCCTATTCTGATAGAGGAACTTTAAGGGTTTCTGATTGGGCTGTATTAGTTGTGTGACAGGCTTTAATGAAGTGTGTAGGAAACTATTTTTTAAAAGAAAGTAATATTTCGAAGGTTGTAGGGGTCACCTGCACACTTTCAGAGTCATGCTACAGACTATATTTATCTTAAAGAATTGACTTAGCTTTGCTTACATTGTGGCATTTTTTTCATAGCTTTTGGAAACTGGTATGGCTAAGGACAGATTAGAAATAGAAACTTCCCTTGGTCAGTCTACATCAGTTAGAACTTGTCCGAACATATTTACATTGGTCAACAGTGATGACATTTAATGTTGTTACTGTATGATGTTTGCTGCTGTCTGAAGTTTCTCTGTAATTAGTATTACATCTTTAAAGGCCTGGGAACTGGGTTATTTGAGTAGTCTTTTGCCTACTTATTTTAAAAGATGTGGAAACTAAATTTCAGAGCTGAAATATAAAGCTAGCAAACATTAAGGAATAGATAGTATAAAGTTATGTTAGTGATCCTGATTTGGTCAATATCTCACAGATCTTTTTGTTGACGTGATGCTGTGGGCTCTAAAACTGAACAATCATGTTCAAATCCAAATTTAAATTTGAAAGTCCTGATTTTAATTTTTCTTTTTTTTTTAATTGGATATTTTCTTCACTTATGTTTCAAATATTATCCCCTTTCCTGATTTCCCCTCGGGAATCCCCCTATCTTTCCCCCCTTCCCCTGTCTTTATGGGAGTGTTCCCCACTCACCCACTCACTCTCTTCTATCTCCCTGCCCTGGCATTCCCCTACACAGGGGCATTGAGCCTTCACAGGGCCAAGGAATTCTCCTCCTATTGATTCCAATAAGGCCATCCTCTACCACATAAGCGGCTAGAGCCATGGCTCTCTCCTTGTGTACTCTTTGGTTGGTTTAGTCCCTGGAAGCTTTGGGTGCAGGGGGGGGGAGTTGGTTGGTTGCTATTGTTGTTCTTCCTATGAGGTTGCAAATCACTTCAGCTGCTTCAGTCCTTTTTCTAACTCCTACACTGGGTACCCCTTTTTCAGTCCAATGATTGGTTGAGGGCCTCTGATTCTGTATTTCTCGGACTCTGGCAGAGCCTCTCAGGAGACAGGATATCAGGCTTCTGTTAGCATGCACTCCTGGCATCCACTCTATTGTCTGGATTTGGTGACAGTGTATGGGATGGATCCCCGGGTGGGGCCATGGATGACCATTCCCTCAGTCTCTGCTCCTTTGTCTCTGTATTTCCTCCTGGAAGTATTTTGTTCTCCCTTCTAAGAAGGACTGGGGCATCCACTCTTTGGTCTTTCAACTTCTTGAGCTTCATGTGGTCTGTGGATTTTATCTAGGGTATTCCAACTACAAATGGTGGTTCCCCCCAGCTAGACCATGCTTACTTTGTAGCTCGCAGTAAACAGCGACTTGGAAAATAGTTCTCTGTCACAGTGGGTTTCTATGGTACATATAGACGCTGCAGTACCATATGTTTTTATATCTGTATATTTTATTTTTCTAGCCACATTCCTATAATGGTTGTAGTTGTTGTTAATGAAACTTTCCTTGCAAAGGGAAAAAGACTAGTGAGACTGTTTTCTGTTTTTGTTTTCCACAGAACCTACTTTTCCCGAATCAACCTCAGCAGCCCAATAGCCGCTGTTCAGTGTCGCCCACGGGGGACCTCACCATCACCAACATTCAGCGTTCAGATGCGGGTTACTACATCTGCCAGGCCCTAACTGTGGCAGGAAGCATTTTAGCTAAAGCACAGCTGGAAGTTACTGACGGTGAGATGTCGTCACTGGATTTCTCTCATGAAAATAATCACTTTTATCATTATTATTTTATTATTTTTTATTAATTTTTATTTCAGGTTTGGGGCAAATATTTGATTCATTGAAATATTTGCCTCAGTGCCAATATAGACATTTTCCTTAGAAAATATATTACTTTTACATAAGCAAATCAACAGTGGTTAATAGTTTATAATTCTCTCTGGTTTCATACCACTCATCCCCTAAGAAAAAGAACATAGAGGATGACCATTTAGCTCATTAAATTTACAGGGGTGTATTATTTTAAACAAATGACACCACTCGTTATGTTCACAAATGTAATCTGTGTGTTTTCACTGAATATTCCTCTGGCATGACTGATTCTGACGGATATTAATACTTTTATCTGACTTGAGGAGTGGAAAATATCATCTTGAAATATCATCAACAAAACAGAAATGAGATTTTAGTTAGCTAATCACATTATGACATTCTTCCAACTTTAATTATGCATTCACTAAGTCAAATTAATTAAATGCATTCAAAAGGAGTGATGATGCTAAAATTATTTTTTTTTTGCTTGCACATATGTACCTTGAATTTCAATTTCTGCTGAAAGTTGAAAAGGGTCTGATAATTTTTTCCACTGGAAGTTAAGTTTATTCATTACACTTGACAGTTTGGGTGGGAGGGATTAGATAGTATATGAGCTGTGAACAGGAATTTTTCCCCAGTCTTTAAAATCTTCAATTAAAAATTCTTAACTTGTTTCATTTTTGTGAGTTTTCCCCCTCTTTTTGACTGTTTTTGTTTTCCCCTTAAGACTAAACTGAGATACAGGACTTTTGACCTGTATATGCTCAGATTTTTCTTTTTTACTTTTTTTTTTTTTTTTTTTTTAGTGGTGAAACTCACTTTGCTTTCCTATATATCCGGATTCACGTGTAGATTAAAAGGCAGTGTAAAATGAATGGAAAAAGCAGTGTCTTTTAATATCTGTCCAATGCAAGGCCCAATTTAGCACAGAAATGGTTCAGGGTAGGACACACTGTCTATGGAGATGTTGGGAGACTGAACTGTACCTGCTGGTGTTGCAGAGAATTTCCTGCCATGGAACTGAAAGAGAAGCCCGTTCAAGGCTTACCTAGATAGAGGGAACTTTGGTCCTCTGTGCTTCTTTAGTTCTTAAACAGAATAAAAGATAATGAATAACATCGGTAAAGTTCTCATGTTTTATACCAGTGAAAATGCCTAAATACATGTGCTTTGAAAATAAGATATTCAGACCAAAGTATTCAATATATTCATATTATACATAATATATGTATATTAAATATATGTATATATTTTAAAAGATCACTGATAAGGAAAGTTTATTCCTTTTTTTTTGGTTTCTCCAACTTTTTTCTCAAAATTAAAACAAAAATGTAATGACCATTCTATGGGTTGATTTAATAAAATTTAAAAACCATATAGAAATGAAATATATTTCATACATTATATTGACAATAAACGCCACACTGTGGTCTTATGTGAATGGTTTTATAAGGATTTATAACATGTAGTTAGAGAAGACCACAGAGTTGTTCACAGATCACTGAAAACCCTAAATGTTCATTTAACCTTTGCCCCCAGTGTCATGGAAACCTGTGGTCATCTTTCAGCCATAACCTCCCTGAAACTGAATTTCTGCTAGCCTGGAGATTTTCAATTACTTTATTGATCAGAGTCATTCAAAAGGCAATGAGCTAGTTATTTAGGTAGTAGGGGGAAAAGGAAGGGGAAATTCTAATTAGTTGACCTTTGGTTATATCTACTGCTGTCAGAGACAGGACAATAAAAGCATGTTAGAAGAAATTACTGGAAGTCTGCATAGCTATTTGACTTGAAACAGATAATGCTACAACACTTAAAACTTGGTACACACATTTTAGAAAGATAATGAGGGCCCACTTTCTCCTTTAATTACAGCATTATTTATAATGTCTTGTGCACTGAGTTTAACTTGAAAACACATAACACTTTCTGTTAAATTTTCATTTCTCCGGATTTGTTATAATTATTATAATGCTATACACCCATATTCCATTAAGTTATTTTATTTATCTGTAAGTTTAATAAAAATTACTAAAACAGAAAGTTGACATTTTAGATTGTGATGCACAGATAATTGTGTTTGGTAGGAATTGACATAACAAATTCTGCTTGGCCAGAAGTCAAAGTTTGCTCATATGCAAGGAGCTATGTACTAATTTCTAGACCAGTTAAAACTAATTTTGTCATATACTGACATGCAGAATGTATTTAATATAATTTAAATAAGATATACTAGTGTTTGTGCATGTAATACATACATAATATATGCATATTTACACGTACAATATAAAATTAAAGTATATAAACTTTTAACAATTAAAGAAAATCTGAATTGTTTTTCCTACCATAGTTATTTCCTCTTAAATGTCAATTTCTTTTTTAAAACTTGGGCATGTCAGTTTCACTTGGGGGTAATCTGGTGAATTCTTAAGTAAACACATATTGAACTAATTTTCTTTTTCCACCAACCATTTATATAATGTCAGACATTAAGATATGTTTCTTAAACCATTTAAAGTATTTCTACAAACAGTAAATATTACGCCATAGGATGGTGTTCCATAAGCAAAAAGACACACTAAGCTAGAACATTGTGAAATTAGGCTGAATTTCATCTACTGATTATAGATGAAAATTGAATTTGGTTACACCATGCATTCTGGTTGACTAGTTCACTCTTTAACTGTATGTATTAACTCAATAAACTCATTCAAATGTCATGACTATAGTTTGGACATATAATGTCATGATTATGTATTTAAACTATTTATGCTATTTATCATCTACAAACACACAAGCTTATGTAAATATAGCATCCGTCAGTTGCTACTTTAGGTAGTATTTATAACAGAAAGCAAAGATGGAGTTTTGCTTTACAAGCAATATATCCCATAGAGACTTTAAAAATATCTATTTATATGAACAAAAACTGGACAATTAATGATTGACAGCTCATAGAAGCTACCAATATTCTTATTTTAATCTCAATGTGTCTAGGCTTTCCAATTCAACTCAACCTTTCTAAAATGTCAAAATTTATCCCCAAACCACTTTAATTATAGTGAATGCAGAGTAAATTTAAATGATACGTTCTTAATGTGTAGTCTGTGTTTGTTTAAGTGTATATAGTTGGAAAAGACTATAGATACTGAAAAGACAAAGTTTTAATAATTGTAAAGGACTTTGTGTGTTTGATCTTACTTTTCAGTATCAATATATCAAGATGATGAATGTCATGAAAGTCTAAATATTCTGAATATTTGTCTGCCTTTTAGTTTTGACAGATAGACCTCCACCCATAATCTTGCAAGGACCAATAAACCAAACACTTGCGGTAGATGGCACAGCATTACTGAAATGTAAAGCTACTGGCGAACCTCTTCCTGTAATTAGCTGGCTAAAGGAGGGCTTTACTTTTCTGGGTAGAGATCCAAGAGCTACGATCCAAGACCAAGGAACACTGCAGATTAAGAATTTACGGGTACGTTGTATTTGGCTTGTCATTGAATCTATCCTATCAACCGTATGCTGTGTTGAAAAACATCTGACGTCTGCATTATATGAAAGGTCATGTTATTTCTTTTTTCGAAATTATGGGAAAGACTATATTGTCCTTTTTGTCACTTGTGCTTGGGAATCCAACCCCGATATTCATGGCTGCAAAGCAAACACTTACTGTCTCCAATAGGAACTAGTTACCTTGAAGAGAAAGTTATGGAAAGTAGCAGGCAGCTAAACTCGTTCGAGAATAAGAAATGAATGCTTCCAATTTTACTCTATCGAGGAAGACTGTGAAGTTCTATGGGTAAACTGCCTGAACTGGGAATAAAGGACACAACTGTGTCTGTCCATAGGAGGCGTGTTTGGATAGTTAGCAAGCCCTTCGATTTTTAGTTAGGTTGCTCCAAATTTCACATTTGCACCTATTGAAGAGAATGATTCACTGTTGTTTTAAGTGAATGCACAAGAAAAAGATTGTTCTTCAAAGTGAGATAAGTGGGATGTACATCAACGGTGACCCCCAAACCTCTGTGATTCTAAACGTTCTAGTAATTTTCTACTAATACCTAACAGTCTTATATTTTAAAAAAAAATCAGTGGTTTAAAGCAACATACAGTTTCATACAATTCCTGTTAAAAATAGAATTGACAGTATGACTTAGCTACAATTTCTGCTACAACTGTTGCAATGCTGCCACGATTGTCAATGACTGTCAATTAGGGTTAGGGGTTTGCCTGAACAGAGGGAGGATAGATTTCCTCCTGAGCAATGTGGGGTCACAGCTGGTTGCCCTGAGTTGACTGGTAGGTTAACTACATACCTTATTCTGAGAGTTGACTGGGTAGTCTCTAAGCTCTTGTTATCTAGGTATTCCGAATGGAATGTGAATGCTCAAATCTTCAAAGTCAGCATGAAAGCTGCCAATATAAGTGAGCATTCTCGCCTCTTGGTACTAAATCTTAGACATGATATCTGTCACCTTCCAGAATGCTATTGGCCAGAACAAGTCTGAAGGTCTCACCATCATGTTAGAAAGATGAAAGATTACATAAGTGAGAACCTGGGATCTGCCATTACGAGGGCTACCTGTCCACTGCCGTCACAGTCCAGTCACTTCGACAGCCACCTGCACTCCCACAGCTAGCAAGCACGGCAGTAGAGAAGAACATTTTAAAATAATCACAGCACTGGTGATGGAAGCCAAAATTGAGATAACTAATATGATACAATATAAAAAATGATAATTATTTAGTTTAAGAACAAATTTGGTTTGGCACTTGGGCCGAAATGGAAAACCAAAACCAACCAACCAATCAAACAAACCCAGCAAGTGGGATGACTTAGTGGAAACACATGCTACACTGTTTGATGACCTATGTTTGGTTAAGACCACATTTAAGAAGGAGAGGTGAGAACTGATGCTCGCAAGATTCCTATGACCTCCCCACAAGATCCTTAACTCACATACACATGTAATAAATAAATAAACAATTGAGCAAATCTAATAAAAAGTTATTGATTCTTGAATTTTAGGTTAAAAAGCAAGGACAAAAGGTGAAATATTTTGCTGCACATTATCCATGAAGATGATTCTTGCCTTAGTATGCAATATATTTTCAATTGTACATCTATTTGTAATTTATCTGTGTTCTATACATATATTTGAAGAAAGGAGAAAAATAATAGATCAATGTTAATAGGTCTATATATAATATTAACATTAATAACCATAAATTAACTTACTCTAGGTGAAAAATATAGCTAAGTTCAGTTAAAGGAAAATAAATTAATATGGAGTCTTTTAATATGTGTTTTTAAGTTCATTATGAATTTAATATTAATTTTCTTTGAACAAAATGTAAATCATTTTAAAAAATTCATATGAGCTGTCCTTCCCTAAATATTTTAACCTCTTTCTGAGATAAAGAAAGACTTGGCCCATGAAAGTTAATGCTCTTCCATTGTATTGTTGCATTAAAGGACTTGTGTGCCTGGAGAGTCGAGATCACTAGGAGTGCTAGAGAAAAGTAATTAAAGGTAGACGCTCAAATTCAAACAAGCTTTGACTTTTTGCAAAGGTCCTGAGTCGCATCTCTAAGACGCCATCCCCAGGAGGCTTGTTTGTAGCAAACTATCCAAGGAGAAAAAGAGGGACAGGGTGTGATAACCTATTCATTTCCTTTTAAAGAAATTGGTCAAAGATGAAAGAAAGGATAAGGAGAGAAGGAAAGTGAAGCCCTCTTGATCAGAGTACATTCTGTCTAAAGTAAAGCACAGAAAAAGAACATGACGATGGTACTCCTAGCGGCACAAAAGTGAGACTCAGAAGCTCTTTGGCTTTGATCGGTTCCAAATTGCACACATTGTTCCTCTTCTGTACAATGGCTGCTGTTAAGGGGGGATTAAGACAGGCTTTACCACTTCACTGCTATAGTGGGGAGGTTTCCTATAGGTCAGAATCTTTTGTGTCTCATGATTTCTTTTTTTCAATGCATAAGGCAAGAGAACAAAATATCATGATGGATGCTAAGTTCTCCTAGTCCGGCTAATTGGTATCTGAATCTGTATCTTTTGAGAAGTTGAATATTCCAACACTCATTAAAACCTACCTACCACAGCTAATGTCAGGCCCGTATCTCCCCACAATGACAGGGGGACGCAGTTAAGACACATTACCTACATACGCTTCCTTTTGCACAGAATAACAAGTGCTACATTTTAGTTCAACAGCTATAATAAAATGCAAATTCTTTTACACATTCGCAGCCCATATTCAAATGAACATCCCATTAAAATCCAACCTCAGCTCATTATATTTAGCTTGTGAGTGATGCTTCTTAAATGCAGAGGTTCCTAATGACTATAATGCACCGGCAACCACATTTCAAAGGATGGCTTTATTCCACAATGGCGACTCCTATCATCCCTGTAAGACAGAAGACAGTTGTACAGAGACAGTATGGGAAAGACTGAAATGCTCGAGCAATTTCAACCTTTAGCTAAATATATAATGACATGTCAAATCAATTAAAGTGGTATCATGGCAGTATCTTCATGTACCAGTGATTTATCTAAGAATCAATTATGAGACTGAGTCATGGATACATTTTGAAAGGGAAGGTGTAATATTCCATAATCTTCCACATTTCATGAACAGACTCATGCTCATCATAGGACTTAAATTCTATATCTTTTGTTTACCTTAATCTCTTTGGCTTCTGTTCACATCTATTTTTCCTACCCCACCCACATATTAGCAATAAATGTTGGTACTACAAGTCTCTAAAACCCAGACATCATGAGGACCCTAGAGTTTTATGTTTTATTCATACTCAGGTTTATTCCTCAAGATTATTTTTTACTTTTACATTTCTTAAAGACAACTTTTGGTCTTAACTTCAACTACTCTCAAAGTCCTTGGCCATTTTTGATGAGCAACAAAAATGTTTTAAATGATCAATGAATTTATGTTTTAAATGTTTTTTTTTTTTAAATAAAAGACCTAGATTTTGGCTCTTTCTGATTGTGTTCTTTTCAAAATGACAAAGCTCCATGTGCATTGTTTTGTTCTTTTTGTTGTTTTGGTTTTGTTGTTGCTGTGGTTATTTTTCACGCAGTTTTTTTTTTTTTTGTATTGAGATGACACCACTTTGTTATTGCGTGTTACACTGGTGCCGTTTATTTATAACTAAAGAATGCATTTCTTAAACTTTATATATATATACACATACATATATATACACACACACACATACACACACACACACACACACACACACATATTTGGAGTCTCAGAAGTTTGGCTGTTTTATTATCTGTTTAGTCCTAGGTACTTGTATCTATTGAAATGTATTTTCTCTGAGACAGAAAATCCCGCCTTGCATTTGTGAGGCATAGCATGCATGTAGAATTCCAAACGAATTCTAAGTTAGTTCATTTATATCTGACCCTGAAACAATGGAATCCCACAAGAAAATGAAGATAAAACATAAATATTACAATGGAGGCAGGAAAACTTAATAAATAAACTTTTTCAGACAAGTAACTTTTAGTTGTAGAAATGTAATTTTGGAAGCCATTTAATAACTGTTGTAACAAAAGGTTGCTAGAATCAATCTCTCTCTCTCTCTCTCTCTCTCTCTCTCTGTGTGTGTGTGTGTGTGTATGTGTTTGTCTCTCTCTGTCTCTGTCTCTCTGTCTCTGTCTCTCTCTGTGTTTGTCTCTGTCTCTGTCTCTGTCTCTGTCTCTCTCTCTCTCTCTGTGTCTCTCTCTCTCTCTCTCTTTCTGTCTCCCTGTCTGTCTCCTCTCTCTCTCTCTCTCTCTCTCTCTCTCTCTCTCTCTCTCTCTCTCACACACACACACACACACACACACACAAACAAACACACACACACACACGCAATTGACTCTAATTCCTGCCGAACACTGAGTAGTTACATATTGGTCACAATTGAATTCTTTCTTCCCTGTGTGCTAGATTTCTGATACTGGCACTTATACATGTGTGGCTACAAGTTCGAGTGGGGAGACTTCCTGGAGTGCAGTGCTGGATGTAACAGGTGAGCTCCTAATGAGAGTTATATTTAAATAACAACATAGTGGTGGATCAAGATTTTGCATGCATTGGATGTAAATCTAAGTCACATTTAATGTCAGTTTTGAATTCACACATTAGTTGGCACATAGCATGGCATCCAGGGAATTGGCTGCCCTGCACCTCAAATCCTTGTTGCTTGATTTCTTCTGAAATGCAAGTGATTATGCTGATTATGCATAAAAGAGAAGACTACATTTATTACCACGAAGGAAAACCAGCTAATAGCTTACCACCGCCTGATTTATGAAGATGAATTGCACACTGTCAAGTCTATTTCTTTAATGTTTCCTTCTTTCGAGCCTTATTGTCTGCTTACAAGATCAGGAAAATCTCTGTCTGTTGCCTACAGAATCTGGAGCAACAATCAGTAAAAATTATGATACAAATGACCTCCCGGGGCCACCATCCAAACCTCAGGTCACTGATGTTACGAAGAACAGTGTCACCCTATCCTGGCAACCAGGTACCCCTGGCGTTCTTCCGGCAAGCGCATATATCATTGAGGCTTTCAGGTATGAAGCAACTCTGGTTTCATTTCTACATTAGATTTTTGTCTTAGCTACAGGATCCTCCAATCTCACCTGAGCCCTCCAGATGCTTTATTCTAAGAACAAGATCATGTACATTAAGGATGTCCACTTATTTTTGACTATTCAGAATGAAACATAAAACTTTTCACTTATAAGTTAACAACAAGGTTAAAAATAAAATTCATTGTCTGTTGCTATATTTACAAAGAAGTATTTTGTTCCATAAGTACCCCATCATTTTTCCTGTATAGATATACTGTAACACATTTTCTCTTTCCTATACTCTGTACTTTTTCATCACCTATTTTTATACTCAGACACCTTAAGTTTTTCATACATATATGTATATATAAGACATATATGTGTGTATGTGTGTGTATGTATATATATATATATATATATATATATATATATATATATATTCCATACTTGAGGGAGAACACACAGGTAATTTTTTTCCTCAGTGTGACTAACCTTGTTTAATAGAATACTTTCCACAATTCGTCCATTTTCTGATGAATACATGATCTTATTTTTCTTCATAGCTATGTGCAGCTCCATGTATATATGCATCACACTGGGACATTAGACCCAGACAGAATCCACAACAACTCGACATATACACTTATTAGAGATATTCAGTGTATACTGGCACACTAGGCTTGGATATATCTTTTAATAATTAGAGTGCACATGTAAAATAATTCTAATATTTCCGTTTCTTTGCTCTCGAATCAATCTACTGGATATTCATGCAAGAAATAGAGAAGCAAGTTAAGAAATCAATTCCATGTGCTTGCAGTTGTTGAATGGAAAGATATTTATTTCAATGTGCTATATGAAAATGTCGTCATGTGTTCAGAGGCATAGATGATAAATCATTGAATTTTATTATATTCTCGGTCTAAGCATGATTAATAACAAATGGGAAATGTATCCACTGTAGTTTTACATCCCGTTTGACCATGCTTTTCTTTGATGTTGCACAGTTTGAAAGACACCCCCTTTGCTTTATCAGCGTCAGGGCAAATAATCACTTTTTGTGTGGTATTCCTACTCCATATTTAGGTAAATGATAGATACGTATTTTCAAATTTTAAAATAATAATTTTCATTACTCTACATTTGATGTTTAAGCACTATTTGATGCTAAAACGAAACTATTTGATGCTAAAAATAAAGCCTCAACCTTTCCCATTGTAAAGATTAGTTTTAGCAAAATTACATTTGACCTTAGACACAGCTTTCTAAGAAAGCATCCATTTGTAGCGAGTTGTAGAAGGGCCCATACACAGAATCTGGGCTACTTCATCATTTAGAGACGAGAGATCACAGTACTATGTAATGTAAATTTTTATTAAAAATGTAACCAAGGGGAAAATATTCATTACATGCTTCCTCTCTTCTTTTACAGATATGTAGTTTTAGAAGGCTCTATTATAAAATTGCATGCGGAATTGATGCAAACGAAACACACCTTGTTACAGGAACATGTATTGGCATAAATTACTCTGTAGCCCATTTATTCTTTCTACAGGTTAATTCTTTGCAAGGTATATATATATGCATTTATGAGGACCATATTTATTGTATAAACTCGATGTTGTGATTTTTGGCTCTGTTCCTTTTACAGGTATTCATTTAGTGGGCTGCTGTGCATCTAGCAAGGGCTGTCACATCTCTTGGCTGAGTTTAATTTTGTCGTGCATGGCACTCCGTTTAGGTGGGCTCGGCTTTGTCATTGAATAAACTGAACTCATCCAAATGTTTCATTATTGGGCTGAACACGTCAAGTGGCGTGCGTGTGTCTGTCTGTTTAATTTTTCAGCCATCGACCTTTGTCATTGACACTCAACACCATTTGACATTGTACTATGAATGTTCGTTACATCAGTTCCTGTTCTTCTTTCAGCCAATCGGTGAGCAACAGCTGGCAGACAGTGGCAAACCATGTTAAGACGACTCTCTATACAGTCAGAGGACTGAGGCCCAACACAATCTATCTGTTCATGGTCAGAGCGATCAACCCCCAAGGTCTCAGTGATCCAAGCCCCATGTCGGATCCTGTACGCACACAAGGTAATTTTGGCAGCTGAGAACGACTTATTGGCTTTAGTAGGGTGTATCAACTTAAATCAAAAGCATTGCATGAGCAGAGCAAATGTGTAAATGCTGACTGTACATAACTCTCTGGATTTTGTCCGTGGAATAAAATGTTTTCAGATCACCTCGCTATGTTTTATGCTTTCAGAGCTCTATAACTAGGCACTTGCGTAGTAAAGGAGAATCTCTGAATGAAAATAAAAGTTTCCCCTTCTCTATTACACAAAAGAAAAAATAATACACCCTTGAAAAAATAGATACCCAGATAGGATTGTCAGAATTATTTTTCTGTTTATGAGTTCTATCCCCCAACCCACCCAGGATAGTGAATCTCTCACTGTGGATTTTGAGGAAGAGTACCAGTGACCATGAATCTGTTAGAGACATATTTTCTGGGTTTAAAGATGAGAGGAGGCCAGAGTCCTGAGTTTGGTTACCATGGCTTCTACATTTTACAGTGCTGATGTTTTACCACCACCACTGTGGTGTGTGTGTGTGTGTGTGTGTGTGTGTGTGTGTGTGTGTGTGTGTGAGAGAGAGAGAGAGAGAGACAGAGAGAGACAGAGAGAGAGACAGAGAGACAGAGAGAGACAGAGAGAGACAGATTCTTTTCAAAGAAATATTTATTTCTGAAAATAATAAATAAACCTTTCTTTTTGGCATATGGGGTTCTTTTGACTAACGTACCACCATCAAATAAAATATTAAAATGATTAATTTCAAAATGGAAAATTTCATCTCTTTTTCTCTAACCTGTCCTTTACTATTGGCAGGGTGGGGGAGAAGTCATGACACAGACGTCACTGTTGTGCAGGTTTAATACAGAATGCTATATTATCCTTTCCTTCCCTACTAGCAATAGAAGGAGTAGTACAATAGAAAATGGGGCCTTCATTGTTTGTTACAATCTACTCCCCACAGGGTTCTTGAGGAAGGGTTAATTATTTCTTATTTGTAAGAGCTTTTGAAAAAGATATAATTCAAGTAGTATTTTTATGCTATGAAAGGCACCATGCAGCCATAAAATATTATTATAATTACAATGTAGTTCAGGGGTAGTGACTAGCATGCCATTATCACAGAGAAGGGTGCGGTAAAGGAATGAAGTCAAATAAAGTCACCACGTGATGGGAACGTGGCTGACATGATGACAGTTGAGGGAGGAGGGGATGGTACTTCGCTTTTGTTCTCTCCGCCATAGTGTGCTTAATTTTCCATGATGATGAAGGGTATGTAGGTAAAGAACCTGTCTCCAGAGAGAGAGGAAGCACAACAAAGACTTTGAAGACCTGAAAGTAGTTATATTTTACCTCATCCCTATGCTACCGCTTTTAATGTGTCTGCATTGAATGAGTAAATTAAATGACTAAGTGTGAAATGGAAGAGATATACGATTTTTTTTAAGTCAAGAAATTTTAGACTGTATATTAGCTATACCTATGGGGATAGCAGTCATTGTTGTGTGTACAGCTGCAGTCTGAGGTAGAGGAAGAGCAAGGTTGGGAGGATCTCCTGTGTGATGCAGTCTCGCACACCTTAACAATCCTGAGTGATTCTGCCAGTTAGTAAGACTCAGAATACAACTCTCGGTGAAAAGATCAACAAAGAGTAATGAATTGTGTGTGTATGCATGGTGTGTGTGTGTGTGTGAGAGAGAGAGAGAGAGAGAGAGAGAGAGAGAGAGAGAGAGAGAGAGAGAGATGGCTTGTTCAACTGAGAAACTTCACATAACTGAAGACCTATATTCTTGGAACAGATACCCATGTAGAACTCATGTGTTGTGTCTGTATGTCAGATTTATTTGTGATATTGTCACACGGTCAACTGTTTGGTGATCTACAAAGCACTTGATTTCAAAGAGCACATTGGCTTTTGGGTCTGAGTTTTCAACGACTTTAATGGTTACTTACTTTGAAAATCAATTACTTCATTAAACCTCCTAAATACTTGTAGGTAAATATGACATTGGAACATATATACATCAGCAAAGGTTAGTAGTATTCAGAAAAAAATGTATTGCTCTAAGTCAGTTCATGTTTTACTTCGTTGTTGATGTTGATGAAAAAAACGTGGAAATGAAAGAAAATTACATTACATCATCTCTAATTATTAACATCCCGGTTAAAGTTAGCACAGTCAATTTATAGCTAAGATACGCACCTCTCACTTTTGTTAAGAATGATGCATTACAGACTGAAGATTAGAAGAAATTAATAGTTTAAAAAACATTTAGAATTGGACATCTTTCATTAAATCAAATAGTTTTGGTGAAACTTAACCTTGACATGGCAATGTGTTAAAAAGCTCTCTCTATTGGCATATATGTAACTTTTTTTTTAAAAAAGACCTTTAATTTTCATTTCTGAGAGTTCTTAGCTTACACCTTAGAGATGCATCAGTGCCCCATCATCTATAGAAACAGTCTTTTCTAGACAAAGAGTAGCATGTAGTCTCTAGTACAACTCTCCCTTCTCTTTGGGGATGAAGAGTAACAGAAACTTTCTTGAATAGATAAATATAACAAACTGTGCCATGCCATCACGGAATAAATAGACACATATTCACTCATTTTCATATATATGTGTTTATATTTATATTTATATTTATATTTATATTTATATGCCAAGTTGTTTCATATCATAACATATCTTAATCCATCTGGCAATTACTTCTACATTGGATTATATGCACTGGAAATTACTAATGAATTTTGAAATTAGGAATGGTTTTCTCCTCTAACTACAGATATCAGTCCCCCAGCACAAGGCGTGGACCACAGACAAGTGCAGAAGGAGTTAGGAGATGTCACTGTTCGTCTCCACAATCCAGTTGTCCTGACACCTACAACTGTTCAAGTCACATGGACGGTAAGTTTTCATAGATTAAATTAAGCTTCAGGTATAGCAACAAAGTCTATTTAGGATTTTTCTGTAGGCAAGAAAAGGGGGCAAATAAACCTAAAACTACATTCAAAACACTCATCATTTTAATTCAAGGTAATCAATGAAAACAGTAAAATACTCAATAGGTAAAACTGTATGAAGAGTAATAAGTAAAAAGTAGCTGTACTAAGAAGTATAACCTTCCTGACCTGACTTCTGAAAGATTTACTGAGCTGCAGTTAATATGCTAATGTTACAAAGTTCAAGTGAATACTTGTAGCATGATGAGTGTTCTGAGATGATCGGCAAAGTCAAAGTTTAGAATGGTAAAGTCATTCCAGAAGGAAAGCCTGTGCCCATTAGTAACCATTCCCTCCTGAATCCATCCTCATCCCACTTCCTCCAATAAATGCCATGTTGCTATGGAATCATCCGTGCTGGAGGGTTGCTGCGGAGGGAATCGCAGCAAGCATTTTTGTATCTGGCATTCATTCACTCATCCAGCAAAGTGTTTATGACTTGCATTCATGTTACAGTGAGTATCACTAGGTAATTTCTTGTAATGTACATGTGTAAAATCTACTAGTCTACCTTTGTATGTGAAGTAGTGAAAAATAATCATTTTATGGAAAGTCTATATATGATTTTATGTCTTTATGTGGTAAACTTTTAGAATATTTCATTTCCTTTCTACTATGCATAATATTTCCCCAACTCTCTGTGGGTAATTTTTAATGTGGACATTTTTATTTATCTTTGCTATATTTCCAAAGAGTTTTACCAATGTGTTAACTGGACGATTAATATTTTGTTGAACTTACTGAGTGTATTCTAAACGTTCATCTATTCTAGCTCACATAGTCATGGCGTGCTGACTTGTCTCGACAAGTTTGTGCAGTTTCTCTTCATTCGTTAACCCTTAAGATTTTCTGTTTTAGATTAAAAATCATTCTTGTGATTCATTGTTATGATTCTAACCTTCATTTTTTAAATTAATAGTTAAGGAATGTTTATCCATAGGTATCTGTGATCACTGCTTTGAAAGCAGCTAAATAAGATTTAAAACTACACTGGTACTTATGTCTTGGCATTCGGGTCACACTTTATAACAACTATCACAACTAAACAAGCTGACTATATATTTTTATCAATTCATTTGTGAAACTTTGTGTGGTATATAAGACAATAAAAACTTTTGTTTGGGTTCTCTCCCAGTATTAATTACTTGGAACAAATGCAATACAAAGGCATTTTTTTTTCAGTATAAAGTGTATTGTAGACTTTGAGGGCCATTGAATGTAGGGGCACAAATCTAGTTGAGAAATATCACACACTGGTAAATGCTATAACATGTTACACGTGCCACAAAAACATATTAGGCAAAGAGGTATTTAAGTATATTAGACACCAAAGTAACAGCAAAAGACTCTCCCTCATAGCATGCGTTTAATATAGTACACCTTCTGAGGAGTACGGAAGCAGTGTATCTAAGAACAGGAGCCATTACAATCATATTTAAATATTATTTATTTTGTAAAATGACAATGTCTTTTTTATAAAAGAACACAAATATAGACAGGTTGTGTACTTAAATCATTCTACTCGTGTTACTTTATTTTTGGGTATGCTAGAGTGTGAGGGACAGAATATTTTAGTTCCTGATTAGTGTTTAGATCATCTGAAGTGATTCACAATGGCCTCCTGGTGTCAATCAGGAAATGCACGTGACTCGTGTACTGGAAAACAATAACAAAAACAAAAACATTCACCTCCCAAACCTTACCGAAGACTAAGGTTAAAGCCAAATAACTATCACTGGCTACTTACTAAAAATGACTTTTAATCAAGTGAGGGTAGAAAAAATTGTAAAAACTGTTCTACAGTGAAACTAGCAAAGCTTGGTTTTAAAAAATGATGATTTTTATGGTGATGGTGGTGTGGTTCAGAGCAGAAATATTTAGAGATCCTTCACTGAGGGCCAGGACACTTACTTGCCTGCAAAGAGTGCTTTTTAAAAGTCAACTTTAGAACCCCACTAAGACAAATATAAGGTGCTTAGCAACTGGCTCACCCAAGAAAACTTTTGGATTTCCTATTCAGGTAGAGGATTTTATTCTCTCATATTTTTAAGATGAACTTGTAGATAGTGAACACAGTTTTTGACAGTTCAATAAAAACATTGATTTGAAAGCTCTCGCTTCCTTCTTTATTAGTATGTCTTTTTTCAAAAAACAAAGATGCTCTGTACATACATATTTAAATGCCTTGCTCATCTCCTGCAGACTACAGGGTACATTCACTTACATGCATGATTCCACTGTGACTCCTGGTTTCTGAAGAAAATAAAGATTCCTAAGCTCAGAAAGTTCAACATGACTGGAAGACTAGATTTCTAGGTCTTTCTATTTGGTTCTTAAGACAAAAGCATGATTAAAGTATCATAACTGCTATATTTTTAATCTATGTAGTTAAAGCTGAAGAAGAATAAATACTAAAGGAGCACTCATCTTCTAATCTGCTTATTAATAGAATTAGTAACCAGCATAAAACATAACTTGGAAATGCTCAGCTTTAAGAATGAGCTAGCATGGGGAGTGGGGAGCCTCTACTCACTCAATGTTCTTAGATTTTTTTTTCATTTTTTTAATGGATAGTTTATATATTTATATTTCAAATGGTATTCCCTTTCCCACGTCCCCTGTCTCCCATACCGGCTTACCCTGCTTTTATGAGGATGCTCCCCCTCCCACCCACCCACTCCCACATTACCACCCTAGTATTCCCCTATATTGGAGAAACGAGCTTTCACAGGATCAAGGGCTTCTCCTATTGATGCCAGACAAGGCCATCCCCTGCTACATGTGTGGCTGGAGCCATGGGTCCCTCCATGTGTACTGTTTGGTTGGTGGTTTAGTCCCTGGGAGCTCTGGTAGGGTCTGGTTGGTTGATACTGTTGTTCTTCCTATGGGGTTGCAAACCCCTTCAGCTCCTTCAGCCCTTTCTCTAACTCCTCTATTGGCAGCCCCGTGTTCAGTCCAATGGTTAGCTGCAAGCATCCTCATCTGTATCAGTAAGGCCCTGGCAGAGGCTCTCAAAGGTCAAATTTCAGCAAATTCCTCGTTGCTTTCACCTGTAATAACATTTTCCCTCCCTCTAAGCAGTGCCTCCCAACCGCAGAAAATTAAGTTAAACTCTTGTTATTAAGTAGCCCATTACTATCCACTGGTTGATGGCAGTGCTCACTGGAGTGCGCGAGCAGTGCTGTGTAGTAAACATTAGCTTCATAAACTACCTAAAACACTTAATTAATGAAATCCAAACATGGATAAAACCAATTTGCCCTGATTTACAGACTCCCTTCATCTCCAAACAGCTGCTTAATGTTCTTACAAACACAGCTTGCTTCTTTCAGTATTAACAAGCTATTATTGTGAGTTATGCCTTTCTTTCGGTGTATAAATTCACTTAAAGGGAACTCAGACAAGTTTATAAAATGTAAGCTTAATGTTGTTTTAACATATGTGGCAAGAATCTTTTTTTTTAAACTCTTGTCAGGTTTGATGAAATGCAATTCTCTTTGATTCTCATGAATTAAGTTTTTGTTCTTTGGTTGCCTGATTTTATGTGAGAGCACATTCTGCTTTTCAAAATTCACATCGGTTTGTTACAAACTGGTAGCATGACTGAGCTTTCTAAGATCGTGCATGAGCCTCCTCGTTAGACCTTAATTTTATTGATACGGCCTCATAATGTCTGCCTCTAATTCCAAAGAAGTTTTGTGGGTTAAAATCTTTCAACCTGGATGATTTGCTTGTAAACACACATGCATATTGGAGAATGCTTCTAGCAGGGGCATTTTAAAGAGGAAAACATTCCTTTGTTCTATTCATTTCAATTGAAGTTTTGCAGTTTTTTTTTCTTTTCCTCATGAAAATACTAATGCGATCTATTATTCATCAGTTGGAGTTGGTAGCTTTCTCTCTCAAAGATGTAACACTACAACTGAACAAGTAAGATTACAGGTTTCTTTAGAAAAGAAAAGCCTTTTGTTTATAGCATGCTGATAATTGAATTCTTTAAGCCCTAGTAAAAACTTATATTCTTTATTTATTTTTCCACAACTGCCTTGAAATGAGGTCATTTCATTTATTTTTCACTAAATTTTATACCTTGACAGTGAAATGGCTGGCTTCAAGCTTCTCAGCATATGGCTACTAAGTTGTAATATAGGGTCAATACCCTATATTGATTGGAGAAGCAGCTATAGGAGTTTATGTTTAAATTATGCAGTGCAAACCAGTAAAATGATTTGACATTCTTTTTTTTATAACTGCTAACACCTAAAAACCTTTTCTCTCTGTAACTGAAGCAACCTGTAAAGTGAACAGCAGTAGAGACAGATCCTTCAGCCCTGTGCAAGCCCAAGTCGAAACAAGTATCACCTTTGGGGAGGGGGACTGGGCACCCCAAACTGTGGAGTTCCTGGTAATTGCTAGCAACTGAAAAGAAAGGGTAATCAAAATGAGTATATGTAGCCATTGATAAGTTGACCACTCCTTAGTAGAAGTCCATACATCCAAGAATATTTGGGAAGCAAAAACATGTCTATTAGAAGGATTTTTTTTTAAGTATTGGGTGGGAGGGAAGCAAGGAGAATCCAGGAAAGTTTAAAGGAGCAGCTAATGTCATTAAAACACATTGTATGATACTTTCAAAGAACTAGTAACATTTTGAAAATATTTCTCTTTTAAAAAAACAATCAAAACAAGAGATGTAGATAAAGCCTATGGGAAATTTAGAGAGTGGGGAGGGTCCAGCAAGCACATGCACTTGTAGCAGTTGGTATCATTCTGGCCGTATTCTCAGCACCACTCAGTGTCTGTCAATGAGCTGGGATTTGCCCAAGAGGCTGTGCTGGCGGGTCAGTAGGCCAGGGTCTCCCCTCCTCCATGCAGGTACGCATCCTCACAACTGGACGTCTGTCATTTCATTGTAGGCTCTAGACTGTAAGTCTGGTTTTCAAGCTTTCAAGGTCAGCAGTTTTCCAACTGAGCTGTCATCCAAGCGTCCTAAAGTGAAAAAGAACATCTTAATAATCTCTGAAATTCAAAGCCTCAGACTTCTAGTTAAAAGTAATCTCTGCTATGTGATATAGGGAAAGACATGGAAGTTGTCAAAACATGCAGAATGGGAATACTAGAGGAGAGAACTTGTTAAAGTGACGTGCTTTGGATTGGACATAGTTGAGAGCTAAGGACTTTCACACTCTTTAAAACATAACATGGCTTCACAGCTGTAGTCTCGCCTATGGCTTACCAAGACACAGGGCAGCAAGCATTCCTGCTTCATTCAGATTACAGCGGTTGTGACGTCATGAAGATTGTACTCTAACTCAACTTCCTGTCCCCTTGAGACTTTCTAAGTCCTCGTATATCACAGTTGTGGTATTTCCCTATGTTTCTTTGTTGTGGTTGAACCTTGACAACGATTGGGTCGTTACTAGCTAATGTCCTCCTTCCACATGAACTGTAAGCTCTGAAGGACTCTTTCTCCATTGTCCATTTTCCTACTCGAAGTCGGCAAGATTCCTGGCACCTGTCTGTAAGAACAAGAGCTAGCTAAAGCTTCTGAATGAGAAGATAGTGGCGAATTGATGTTACCAAACGACATATTACATATATTCCCAGGAAAATGGGAGTTGCTCAATGAAGGAGAATAGAAAACAAATGTGAAACAGAACTCCAGCCTAGACATCTGGAGGTATTTTCAGATTTGGGCATAGTTGGCCTATTCATCACTTTTGAAAGATTTAAAATAACAATATATACATGCAATTGAAGGATATTATTTGAGGCAAGGGGATGAATGAGAAGAACTTGTCATCACTCAGATGGCCACAAGGAGGTCAGAGAGGGGCAAAGTCCTCAGCAATGTCTTCCTTGTTTCTTTCAACTATCCTATGCCATTTTGCAGGTGGACCGACAACCCCAGTTTATTCAGGGCTACAGAGTGATGTACCGACAGACTTCTGGTCTACAAGCTTCAACTGTGTGGCAGAATCTAGACGCCAAAGTCCCGACTGAGAGGAGTGCTGTCCTTGTGAATCTGAAAAAGGGGGTGACTTATGAAATTAAAGTCAGGCCATATTTCAATGAGTTCCAAGGAATGGACAGTGAATCAAAAACAATCCGTACTACTGAGGAAGGTCAGTAACCGTCTCTAACTAAAAGAAACTTATATTTAAGACAGTTTATTTTATACTTCTTGCTTATATTAATTAGAAGACCATAAAATGATCATATATATGATCCTATAAATCCAGGGAGTATAATTTTCTCTTAATACTCTGAGGAAAAAAATGTAAAATGGTAGGAACATGTGTGTTGGCGTGTGTATGTGTATGTATTTGGTTGTGTGTGTATGAGTGTGTGTATGAGAGTGTGTGTGTGAGATAGTATGTGTGTATGTGTGTGTGTGTGTGTGTGAGCATGTGAGTGTCTGTGAAAGTATATATGAATGGTGAGTGTGCATGTGTGAGAGTATGTATAAGTGTATGTGAGAGAGTTAGTGTGTGTGTGTATGTATGTGTGTGTGAAGTCAGAATTTATAGCTTACAAAAAGACTAAAATGAAAAACAAAAGAAAAAATAATATTAATCTTTTCTTATACCTGTGTCCCAAACCTTCTGCTTCAGAATGTTTGAATCTGACCATAATATATTCCTGCTTTAATGAGGAGTTCGATCATTTGACTTCAGAAAACATTCTGTAAGACAGAACTGTCTTCCTCATGGTGCCCTCTGGTTGGGTATATAGTGAAGCCTGGCATCTATCAGTCTGTTTCTTTTTTAAGAGGGAAGGTCAATGTGGGACCCAATCTCTTCTTTGGAAGTCTTTTCCACATTTGCAGTAGCCATCTTCTTAGAAGAATTCCATTTCTCTCCCCCATAATTGGAACAGATTTACCACAGATACTGTGACGTCAACTCATACTGACATTTCAACCAGTCTTTTCACTTTTAGGAAATGAAAGCCTTTTAGTGCATATAGCCCTGAGTAAAATGGCGAGAACACAGGTGCAGCTTTCACATGGACTATGTGTTTACACTTCCTATAAAAGTTCTTAGCCTAAAAACATTTTGTGCCAAATGACACAAGAAACAAACTTTTGTAAACACAATACAAATATCAACAGGCTGAGGTCCATACACAATAAAAATATTAACTTCATGTTATTTTCAGTAAGTGAGATCCGTCAACATTGATGGACGTGAATACATTTGAAAACATACTACTTTTAAAATATATTAAAGACAAAATAAATACTAACATTTCCAATCATTTTTATGCTCCATTACACCTCACCTATACTGCCAACTTGTCCCACCAGTGAATGGGGCAAATAATTATAACTTGAGATAATTTTAAGCCTTTTCCCAATAACCAGTTTCACTGCAGTAGACTTTTTTGTGAAACAGACATTTTTCAGTATTTGGTCTACATCTCTGTGGCCTGGTAAATGTAACAAATGGACTCAGCTGGACTGAGTCTGGGAGCGATGAACAGTGATTCGTGTTCTTTCAAATCTAGAGAAAGAAGCTGAGTTCTGGAATAATTGACCTGTCAGGGAGCAGGCTCAAACTCGGAGTTCTCCCGCCCAGCCAACAACAAGGGGAAGGGAACCTTGGCTTCCGCGTTAGCTTTCATTGCTGTCTACTCCTTAATAACTGCAACACTGGTAGACGAGTGGTCAGATTGATGTCACAGTGCTACTTTTTGGAGAGGCACTGTCGCGTAAAGGGACAGGAAGGAGCAAATTACATTAGCAGCTGCCACTCTTTGTCTTATATCTCAGTCCAACTGTCATGTCAATGAAATACGCTGTGATTAATTTACCAAATATGGGACACCTCCTTAGCCGGCCTTTGAAATGTATTTTAGGGTATTTGTAAGGGATGTGAATTGTGAAGTTATGAAGGCATTGATGGTTTTTATGGGGAGCATTTAGTGGTCTACAATCCTTTGTTTTAGCTCTCTAGACAGATTTAGTGGGATCTCTATGTCCCAATGTTTCTCTTTCTACTATTGAGTTAAATTAAGGGGGTTCACTGACAGTGGCTGAGTTCTGCACAATTAGTGTTTCCTAGCTCTGGGAATCCCTGAAAGGGGCACCCTGCAATCTAAATTCAGAAACCGCTCCTCACTCAACGCTTCTCAGCATGGTTGTAATTAGTTATAGGAGAAACTATAAAGACAGAGAATGACTGTCGGAAATCAAAAAAATTCCCCATTTCACATCTGACCCAACATGAGCCCGTTTCCATTTTATTAGCACAGCCACATAAAATATGTTTTAAATTTTAAATTATAAACCAGTTCTTAATAGTCAATTATTTTTCCCACTATGGAAAGAAAAGCATTGTTTTGTTTATTAGTGAGATTTAGAAGTTCATTTCTGTCTTTACTTAGGAAACATTATCTCAAACAATACAAAAAAAAAGCCAGCCTCTAGAAATAATTCTTGTTTGCGTTTTAGGAAGAATGATCTGAGAATATTTTTGATTCAAGTATCGCTATATATTCTTCTAGAAACAGTCATTAAAAAGTATTAAAGATAAATCATATAGCTTCTAGATTTTAACATTCTTGGCTTAAATTCTGACTTCTTTTTTGACCTCAGTATCTTACAGTATGGCCTCCTTATTCAAACCTGAGATGAGAGGTTTTCTACTTCCAAAGGTCATCGGAAAGATTTAAAGCTAGCAACACACTATCTCACAGAAAAACATCCTAACAATGCAATCTGTTGAGTTGGGTACTGAGTGTATAATACTGCCATTCACTGCATCCATGTTAAAATATGCATTGAACTTAAAGCCTGATTTTCAACAAGTTGTCAAAAGTTAAAAACTATGTGCAGATGCTGGACAACTAGAAGGCAGAACCTTAAACATCTTGTCTTTATGTTCACGTTGTGTAAGCACGTACGGACCAGATATTACTGTTTACATCAATCTACTTCCTCTGCAGCTCCAAGTGCGCCTCCCCAGTCTGTCACGGTGCTGACCGTTGGAAGCCATAACAGCACAAGCATTAGTGTTTCCTGGGATCCTCCACCAGCCGACCACCAGAATGGAATCATACAGGAATACAAGGTAAGCCACTCCAACAAAGGGAGGCCTGGGGGAAGATTTCTCAAGAGATCATAGGACCATTGCTACACAGCCCATCCCTAAGGGCTCAGGTGTGATGTGTCAGCCTTGGTTGTATTAAAGGCAAAGGCACAAAGGCATAGGGAATTAGAACCCCATATTGAGGTCAGAGATATATAATTCATTTGGAGAATTGAGAGTGGAGTAGGTTTCAGTGTAATGGGATTTGGGAATGATTGAAAGAGTGGCTTGAAGTAGAAGTAAGATCTCACTAAACCCAAGTTTGCCTGTGTGATAAAGGACACATAGATTTGAGTGAACAGGACTGCTGGGCCAACTTGCATCATGTTTTCCCTTGAGAAAAAGTATGGCCCATTGAAACAAGTTTTTAATAGGATAGCAGAAGATAATTGTCTCATTTTGAACTTATGGAATAATTCATGTTAAAGAAAAAAATCCCTGTTGTTTCCTTATTACAATTGATTGTTTAAGATGCAAAGTGTGTTGAACATTTTATAATAAAATCTTTCTAAATCATGATGTGGTTATACACAACTTCAGAAAAATTCAACAGAATAACTTTGTGATATTTTTAAGTATTTCTAGAATTTGGAAAATAACATGCTAGGTAGACCAAGTAACGTTAACTACAGATCCCACTTCACTTCAGAAATTCATTGATGATATGGAAAAGTAGGCTGAATAACTTTATCCCAAAAGATGCATATTGAATTTTATTTCTAAAGGCTAAGTTTTTTTTAAAAAAAATAGAACTTTGTCAACTTACCAAGAAAGTGGATGTTCTAATTAGATATTTTTCCTTAATCTCTCCATCATATTTTAAGCAAACATGCTCAAAGAGGATATAAGGCCTTGTAATAACATAACAAAATTAATTTTAAAGTCTTACGGTGTGACAATAATGCATACCTACCTTTCATTAACATCATAATACGTAATATCCAAATATATATTGGATTATGTATGAAAGAAATGTTGACAAATTCAGCAGAGCAAACTAGGAGATTTTATCTATACAAATGTCAAATTTGAAATCCCCCATCGCTATCCTGAGACGTCAAAGGGAGTCACTGTGCCTTCTGATTTGCTCAGTATAAACTCACATGAGAGCAGTAAGATATACAAGGAGGTGACGGTTCAGCCTGTCATATTATTACACGTAAATATACATAATATGCATAGGATGGCTATGAATGTCATTGACCAAAACCTTTATAAGTCCACAAAGTAGATTAGCTCCTGTGAACAAGAATGTATTTGATTATAATAGCCAAATTCTCAGAAAGGAAACGTCATATTGTCTCTTTTTGCTTTCCCATTTCTGCAGATCTGGTGTCTGGGAAATGAAACGCGATTCCATATCAATAAAACTGTGGATGCGACCATTCGCTCTGTAGTAATTGGTGGCTTGTTCCCTGGAATTCAGTACCGGGTAGAAGTGGCAGCTAGTACAAGTGCAGGGGTTGGAGTAAAAAGTGAACCACAGCCAATAATCATTGGTGAGTATCGGTCCATAAAGGCTGAACCTTACATCTGTCCTTGCACATTAAGACTGTGTTTTGAGTTCATCTTGATCACGGTTAGGCACTTGTAAGAATTTTGTCAGCTATAGTACACCCATATAGGCAAGTAGATTAATTGGTATGAGTTCATACATTATAATACACACAATTGTTTGCATGTGTGTCCTATAATGTCATAGCTACTGTCATAGAGTTTTATTATTAAAGGTTGGCTAAAAAATTACTAGTATTCAATAGGTTCACTAGTAATTGTGGTTCAGTGAACTTATAGAAGAACAAGGCAATCACTGGAGAGTATATTTTGATGCAAGGCTGTATGCTTCCTCTATGCTAATAATATATGTTAAAATGAGAAGCTGCCTAAAAGAACTTGTAATGGAAATATTCATAGAAGAGGAAAACTTTATGCTACAACTGTTCAAATTATTGAATGAAAATGTTCCACGTCACTCTTGGTGATGTTTACCTGTTCTTCATAAGAATATGAATAAATTTATGTAGAATATAAGAATTTCTGCCTGCTGTTTGACTCAAGCAATATTTTCTGAGATTTTTTTCATATATTTTTTTCAAGCAGTTTAAGTGCATGTTGATTGAATGGTGTTGGATCCCATGAACACGCTCTATTTTTTAATCTAATTTTCTATTTACAAACCATGCATTCTTATGTGAGCCTTTGCAAGAACACTATCTTCATTTCTTTGAAGAAATTGTTAGAGGTAGAATTTACAGATAGTAGGATTATATATTGTTAATATTGCTTTTAATTTCTAAACAATTTGCAAATTTTAAAATTTGAAAGTCCCAGAAGTTAGAAACAGGACTTTTAGTTTTTCTGCATCATCGCTGATATTTGGTATTGCCACTCTCTAACAGGAGCCAATCTTATGATTTTAGCTTCAAATTGTTTGCATGCTAATGAAGTGTAACAACTTTACCTATGCGAATTTCTTCTTCTTTGGAATATTGAGTGAAGTTCTTGGTCATCACAAACATACATACATAGAGAGATACACACATACACACAGAGATTTTTTTCTTGTCAATAAGTTCTCTATTTATTTTAATAGTGTCTTTTGGTAAGTGTTAAATTTTTTTCCCATCATTATTAAATTGGGTATTTCTTATTTTCATTTCAAATGTTATTGCCTTTCCCAGTTTCCAGGCCAACATCCCCTTTGCCCCTCCCTCTCCCCTTCTATATGAGTGTCTCCCTCCTCTTGCCCCCTCATTACCACCCTCCCCCCAACAATCACATTCACTTGGAGTTCAGTCTTGGCAGGACCAAGGGTTTCCCCTTCCACTGGTGCTCTTACTAGGCGATTCATTGCTACCTATGAGGTTGGAGCCCAGGGTCAGTCCATGTACAGTCTTTGGGTAGTGGCTTTGTCTCTGGAAGCTCTGGTTGGTTGGCATTGTTGTTCATATGGGGTCTCAAGCCCCTTCAAGATCTTTCAGTCCTTTCTCTGATTCCTTCAACGGGGGTCCCGTTCTCAGTTCAGTGGTTTGTTGCTGGCATTCGCCTATGTATTTGCCATATTCTGGCTGTGTCTCTAAGGAGAGATCTACATCCGGTTCCTGTCATCCTGCACTTTTTGCTTCATCCATCTTATCTAGTTTGGTGGCTGTATATGTATGGGCCACATGTGGGGCAGGCTCTGAATGGGTGTTCCTTCAGCCTCTGTTCTAAACATTGCCTCCTTATTCCCTGCCAAGGGTATTCTTGTTCCCCTTTTAAAGAAGGAGTGAAGCATTTGCATTTTGATCATCCCTCTTGAGTTTCATGTCTTCTGTGCATCTAGGGTAATTCGAGGATTTGGGCTAATAGCCATTTATCAATGAGTGCATACCATGTGTGTTTTTCTCTGATTGGGTTACCTCACTCAGGATGATATTTTCCAGTTCCATCCATTTGCCTATGAATTTCATAAAGTCATTGTTTTTGATAACTGAGTAATATTCCATTGTGTAGATGTACCACATTTTCTGTATCCATTCCTCTGTTGAAGGGCATCTGGGTTCTTTCCAGCTTCTGGCTATTAAAAATAAGGCTGCTATGAACATAGTGAAACATATATCTTTGTTATTTATTGGAGCATCTTTTTGGTATATGCCCAAGAGAGGTATAGCTGGGTCCTCAGGCAGTTCAATGTCCAATTTTCTGAGGAACCCCCAGACTGTTTTCCAGAATGGTTGTACCAGTCTGCAATCCCACCAGCAATGGAGGAGTGTTCCTCTTTCTCCACATCCTCGCCAGCATCTGCTGTCACCGAGTTTTTGATCTTAGCCATTCTGACTGGTGTGAAGTGGAATCTCAGGGTTGTTTTGATTTGCATTTCCCTTATGACTAAAGATGTTGAACATTTCTTTAGGTGTTTCTCAGCCATTCGGCAGTCCTCAGCTATGAATTCTTTGTTTAGCTCTGATCCCCATTTTTAATAGGATTATTTGTCTCCCTGCAGTCTAACTTCATGAGTTCTTTGTATATTTTGGATATAAGCCCTCTATCAGTTGTAGGATGGGTAAAGATCTTTTCCCAATCTGTTGGTTGCCGTTTTGTCCTAACCACAGTGTCCATTGTGTTACAGAAGCTTTGTAGTTTTATGAGATCCTATTTGTCGATTCTTGATCTTAGAGCATAAGCCATTGGTGTTTTGTTCAGGAAATTTTCTCCAGTGCCCATGTGTTTGAGATTCTTCCCCACTTTTTCTTCTATTAGTTTGAGTGTATCTGGTTTGATGTGGAGGTCCTTGATCCACTTGGACTTAAGCTTTTTAGAGGGTGATAAGAATGGATCAATATGGATTCTACTACATGCCAACCTCCAGTTGAACCAGCACCATTTGCTTAAAATGCTATCTTTTTTCCATTGGATGGTTTTGGGTCCTTTGTCAAAAATCAAGGGACCATAGGTGAGTGGGTTGATTTCTGGATCTTCAACTCTATACCAGTGATCTATCTGCCTGTCTCTGAACCAATACCATACAGTTTTTATCACTATTGCTCTGTAATACTGCTCGAGTTCAAGGATAGTGATTCCCCCAGAAGACTTTTATTGTTAAGAATAGTTTTAGGTATCCTGGATTTTTTGTTACTCCAGATGAATTTGCAAATTGTTCTAATTCTCTGAAGAATTGAATTGGAATTTTGATGGGGATTGCATTGAATCAGTAGATCGCTTTTGGTAAAATGGCCATCTTTACTATGTTAATCCTGCCAATCCTTGAGCATGGGAGATCTTTCCATCTTCTGAGATCTTCAATTTCTTTCTTCAGAGGCTTGAAGATCTTTCACTTGCTTGGTTAAAGTCACACTGAGTTATTATATATTTTTTGGGACTATTATGAAGGGTGTTGTTTCCCTAATTTCTTTCTCGGCTTGTTTCTCTTTTGTATAGAGGAAGGCTACTGATTTATTTGAGTTAATTTTATACCCAGCCACTTTGCTGAATTCAAATATCAAGAATGCAGTCTTCTTGCTTGTGATCTAGATCTGTAACTGAGGGATCATTTTTCAATCTCTTGCAGCACAAGAAGCCCTTTCTCCAGAACTCCCTTCTCTGGACTGGATCACAGCTGGACAACCTCCCTTACCTTTTGTCTTTGCTTTGCAGCAGATCTTTGTAGTCTCCCTTGGTGCAAAGATCAGTATTCAACAAAGGATATCAGGGTGGGGGCAGGGGGTTTGCTTGAAGATTCGTGAGCATTGCCCTCAAATGGTTCCCTTGTACATGTAGACTTCCATTAAATTCCCTATCATTCTAGCATTTCTAAGCTGTGAATTCTGACATGTCATAGGAATGACACAGCAGTTTATCCGTGTAACCACTGGCTTGCTTACAACGCAGGGCTTGAAGAGGTCATTAAGGGAACCAGAAGCTCATCAGTGAAGATCTCCACTACAGCTTTAGTCTTTTATTTTTTTAATTTTATTTAATCTTTCTTTACAGTCTAGATTTCATTTCCTTTCCGGTCTACCTACCCTCTGACTGTTCCACATGCCCTACCCCCTCTCCCAGTCTCCAAGAGGATGTTCCCACCTTCCCACGCCCACATCCTCTACCCCTAACCCTACCAGCCCTCTCCTCTCCCTGGAGCCTCCAGTCTCTTGAGGGTTAGGTGCATCTTCCCTGACTGAACCCAGACCCTGAAGTCCTCTGCTGTATGTGTGTTGGCGGCTTCATATCAGCTGGGTTATGCTGCCTGGTTAGTAGCTCAGTGTTTGAGAGATCTAGTCTTTAAACTCTTTCAATTCCCTTCACTCCTATTGACATCATACAGACAATAAATCAGAAAAATAGAGTATATGTTCATTAAGAGTTTATGAAGCATTCATTTATTTTCTGATATTATGAACTGATATTTAGAAAGGATATCACCAATTTCTGAGTGATTTTTCATCTTCTGCAGAGACGCAGTTTGTATTTAGTCATAATGTTAAATGTTTTAGACTTCTTGACTTTTCTTTGTTTGCTTAATGGATAGCATTGAGAAAAAAGTTAAAGTGTTACCTTTTCTCTAAATTGCCTTTCTCTTCTTAATTAGTTGTTCAGACTGAATTAATTCCTTAACCTGAGGGAAACCTAAAACCTTGCCCTTCTGAGATTTTCTGAAATAAATTGGAGTAAGGAAGAAATACAGGTGTACACAAAAGGATTTAAACACACATATATTCACATCCATGCCTATGCTCAAGCACATGTTTTATTTATGTCTTTAGAAGTAAGTGTTTTGCTTGGAAGGTCCAGATGTGGCGACACTCACTTGTAGTCTGTGCTCTCCTTACTCTGAAGGCTGAGGAACCCATTCATTAGATGGAGAGTAGCACAGACTGCACAGTGAGCCCAGGGCCAGCTAGAGCCACAGACAAAGACTATGTCTCCAACAAGATGAAACAAAACAAAACTAGACATGAGTACATCTCCTTTTGCTGTAGGTTCCAACTCTAAATTACATCATTGTTGATGGATAAAAATACTTTGCTTTAGAAAAAGAAAAGGATACATCTCCTTGAGACCTCCTAAAAGGGAAAGAAGCATGACCTGTATTTACTGAGTATGTTTTTTCTGACTCAAAGATAAGTAAGATTGCCAAACAATTGTATTTCCATTTTATGTCTATTTTGCTGTTGAGCCTAGTAAATGAGACATCTCCTAAGGCAATGGAAATTTTCTTCTTTTCTCCTAGTGGGTGTCTACTCACAGTATTTTGGAGACATGTTTCTGTTGGAACCAAGGAAACATATAAAACCAATGCTATATTGTAACAAGCACACTACTTCTCAGAACAACTGTAGCCTAGCAAAATAACAGATTTAATTTAGATTATGTTAAATAAATTGCAGAGTTCTGTTGAATTGCATTATTTCTAAAAGACTGCGTCTCTAACTGGATTTTGAGCACCCTTTAATCCATCTTAGTATAGCAAACAAGGGTTCAAATTTTTCTAGAATTAAAACAATAAAACCAATGACTTTCCTGTATCCTATTCAGGTAATTAGAATATGCTATGCACAGGAGACAATCCTGGAACACAGTAGAGTCGTATCGGAAATGAGGACATGCACATGGATAAGTCCAGTTCGACCCAGAAAAGATTGTGTCCCCCAGAGATTTGCTTCTTTTTAATATCTACTGCTGTCCTGAGACACTTCCTAATTGTTTCTTTAATTATCCTTCTGTATCCAGCTTCACATCTTGTCTGATAGTGCTCTTTACACAACTGCTAGTTCTCAGATGAACAGTGACTTAATGATGGCTAATCACCTTTTCTGTCTCAATTTATGCTTCCCCCACTGTACAGTACATACTGGAAAAGGCATGTAAAGCGACTTGAGCTTACCTTCTTCTCCCTTTACTAATTAAGTCGTGCACTGGCATTTGATGCAGTTTATGGTTCATAATTTTAGACTGCTGATATGCCAGACTGTATAAAATTTCAGTTCAGTGTTATGAAGAAACTGATACTTAAATTCCGTAAAGTAAGATGCATAACCTGACACAGATTCAAAAGATTCTTATTCTTTGTTTTTGTTTTTGAATCTGTGTAATTAAACTAACAGACAAAATGTGAAAGACATTCACCAATACCAAACAATCCCTCAAATAACAAACATATAGATTTCAATAATTGTCCTGAATAAAAAAAACATTTTTAAAAAAATTATTCATCTTATATGTTCATCCGGGACAGCCGGTAATCATCACTAGAAGTGCATACTGTCACAGAAATAAGTACAATTGAAACTGAAGTGTCTAATTACGTCTCATTCCAACAAAGTACTTGGTTCTTCATTACTCTCCAATGGGAGGAAGATACAACATTATGATACATTTTTGTCTGCAACAACAAAAGAGCATACTGTGGCACACCGCCCTTGCCTGGGCTCCATTTAGAACATTGCTTTAGCAGCCATCGGCATAGGAAATCATAAGAAACTATGGCTTACAAAACTATGGCATAATACTGGAAACAGGCTCCTGTCAGCATTCACTTCTTGGCTTCATCAATATTGTCTGGGTTTAGTGGCTGTATGTATATGGGTTGGATTCCCAGGTGGGGCAGGCTCTGAATGGCCATTCCTTCAGTCTCTGCTCCAAACTTTGTCTCCATATCCCCTCCTATGAATTTTTTTGTTCCCCCTTTTAAGAAAGACTGAAGCATCTGCACTTTGGTCATCCTTCTTGAGCTTCATGTGGTCTGTGGATTGTATCTTGGGATTTGCTTAGTTAATTTTCTGAGGTCTAAAGTTTTGAAACATAACATGCGTTGATTTAGTGTTAAATGTCAGATTACTTTTAACTACACTTAGGAGATGCATTAAGTTTTAGCATCTCTTAATGTATTAATTATATATAACTAAGCTCTAAGAATTTATGTTTTCATAATTCCTATTGTTACATCCAAGGAATTGTATGCCTTATACAAAATTAAAGCATATTTGTATATAACATCTTTGTTAGAATATCAGTGGTCATATGAAATTATATTATCTTGTGAATTATCCTCCTTGAAAATAGGCAAAACAGTAGCAGACAAGCAATGCACAAGTATTTACGTGATAGGAACTTTCATAAAGAATGACTTGAACTTGATGTGCTAGTGTTGTGGGGTAACCAGGGTGCCTTTACCCTCTCAGAGAAGTAGGGGGATGGACAAACTGATTGTAGGAAGGGCTGACCAGAAGGCGTGCAGCTGTCATGATGTAAAGTGATTATGATACGAAAAATAAAAAAAAAAACTCTAATTTAAGAAAAGGATCTGTCATCTTAATTCCTATAAGGTTAAAATGTTTGCTTATAATATAATATAGCATTATAAATCTGTAAGTGACTTAGAATCTCTCCTTGACAAATTAAAAGAAAAAAATAACCTTTCTAGTTATTCTAGGCATTCACATGATTCAGTACTTCCTTTTAAACTTAAAGTGTTCTTATCAGTAATTCTGACAAGCTCTACACAAAACAAATACCAGCTAGGCTTTCAAAGGACATCTCAGTGCCTTCGGTATAATGTGTTTGTATTCCTGCTATTATTTGTCTTAATGTTTACTGACACCATTGTTCCTTCCATAGGGGGACGTAACGAAGTTGTCATTACTGAAAACAATAACAGCATAACTGAGCAAATCACTGATGTCGTGAAGCAACCGGCATTTATAGCTGGCATCGGTGGTGCCTGCTGGGTAATTTTGATGGGTTTTAGCATCTGGTTATACTGGAGGAGAAAGAAGAGAAAGGGACTTAGCAATTATGCTGGTAAGAGACTATTTTCAGCTATAAAACCCTCTTATCTTTTGGAATGTAATGCGATGAGAGGAAGAAATGGAATGGAATAGCAAATGGATGATTTGGGCTTGTTATAAAAACCGGCTCTGTAAAATGCAATTATGAGCAGCATGCCTCGGTGCACTGCTCTTGACCATACCGTTTTATGACCGCAGGCAATCTCTGTGCTTGTATCTCCAGCGAAGCATAGCGAGAGTAGACACTGATAAAATGGTCAACTCTTGTCTCGCTCTTCAAAACCACACACGGAGATCTTTGCCTGCAATAAAGACATCTTCTGAGACGTGTATTCAGACAAGAGAGTTATTAAACATTCTCAGAGAAGAAGGAAATGCTTGAAAACCCGCTCGTAGTGTGTCATAATGCAGATTACACTGGGAAATGTCCCAGATGGAAGGAAGACAAACAAGCAAAAATCTCACCAGCATTAATAAAACTGATGAGGCATGAATGGAGTGATTTACTGTTCCCTTAAATGGGTGTCTATTTCGGTGTGAGCAAGCAGCAGTCTCAAAAGCAGGGACAGAGGGAAGCAAAGGGAGGGGGATAGGAAGCCAAAGTGACTGCAGGAGAAGTGAGCGGAGAGAGACCCTAGATGAGCTGAGGCATTTCCAACAGTACCTTCCTTCTTGTACAATGCAAAAGACCTCATAGGATGTTAGACGTTGTGCATTTAAACATCTGCAATGGAAAGAGAAAGATAGACAGGTCGGAGGCTGGTACAGAAAGAGAAAGAGGGAGTCAAGAAGTGGGGAAAAGGGGTTGGGGATTTGGCTCAGTGGTAGAGCGCTTGCCTAGGAAGCGCAAGGTCCTGGGTTCGATCCCCAGCTCCGAAAAAAAAAGAAAAAAAAAAGAAGTGGGGAAAATGGGGAGATAGAAACATGAAAATTACTGTCAGTGACTGAAAGAATGAATTCAGTATTGAGCTATATTCTATTACAATTTAAATGGCAGTTCATTTTAATTACTTTCCATAGAATCAGTAAAAGGATGGTGACCCCCAGCTACACATATCCTCCATAACATTTCAGAGGAGAAGCTTAAACTTTATCCTATAAACCTGAAATATTTTGAGACATTAGGTTTAGTATTCTAACACCTTGGCAAATCCTTTATCAAAATCAGTTATCAAAACATTTTTGCTAGAAATGGGAAATTGAATACAATGTCTTAACAGTAAAAGAAGTAAAAAAAAAAAACCGACTCACTTGGTTGTCTTGCTTGTTGTGTTACAACATGAAATATAGTGACAACTACAACATTGTCTTATATGTCTATAGTATATTAAAATGCAGTGTATTAGTTACATATCAGGTCAGAAAAAGCATATCATATCAATTGACAGGAAGTGTCCCATTATCACTTCACAGTTGTCATAGCTGCCAGCCTCCTTACTCTTTGTCATCTATGTGTTCAGTCACTGCATCAATTAGAGACTCTTCCTTGAAAGGGGCAGTTAGTAACAAGTGGTGGGGGCAAAGTCTTACTCTTCAACAGTATTTCAATGCCATTTTTACAGTCCAGCCCTCTACCTTCACCCCTTCAGAGATATATTCTACCATTCCATCTGCTTTATCAGACACTAAGCTATGTCTTTCTGTGATATGTTCATATCAATCATACAAAATATCAGGTAGGGCTGATTTTCAATTCAAGGACAGTTTGAGACCTACTCCTTCAATTGACTTAGAGATAATAGTAGCAGATGGAGTGTGGAAGTCACTGTAATGAAAAGTCCTAATATATTCACTATTGGAATGGTGCCTTTGAAACCTCCATCCTTCTTCAGTGCTCACCCCCAATTAGTACAATCGCCCTCACAGCACAGTTTCCACTTTCAGTACAATTACATCAGACAGACATCTCCTCCTGTCTTGCAGAAGTCCCTTGCAAAACCTATGCACTTAACTTGAAAATATCTGTTGGTCTTTGAGCTTGACAAGAACTGTCCATTTGGAACTGTCATGACTCATTGTGATTGATGTCCGTGAGCTTGGGGAAGGACTGCTAACTGAGAATGTGCTTTGCCCTTCAGATATTTGGAAGAAGGCCAAGCCCAGAGAAGCCTTTCAAAACTTTAATACTTAATTGATAGATGGCTGACTCTGAGGATAGATGTCCTTTATCCTTGTTATTTGCCTTCTAGCAATTGCTACTTTCTCCTAGAATGGAAGCAAATGAAAATTTGCCAAATCCCTGGAAAGTAGCATTTTCCATCTGACTTGTGAAAGTGACTCCATATTTTTTCCCAATATCAGATCTTCTAACATTTTGGATTGTTACATTTTAGTCTTTACAGACTCTAGGCAATTTGGGATTTTAAATAACAATGGAGCTTTATGCACACATCCTCGCCAGTTTGTAGCTATGGCTTCCATGAATGTGTGGATGATCCATTCTAAAAGCACAGAGCAGTGATAAACTAGTTTTTGAACATGTTTTATACGAACTATAGAGTTCGCGGCGTTAGTCTTTTTTTATACTCCTTTTCATCAAAAATCTCGTGGAAATTTGTTATTTTACCATTATGAATGCAAGGTTAGATAAAACTAGAGCAATGTAATTTTAATATCAGGATGATATTTCTGAAGTTTCTACTTCATATCATGTGGCTGCTGCTGTACTCTCTCAGGCTTGTATCTGTGTAATCCCTAATAGTTAGCTGATGATGGGTGGCACAAGTTTCAACAAATCAAGTCAATTCAGAGCCAGATTTAGATCATTATATAACATAATTATGTTTTTTAAGTTTGAGTTAAAATATAGTTAACGGTTTGATATAATCTCTTTATTAAGCATCATAGACTTATAAAGCTAAAATGATAAAAAAGAGAATTGTAGAGCAGATCAAGTTTGAGTAAAATATCCCTTTTTCCTACACCTTTGTTCCATGTCTATTTTTAGCTACTAGAAGAAGAGTAGGAAGTAATCAGTGGAGGCACAGAAATAGCTTACAGTCTGAGACACAAAGTCTGGCACGATGCCTCCCACTCACAATGTATAGGTAAAACACTCACTGTATCTCAGGACATCTTTGAAACTTGGTCTTCTTCTTCTTCTTCTTCTTCTTCTTCTTCTTCTTCTTCTTCTTCTTCTTCTTCTTCTTCTTCTTCTTCTTCTTCTTCCTCCTCCTCCTCCTCCTCCTCCTCCTCCTCCTCCTCCTCTTCTTATTCTTATTCTTCTTATTATTCAAAAGTAATATTTATGAACTTCAAACAGAGAAAAAACAAAAGCAAAACTCTGTTACTCAGTGATGATAACTTTTTTTGGGCACAAGCGAATCTATCATATTTACCAGAATGTACTAATGAACTAAACCTTCACGTCATAAGCAAATATCAAGAATAAATACAAAATACAAACTCATGCATTCAAATCATCTTGGAGGAGAATCTGGTCTAAACATGTTTTGCTGCTATGCACAGCCAAAATTAGGGGACTTTTCAGGGCAGGACTGAATATCATCTTACAATCTTTCTTCCAGTATTTTCTTCTCATACTTAAATTCTCAGATACAAATGGTCTCAGCACCATTTTGCTCATGGCTCTTTATATGATATAAGCCTACACATGAAAATTGTTCTTCAATAGGCCCTTGTATCTCATGTTATATGTGCAGTGCTTTTCATGACTCTAGAGCAGGTAGTCACATTTACATCCATTTTCACTGAGGAAGACACTCTCCTGGCCCCTGGGTAAGATGATTATGATTGCAGGGAAATATTCACTATTTCAGATGCTAGAAAGTGAGAGAGATTTGAAGAGAGATATAAAGAAAATATTAGATGATCTTTTAATACAAAATTTACATATAGTCACAATTATAATAGTGTTTATTGACAAAATAGTGAATACTTTAAAATTTGAAAAAAATTGCATAGTTCCAGGAGAATTAAATTGAAATGTATTATATATTATGTGTATACATATAACTGAATAGTGTTTATAAACATTACAAGTATCTCGATGTTCACATTTTTCATTTCTTTCTTTAAAAAAATTAATTAATTCGCTTATATTATATGAACGAGTGTTTTGACTGTGTGTATCTCAGTATTCCACCTGGAGTGGGCTCCTGTGGAGGCTGAAGAGAGGGTGAAATCTCCTCATAGTGGAGCTATAGACAGTCATGAGCTGCCATGCAGTTGCTGGGAATTGAACTTGGGACCTCTGGAAGAGCAGCCAGTGCTCTTAACCATCTCTCCAGTCCCTACTTTTCTTTACATTTATAATTATTGGAGTAGTCAAATGTTAATGAAAGATAGCCTCTGTTCACTTTGAAAGAGGTGTGTTGTATTATGTGAATACCATCTGTAAGGTCAATATTTACAAAAGCTCCATACACATAACAATTTAACACAACTGGGGACATTATAACACAGTAAACGATCTATGTGTGGATTTTAGAACTGCTGGTATTTGACAGATCTATGCTTGTAGATCAACGGTTTCATGGAGTTTTTATAGTCTGATGACTAGGCTTGGTAAATGCTTATTAAAAAGGATTAATACATTCATATTTTCATGAAGGGGAAGAAGGCTTGGCTGCAACATTAAAGTTTCAGTTTGAAGTAGGAAAATGTGACCTCGTAGAGATAGGCCCTCTAGAAGCTTCTTTACTTCAAAATGTCAATTTACTTCATAGTTATATTTCTTCCTTCTTCCCTCCGGTTCCAGCAGGCATGCCATGAGGTGTAATTCTGCCTGTGAGATTAGAAGCCTAGAATTACTGTATATGACACAAACTTGGAAAAATCTCCTTTCCTCCTGACTTTTACATTAAAAAAAATTAGGTTCAAATATTTTATGCAATTCTAAAATATTTTAGATATTCATGTCTGTAGCTTCTATAAGTTGCTTCCTGGAAGATCCCATATTGTGATGCTTGCAGAAATTCCTGATTTTCAGTCAAGGTCCTTTCACATTTATCTCTGATAAACACAAAGTGACTGGCCTGTCGCTAAGGAAACGGTGGCTTGGAGTTTACCAGGGATCCTCCTACCTATCCCAGGCTCTTTCCACAACAAGGCAAATATTACATTGAAATGAGAACTGCCTCAAATCAGCTCTCTGTTGGCCATGACATTATTTTTCTTTTATCCTCTCTGCATGACTCCTCAAAATGCAGTTGAAAAATCATGTACAATTTCTACCGTAAGGATTCTAACTTGTTCATAATTTGTCATTTGCTTTTCTTCTGTTGTTCGATTTGTTGTATTTTTCTAATTGGAACGCTGGGTAAGAAAGAAACGGTTTGTCCTCTTTCACCCTCATTAGGGAAAAAAAACCAAAAATCAGTCAGGGACAAACACCTAGCACCAGCACTCTGGAGGAAGAGCCAGGCTCTGATGTCAGAGCAGGGGCTAACCTGATCTATAGCCTTTCCTATACATTGAGGAGGCTAGCCATGGCTATGTAAGGATATTACCTGCCTCAAAAAGTAAAGTAGTTAATGCTAGTATGATATGAGGGTGTGTGTGTGTGTGTGTGTGTGTGTGTGTGTGTGTGTGTGTGTGTGTCTCCTTTCTTCTTCATTCCTTTAGCAGAAAGATTAAAAATATAGAATACTCTCATGTCTACCAAATTGTCTTGGGGAGCATTTTAAGCAACAAAAGGGATTATGCAATGTTCTGTAAACTTTTCCCTTTTTTGTAATTGTTATAGAAAGATAAATACACATGTCTTCACAGAATCTTTGGTAGCCTGCTACTTCTAGAGGCATTTTAGTAAGATTTTGAATGATGATTAAAAAACAGAGAAAGTGAATTTGTTCTGAACATAAGGTATGAATCACGTTAAAAACCATTTCCTTACATACTTATATTTAGTTGCCAGGTAGTAAGTATAAAGCATACTATAGCATTTTATGACTGAATATTAGCTTTAAAGAATGCTATCTTTCTGTTTGTGTTTAGAATATTAAATCATAATTCTCTGTATTTTATGGAAAATTTGCCATTGGCTAATTTTAATGCCTTTGGTCTGTTTATCCCTTTTTGTCTTATATTTGTTTCTCTGGTTATCACAAAGATTGGATGGGAAGGAAGAACTGTGTATCTTCTGGTAGCTCCTTTAAGCATCACTCAGCACCATTCTCAGAAATGTAGCCCACCAAACACTGCCTTCTGGCCCACTCACAATGATACAGCATCATCTTATCTCCATTGTGACCCTTAGTATTCTGCTGTAAACCACATAGCTAGTAAGACGCATGAGAATGAGGGGCTGGTAGTCAGCTGTACTGGGTCACAGTAGTCACAGTTTGCATCAGTGCATGTGTGTGCTCACATAGGTCTGTGTGTAATACTTAGGATTGTTCTAATACCTGCACTAGCACTACTTAATTCATTTATATTAAAATTTAATTACCAAATGTGCATAATACAGTCGAGTGGTACTACTGGTATCAAATCTTAAGCCCATAAGTGGTGTAATAATCAGTATCAGTTTCTTAAAGAAGCTGTCTGTAAGTAGCTGTGGACACATGTAAAAGTTATGTCTCAATTGTCTCATAGCACTTTTGAGCATCTTCTTAAAAGCTGAGAAGGCGGTACATGTGGGGGCCCTACATGACATTTCTGGGAGCCTCATATCAGTCATTAATGAGGGTAGACCCTTGGAATTAAGGTTTTATTTCCCGAAGATGGTGTTGTACGAGGTAAATGTTACCTACTTGATGATCATACAGAAGAGACTGCCGTACAATACTAGGAACTTGCAAACACTCAGGAGTGGTCAGACTTGCTATCTGAGGCTCGAGCAAATGATGAGTCATGGAAATTTTTCAAATTAAAAACTGTCTTTACACTGAAAAAATAATCTTATTTAAAATGAAGAAATTCTTAAACAACAAATTATTTTCACATTTGTCACCAAACAAATCATAGACCACATAATTTGTTTTGTCTAAACACAATAATAAGTGTTCATTTTTCTCCCATCATTCCCTGTAATGACTTCAGCTGATCTGTAAACATTTGGATCCAAATTGCAAGATCCTAACAATTCTTCCTTCTAAGTACTTTAAATAGCAAATACCTTTTACATAAAATCTAGTTTGATAAGTTAGTGACAAAATTTGATATAAACCAACCTGAAACTATGTGTAGAGGTGACTTCCCTGTGTGCCTGTTAACTTTTGTTGCAGAAAGAGTAGATAACATGGAGTACACTCAGCCTTAGATGCTTTTAGCATCTTAAGGGAATATAATATTCCTTAAGTACAAATCACCGTGAAGCTCAGATACATTTTACTGAAACTATTTTGGAAAATGGATCACGGAGCTGAGCTGATGTTCATACCCTTTGATCACTGCTTTGTGCTGCTTTCAAGTTCCTGACTTGTGAAGTGGAAACCATTAATTATAGCGAAAAAATTATGACAATCACAATGATTCAACTGGATGTTCCTTGGTATTTTTATTTTTAATAATCTACTCAGTGTGATAGGAGACTTTATATATTAACACATAACTGGAACTCATTCTGTATCAGCTTTTCTCAAATTACATTGTTGTGAGAATACTATTCCACATTAATAGCAGTTTATGGCTACTGTGATTAGCACCATTCAATGCATACTGCTCGTGAGTATGCCTGAAATAATCTGTGGTGGGAAGGGGTATGTAATCAATGCTTTCTATTGCTTCATTAAGAGGATATTACCAAGTAGAACGATGCTGGTTCTCTTCAATGTGTATTTTTGTATTGTTCCTTCAAATAAGATATTTTCTCATTATCAATCATTACATTTGATAATTCCATAGTAATGCCATATATAACATCCTTCTAGTAAAGCTGCTTTTACACCACTTGTTACAGTTTTCAAATACAAATTACCACTCTGGCTGTTGATTTTGTTTAAAGAAACTTGAAAAAGTCTATTAAATTAGGAGCAAGTGATGATTTTGTCCTGCGCCAAGCCATGGCTTGCTGTTACCTATATAATTCCGTTAATTATACTGTGTTGTAATTCCCAGTCTTCATCTCTAAATTGAGGCCCAATAGGTAGCTGTTATTAGTGGTGATTAATATTAACCATGTGTGTATGTCTTTCTTTTATTACAGTAACATTTCAAAGAGGAGATGGAGGACTAATGAGCAATGGGAGGTATGCTAAGGAATTTCTTTTTATTATTATTTTTAATCAGTACTGGGGAAATTCGGTAGTGAGAAGCTATTATTGTAATAAACGATCACTTATAAGTCTGAGAATTCTAGGAGGAATTGAATGGCTTACCACAAGGTTTAATGGTCTATCTGTTGTGCACTTTAGAGGAATCAAGTCCAGATGTTTCATATCTCCCAGATGCCCCTGAAGAAATTAGTAGTAAATATCACAAGGAATGTGTTCATTTGTTAGCAGGATGTTTATGGCATTAATTAGACATTAGCAAATGAAGTTGCTGTTGTTTAAGGCTCCTTATTGGCTCTCACTAAATTGCTGTGAGTGAACAATTACACATAATCGATCACAAAGTAAATGATTCATGGATGATGAATAGGCTGTAGATTGATAGGACTGGATTCCCCAACTTTGGATACTCAATTGAAATTGATAAAAGCTGATAACAAACCCATATATCCTCATCTATTTTCCCTTTGCCAATATGGAGATTGTAATTAGGCTCTGGTAATAACTTCCAATCTCCCATTTAATCAATATTTTAGCAAAAAGAGATTAAGTCTAATGAGAGCTAGCGGATATAGCAAGAAGCAATTGAATCTTCTTATTGCGGTTTCCATAGAAACACATGTTTCTCTTAGGGATTATACCAGAAGGGGTCTATCAAAAAAAGTACAATTATAGATGATCTGTTTCTTTGTAAATATGTTAATATTCTGGAAAGAAATCAGAATCCCATCTTTCCGTTAAATAATAAAACTCCTCATTAAATGTGATAGGAAAGTTGTCTTCATAGTCTATGCTAACGTGTTGAGTATCACAACTGGATCTTTTCCTGCCTTAAAAAAAATCCTTAACAAGCCTTTTTATTTTTCAGTGATGCAAATATGGAAATGTGCTATGGGTAGAAAAGTACAGGAAATGTTCACTAAATTTCCTCAAGCTATGCACCTCTAATCAAGTATGAGGGTTCTGAGCCAGGGTGACAGCCTAGAGAACACAGACTCAGTTAGTGGTTACAAAAGTGAAGGGTTAATAGTTCAGTTCTCTGGGAATGGCCGGTATGGAGCCACTACTCAGATGAACAGATCCCTCTAGATGTCCTGTTACCAGACAATTTAGTCTCAGGATCCTACTACGCTTCCTATTTCCTACAAGTTCCAAGAGGGACAATTGGTTTCATTTTTATGTGGGCAGAATCTCAGGCAAGGCCTCTTTAGTTCCACTGACAGAGAAGATCTATCTATAGCTTTAATGAACTACTAAAGATATTTAGTTCTTAAGAGCACTTGCAATTTAATTTGAAGTCAATTAAAATCTTCTCTCTCCTTACCCTTTTTAGCCTGTAAGGAGGATGTCAAAATTTCTCACTGAGCCCCACAAGCTAATCTTCATTTCATCTCTGTTCCAGCCGTCCAGGTCTTCTAAACGCTGGCGACCCCAATTATCCATGGCTTGCTGACTCATGGCCAGCCACGAGTTTGCCAGTCAACAACAGCAATAGTGGCCCAAATGAAATCGGAAATTTTGGGCGTGGAGGTAATTTGCATGCTTCAAAATAATATTATGTGATTTGGATGTCTAATTTAACTTTGGTGTTCTGGAATTTTTATTTTATTTTATTTTTCTTCTGAACCTTTTTATTTCAGTTTTGTTTGGTTGGCAGGTAAACACATATGTAGTCAGATGCATACATGGGAGAGCTAAGGGGAGCTTGCAGATCTCAGTTTACTTCTCCAGCTGTGTGGCCCCCAGGGAGCAAAAGGAAACTAGAAATTTCCTTGTGGGATTGGGTGGGTGGCTTAGTGTCAAAGAGGACATCAGAAGACTGAAAGCATGGTTACCAGTATTCACATTAGTCACCTTTAAATAACTTGTAACACCAGCTCCTGGAGAGGTTCCAACATCTCTTTCTGGAATCTAAAGACACCTACACTCACACATTCTCTCTCTCTCTGTCTGTCTCTCTCTCTCTGTCTCGCACACACACATACCCATAATTAAAATTTATTTTTAAGGACTATCTTCTTTTGTAATTAGCGCAATAAAGACACATAGCCACAGTACTGTAATTTGCTAACTACTTGTCTACTTAATTCTGTATCAATTTAAGTAAAATTAAAGTCTTAAGGAAATCATTAATAATTGAGAAGGAAAATATTGACTGAGCATTCACTTTTCAAATATTATCCCACCATCACTAAGAGTAGAACATGGGAATTTGCATGCTTTTCTACATGTTTTGATTAATTAGTCCTAGTCAGGATGCTTTATCAATTACCTCTTCCTGAAGAATATAAATTTGGTATGATTTCTACCATATACTATAATCTGTGAAGAGTAGATAGCTAAGTGAGTAAGACATGTTCAGAAAGAATCTTCTGAAGTTCTGTGGTTGGTAACTGATATTGCCAATAAAAGGGGTAATCATGCTAAGTAGCTACTAATAATTCCTGCTCTTAGTAGGTGCCAAGAATTTTGCATGCTACTTTTATGTCTATGGGTTTCATTCTTACTGTAAAATGTTCTACTGTAATAGCTGTTACTTTCCCCCAAATCTGTCGTCTTCGAATAAAGGTATATAAAATAACTCTTTATATAAAGAGAATTGAATGGATGGGTGTCGAGGTCAAGGTGTTTGCTACATCTCTGTTTAAAGTGATCAATAGAGAAAGTATGTGACATAAAGCATAGGATGCCATCAGCATGATAATAGCCACCAGCAGGTTACAATTGACAGGAAGCTTTATGATTGACTGGTCAGCTTCGAGCTCTGTGTAAACCACGTGGGAAATGTCTGTGCCTGAACACATCCAGACATCTCCCCACTATGTCCTCTCTGCTGTTTCACAAAAATTACTGCTGCAAAAATTATTCGGTTTCCAATACTGAATCTAAGTGTTTGTATCTAAGCACCGCAACATCTTATGTACAATAAATACATGCATGAAGAATATTCTGAGTTTGTTAGGCAAACTATATCAACTTCTAGGATATCTTATTCCAATTTAACCAAAGTGTGTACGTGTTTAGATTCTTTATTTTTTTTCTTATTACCATCTCATTTTTGAGAAGTGAAATGTTTCAGAAGTGCACATTGGGGTCAATTAAAAAGAGTATGCAGTTTTTTCTGTATTTTTTTCAGGATCTTAGTCATTTTAAGTATTTACCACTTATTTAGGAAAACCAACATATGATATTTTTCATGCTAAATAATTTGTATCTTTTACAAAGTTATAAAATAGGTTAAATATTTATAGTTTTAATGTTAAGATAATAAGATTTATTCAAAATAATAAGTTTACATGTGGATAGTGAAAAAAAGAAAAAGAAAAGCGGGTAAGATCTAATTTTAAAGCCTTAAATATTTTGTCTACACTATGCCATTTTCTCCACTTTGATTATGACATATGATGTACGTCTATATAATCGTAGGCATATACAAGACTTACCAAAGACACTAACACTTTCCCCTTAATATTGGGATTCCAACACATATTTGAAAGCATAATTCAAATAATAAGATAGTCTGCTAGCAAATACTTCTGCCTTTGTCAAGACAAAAACGAAAGTTTCATTAACAAGTGTCTTCCTACCACTGGATGGGAATGACAAATATAAATTCATAAGACTCAAGGAAATATTTCTATAAGTAACTAAAGACTCAGTGAAGAAAGAGGTCGTTCACACAAATGATGAAGCAAAATCTATATGAATTTATCAATATAAGTACAACCAAGATGTTCTACACTGTATTATTAATGCAAACTGCAAGGCAGTATTTCTTTAATTCACAGACTTCAAACACAATGTCAACAAGAACCTTGCAGAACATGGCATTAAGAAGGAGTTCTTGGGGATGGAGAGAAACAAAAATGGCAAGTGCTAGGTCACTGTAGTGATGCCCATCCAGGTGCAGTCTCTTAGGAGAATGGCTGACACACAGTTCCAAACCATCTGGTAGCATTGGACTCCCATCCACATACAAATGTTCATGAGTAATATTATAGTTCAAAATTTGGACATAATTTTACTTACTGAAAATATGATAGTGGTTAAATAATATTTGAAGAGAAGATACAGCTACAAAAGTAGTCAATGCAGATGCACTGTCACTTGTGTTGACTATAATTTAACAAACCATGGAAAGAGAGGTCCTGTGTCCAAAGTCAACATGATTACAGAGTGATGTTACATATGATTATAACTTTCTATTAATTGTTCTCCTATTTAAATCATATGGACACCAAAAATTGTTTCAAGAGTTTATAAAAAAACTGTCCTATAATCTAAATCTAAGAAGAGGTTTAGTTTCAAGATATCTGAGACTAGACCCATGTGGATGAGACAGTCTACTTAACTAAGGTTCATAAATGGATGGCAGTGTTGATAAAGCAGAAAAAAACAAGTCTGAAAACTCATTGATCAGAATATTTCCACTAATATTGTTAAACCCAAAGATTTTAAGAGCAAAGGAATACTAATATTCAAACTTTAATTAGTTTATAGCCAAAAACTAGAAGGATAGGAAAGTAGGCAATTCTGAAGTCTGAAAAATAAATTTTACTTGCTTATAAAATGTAGTGAAATGTTATAAAGTTGACTAGAATTAATGATCCTACTGGTCTTCATTTAAGATCTTTACTTCAGTAAAGTAAAATTACTTCCTTGCAAATCTATTAGAGTTCTAGGCTCAGAACATTTCTAGACTGAAAATTTTTGGTGTCAAAATAGATTGTAATTTTTCAGTTATGAAGACAAATTCTCTAACTATAGTAAGTTACAAAAGCAAAAGCAACGCTATGAGAGTCTTCATGTACGATTGAGCATCTAAGTCTAAGTTTTAAGGCAGCTGAAAGTTTTTATAGAATAAACAAACCAATTGGTTGGAGGTCGTCAAGAACTAGAGTGCAAGGTTTGTAGAGTGAATGTTATGGGGGAACATATAATCAGATTGATATTAATTCTAAATGAATAAAACCAATGTTAGCACATTCACAAATTCTATATTTTTTCGAAAGAAGAAAATAAGTTCAGGAGAGAGGCGGCAGATCTTTATAAACCATCATGTAAAGAGCATTCACACCCCCAAGCAGAAAATGGGCCGATAAATCTTCATTGGTATCCCTAAAGTTTAATTTTACTTTTGATGTTCTACAATGTGAAACTATAATTCTTTGACTCTCAGAGCTGGTAGCATAAATTAAACCCAGTGATCACCAAGATTGCTGAGTTTTCTAAAGTTAAATACTCTGTACTGTGAAAATGACTTATTCATGAAAATGTCTCTTTGTCATCCACAAAGAGAAGTTCATTTTCTATCAGTTATTCTCCATTTCAACACTGTGAAATCAAGCAAGACAAATTGCAAGTTAAAACTTCAGGAAAAATGTTATTGCATAGTGACAGAAGTATAATTTTGGACCACTTTTTCCTAACTGTACCACAGTTGTGTTCTGTGTCTTTTTCACGAAGGTGGAAAGAGATGTTTTCATCTGTAAATTGCAGCTTTCCTTTAAGCAACACTTCTGTAAAATGCTAGCAGTCTCTTTGCTTTTAAAACCAAGTGAATAACTGAGTACGTTTTCCAGTAGGGAAACATTTCAAATTTCCAAATCATGCTCAAACAAAGTGGGGAAGAGACACAGTAAGCAGCGAGACATGAAGGACTTGTGTCGAGCCTGCCTGTCACTGGGGTTGATGGTCTGACAGTGGTTGTATATCATCTCCCCTTCATTGGATCATGAAGCCCATCTCTGCCGCAATGCAGACGGGCAATGTGACACATTTATTTTTCATCTTCAGTCCTGATAGTTTTGGGTTCCTGTGCATCATTAAATAGTTTCGTTTCCCTGTGTCCCTCACAGATGTGCTGCCTCCAGTTCCAGGCCAAGGGGATAAAACAGCAACAATGCTCTCAGATGGAGCCATTTATAGCAGCATTGACTTCACTACCAAAACCACTTACAACAGTTCCAGCCAAATAACGCAGGCCACCCCATATGCCACTACCCAGATCCTGCATTCCAACAGCATCCATGAACTGGCCGTTGATCTTCCTGATCCACAGTGGAAAAGCTCAGTTCAACAGAAATCGGACCTCATGGGATTTGGTTATTCACTACCTGATCAGAACAAGGGGAACAATGGTGAGTCAGTCCTTGTGTCTTGAGAAATTTCGTTCACATCATTTATGCATGAGATAGAAATTTGTATTTATTGTTCGGTGTTCAGTTTAGTGATCCATTACAAGGCTTACTACCTAACGTATAATAATCTCTTGGCATGTATGTATCCAGCACCTTAAGTGATCACTCCCACTGACCTCACCACTGCTGAATCCACCATCACACAACAACACCAATGGTTTCATTCTTTGAGCATTTTTTTTTATATAATAACCAGCAATCCATCTCTACTTCCATTAGGAAAGGACAGATCAAACATTCCTCTGCTCTCCCACAACATCTGCTTCTGAATTGCTAACTGCATGTTCTGCATGGGCTTGTGCTGTGAACTAATCACATGATGCCACTATGACCTCTGCCCTTTAACCCTTAGCCTTACTTTACATCCCTGACTACCGATTGGCTGAGGGATTGTCTAATAGAATGCCACACAACCAGTCACAGGATTTCAGCACCACCAGCTCTCACAACAGCTCAGAAAGGAGTGGCAGTCTCTCAGGTTGGTTTGATCACAGTAAGGAGAAATATTTGTTTGTCAAGAGCATATGACCTGTGTTCCTAGCTAGCATGGAAGAAATAATGAATCACAAGCCAGTACCAGGCATTTATCTATCAAAGGGCAATCTTTGATTGGGGGGAGGAGGAGGGAGAAAATTGCTGTCACTTCTTTGTTAACTGTACAGGGATGCACATGACAAAAATAGACCTAACTTCCTAAAGACTGCTCAATGAAGAACAGACACATTTTGTCTATCATGAGCCTATTTAGGAATTAAGGGAGCTTTGCAATAAAAATATTATAAGATATTCCATTCTAGGTCATCAATTTCAGAAAATACCTGATAGAAATGACAATATTTTAGAGCCTTGTTATACTAATATTTGGGCAATGCAGCTTCACAGTTTTGTATGTATGTTTTCTAAAATATCACATGAGAAGTTTAATACCTTTCAAATCACATGATTCAGTGCTAAGTATCAACAATAAATATGGATAATTATTAACATGTAATTTAAAAGCCATGCATATAATATTTTATGTGACTCCTTAATTTTATACTGAAAATTTCAACATGTGCTTGAAAGAAATGTGCTGAACTAACTACGATGCAGACATAACAGAGCATGCAGCTATAAATGCATATCTATCCTAACACGCACCATTGACAATGCTCTCCCATGAGGAATCTCGCCTCTACCATGAAGACACTGTGGTAGACAGCCTTCACCTCACAGTCACTCCTTATGACTGTTGATATCGGCCGTACATTTCTAACTGACCATGTCGCACAACTTGTTTTATCTCCTCAAATGATTGATATGCCATGTATATGGATTCTTTGTAATATGTACTAGTAGTAAGAGATTATAGAGTGTTGGTGATTGTGAAAGACTTCAAGATTTCGAGACCATAACGAGTTAACTTTTAACACCACCAGGATTATGTTTGCTAAATTACTTTTCCTCAGGAGATAGAATCCTCTTAGTCTCAAATGTTAATGCCCTCTTTTTCCCTCCAAAATGAGTCATTGCTCTTTTTGCTTATTGGTAGAATTAGATGCATTATAGAATACAAAAAAAATGAAAACATCTGTTATGAATTTAAAGAGACTGAAAATACGGGAGAACTTTAGGAATGACCTTATATGTCATTTTTGCTCTCATTTTGTGTGTAATTACTCCCACAATTGTTCTGTTTAATTAAAAACTAATTTTCCTGGAGCTTCTTTTTTACTTCATTAAATATCTGTAAGTATCAAAGGATGTATATAAAGAAAGCTGCATACCACAAGCCCTGGAGACTATGCGAGTCAGCAAATACATGGTGTAGATCAATTGTCACCAGTTTTTAAAAGTTACTTTTTAAGTAATTCTGAGCAGAACATGATCACAGCAGCACTTTCTGCTTTTTGAGACCAGCAATATCCCAGATGACATTTATGTATAGATCTAGGAGTTATAATAAATACTTTATCTGCATTGGAATACAAAATTACTTAGAGATTGAATTTTTAGGAGTTGGGATTAAAATTATTATCCCTTCCTTAAATTACTGTTCAGATAAACACCAATGGAATTCAGTATTTCTGTTCTGCTTCATAAGGAGGTAAGAGTAAACCACCTTGTAGCTAGGCTTTCATGTAATGTTTTGGCAATTGTAAATGATCTGTGCATATTGATATTAATATGTTTTTTAAACTCACAGAAATTAAGAAACTTTCATTTCTTAAATATTTGAGTGAATATATTTTGTTCTTTAAAATATTATAGTATAATCCTTTTCGAAGTTCTAAAATCTGTTAAAAGTCAAATTACTAAAAATATAAAACATTTTAAAAAATCACTGAAATAATAATCACATATGTATTTTATACATGAAAATTACTGAATCTTCTTTTAATGTACCCTTTTAAAATGAGTATACGTTCAATTTAATATATATTATAATTATATATACAATATGTATTTTTGGTAGTAATGAGATCAAAGTCAGCACCTCATGCATGGTAGGCGATTGTTCAAATACTCACAGTCAGTTTCTGCCCCATGTATTTACATTTAAAATAAATTGTTTTTATAGTACTCATTTGTTAGCTATAAAACAACTAAAAACTTACATTTTGACTTGACTGTAAGGGTCAAATATTTTGACAAAGCATTAGAAACATTGTATAGGAAATTCTCATTTAGGAATCCTTCTCTCCAGATACATATGTAGCAGAGGATGCCCTCTCTGACATCAATAGGAGGGGAGGCCCTTGGTTCTATGGAGGTTTGATGCTCCAATGTAAGGGGGTGCTGGAGCAGTAGAGCTGAGAGGGTGGGTGGGGAGCACTGTCATAGAGGCAAAGGGGAGGAGAGAGTGGATGTGGAATAGTAGGGGGATTGTGGAGGGGTAACAGGGAAGTGGGATATCAATTGAGATGTTAATGAATGGAGTGATTAATAAAAAAAATAAAAATGATTGAGCTTTGAGCTGCAGGAGTAACTGGTGATTCATTGCACTAAAGATTCAGATCTCAGAAACAGAATTTACCTACTACATCAAGTCAGAAATTCCCTCTAAGAATCCACTGTTTCCAGACCAGACTCTAAAGCCCGCTGTTTCCTGTACTAGGTCGTGAATTGCTTTCTTGAATTTTAGTGAGAATTTCAGCACGGATTTACATAGGGACTGAAGGACAGTTGGGTTAGTTGTAGTGTGGGACAGACTCTCGGCAAGCTGCTGCCTGGTGAATGCAGATTTCCCTCTGATGATGTGAGTGTGAGGATGAAGTGAGTGTGAGGATGATGTGGGTGTGAGGACGATGTGAGTGTGAGGACGATGTGAGTGTGAGGACGATGTGAGTGTGAGGACGATGTGAGTGTGAGGACGATGTGGGTGTGAGGATGATGTGGGTGTGAGGACGATGTGGGTGTGAGGACGATGTGGGTGTGAGGACGATGTGGGTGTGAGGACGATGTGGGTGTGAGGACGATGTGGGTGTGAGGACGAAGTGAGTGTGAGGACGATGTGAGTGTGAGGACGAAGTGAGTGTGAGGACGATGTGAGTGTGAGGACGAGGTGAGTCTGGAATATCCGGAGAGAACAGTAGATTCTCACCTTTATATTGCACACATGAAAGTCTTCCCAACTTGCATCACTCAGCTCTGGGGTCCAGATAACGATTCAAAAGGGCTGTGAGGACTCCTGCTGGTACCTTTCCAATGCAAAGACAAAAGGCAAAGAGAAAGCATCACTAGTGGGGTAACAAGGGAGGATGAGTTGCTCGAGCTATTCCTTTCAAAATATTAAATTTTCAATTTGAGTTTTATGCCAAAAAGATGTAGCGCTTGGTCTTTGTGGATGGTTCAGGAGGCTTAAACATCCAAAGACTCATTTCAGAAAGATAAAACACAGATCTATTCGGCAGTGAATGTTTGTGCTTTATTTGGAAATGTTCAGTTAGAATGTTTAAGGCATACTCACTGAGCCTTGAAAAGTTGGAGAAGGGACTGTAGAGGTGGCTAGAAGTTACATTCAACTTTTTTTTTTATGGGAGAGGAGTTGGAAGAGAACAAATATGACTGGCATTCCCTAGCTAATATTTTATATGCAAATGTAAATCCTAAAGATAGCTCAGGGAAATAGAAATACCTATCTTCTGTGTATGGGAATTAAGACGACAAGTACTGACAGAACCACGAAGTAATAAAAAACTTAGCCCTGTGTCCAGAAATCACACGCTTATCCACACAAGCTTAGTGTAGAGGGGGCCTGCTTTGTTGCCCTGTGGAAGTAAAAGAGAAAATGAAAATACCATTTACTGTGATGACTTAATGGATATGAATATAGATAGCTATGCATAGCATGTAGGAAGTATGTGCTCTTCCGTAGTATGAATGTCTAGTAAAACAGTGTTATCTGTTGCTGGCCTTCCAGTATATTATTAGTAGTATGTCTGATTCTGCTAACTCAGAGGAGTCATAGACTGAAGAAATAGCTGAGTTTCTCATGAAATCTGGATAACAAGATAACCTCATTGGTTGCACTCACAACTTTGTCTTTTATAAAGATGAAATGCAAATGGTCAATCCCACTGTTTGCACAAGAGCTGACATAGAAATCATGCAATCCGCTTAGGGACCCTTAAAATATCTTTTGCTTCTTTGTTCAAGGAATATTAATATTTTTATCTACCTTGTTTACCTCCCTGTGAATGAAGACGATTTATGTACTTAATTTTGGAAGGATACGATGTATAGCACTTCAGAAGATACTTTGTTTCCACAGTTCACTCCGTTCCATGTAACCTCAGATGTGATTCATACACTGCCCGCTTATTTTCTGCTTCCCTCTATGCATGAACGCATTGCTATCATACATAGTACCAAACCTAATGACTCTAATTCCAAGAAATTCCCTTCGTTTTGGAGTTTTGTGAAATGCTAATATTAAAATGGTTGAGAACCACTAACATGATATATACAGTTACTGGTGCTACTTATTAGACAAAAAGTCTATAACATGTATCCTGGTGAGGCATGCACAGATACTCTCCAGCCTACAGATGATCGATTGTTTTCTTTTTTTTTTTTTTTACCCATGACTTTGGAGAGAAGAATGTTACTCCTCTGGATTAATTAAATTGAATAAATTCTAATGGAAAAGTTTAGCCTATATCCTTAGACACTGTGTTCTCCACTGAGACAGATTATGTAAAAGAGCATTATAGATGCAGTAAAATCTGACATTTAAAAGAATTTGCTGTGGTCCATTATTTTCTCTAACAATGGAAACAAGGAAGCAGCAGACGTGAATAAATCAATAAATGTGCTTTTGATTCAGCAGCCATGTTTTTGATTTACTCAGATCTGCAGAGAATGCATTTGGAGAGACACAAGGCCACTGGTGGAATTCGTTAAAAAAAAATGTTTTATTTTTCAGAGCATATCATTTCCTTGTTTATAGCTTCTTATCATATCTAATATACTGATCCTGGTGTTTTGAAAACGTTAGTACTTCCTGACATTTTATATACTCTATTTCTTCGGATAGGCAGCCTCTCTGAACACACGTGTTGGTTGTTTTTAGGTGGGAAAGGTGGAAAAAAGAAGAAAACTAAAAATTCTTCAAAGGCGCAAAAAAACAACGGATCCACTTGGGCTAATGTCCCTCTACCTCCTCCTCCTGTCCAGCCCCTTCCGGGTACAGAGCTCGGGCACTATCCTGCGGAACAGGAAAATGGGTAGGAATATGGTGTACCCTGACAACATGGCACTTCCGTTTCTGTTCATTCTTTCCCTGCATGGAGTTATCCTTGAACTGGCTCCCCTCCCTCCATGTTCACTGCATCGTCTACTGTTTGCACTCTCTCTCTCTTTCTAGGTGGTAAATATAAAACAGCCCATAGTGAGGAGTGTGAATCCTTGGTCCTCAAGTGCTTTAGATTGTCTGCAATCATGATAATCAGCCTCCATTTATAACGTTGCTTGTTAGTTTGAAAGCAAGTCCCCACAGCTCTGTGAACTAAAGAGGCACTCCTGAGAAGGGCTGAAAGGGAATTAAAATAACCCCCTTCATCATCCCTTGCAGCTTCCTAATGACTTGATGTCTGGCCATAACAGGGCTCCACCGGTAGAGCATCACCACAATGGGATAATTGTGGGGACCTGACCAGTGGGTAGAACTTTAATCATCAGTTCTGATGGGAATTTAGGGACAGGAACAATAAGAGATTCAAGCCAATGCACACTCGGTAACAAAACCATTTTAAGTTAGACAATTTCTTTTGATGGCCCTTAAATGGGATGTTTCTCTATTCTTTACCAAATACCTCACAAGAGTTAGCTTCCTGTCAGCTTGAGTGGTGATTGATTTGAAACACAAAGACACGGATAATGGTTTTTTATTGCCAAAAAAAAAAAAATCAAATAAAACATTTTACCTAAATTAATATTTCTAAAGGCTGTGTTTTGCTTTCCATTTGCATTAGAACTTTACACACTCCAAGAATACAGAATATATTGAGATTTTTCTCTTCACAAATATTGTTTTGCATAGAATTATTTACCTATTAAGCATAACTTAATTATACGCTGTCATTATGGTTTATATTGGTTCAAATTATATAATATTTATTTTCTCATGAAATTTTCACATTTTTTCATAGTTTATAAATGCTATCTTTGAGCACTTCACAATGTCTTTTCTAACTCTAACTTTCGATTTTGTAAAATTTTCTTCTTTCATCTACCTTTTCTTCTATGCATGGGCATATATCTTAACATGTAGGCTATAAATATGTACAATAGATATATTTTAATATATTATATATATTTAACATGTGTATATATGTCCATGTGTAGACTACATATGTAGCCTATTAAGATACCAGTACATACATATCTTTCCTCTATCTTTCCAGTAGACTTTATTTGATTCCCTGGGAAATAATCATCATATATATGTAAAAAGATGACTATATAACTTATCAAAATTTTCTCATTTGGGGGTTGGGGATTGGGTTCAGTGGTAGGGCGCTTGCCTAGCAAGCGCAAGGCCCTGGGTTCAGTCCCCAGCTCCGAAAAAAAAAAAAAAAAAAAAAGGAAAATGTTCTTATTTGAAATTAGCAACTAAGAGCCCACTCTTTATTCTCCTGATTTAAATTTTAAATTGTGAATATAATATTAATTCACATTAGTGATATAGATATGTCAATGTCTCATGAAAAACAAGAGTTACATAGTTCATCCAAAGGGATACTACAAGATTATTACTTCAGTTTGCATTTTAAGATTGTAGCTAGCTATAAAACCAGGGAAATGGAATTTGAAACTTAAAAGGGAAGAAGGGAGTGTTACCACTTTGTAAAAATAACATCTAGAAGTCATAATATGAAAGATTATTTAGATTTGTTTCATCCAACAAATCTCCTTAAAATATAGATGTAACGATTACACATTTAAATAAAATTAATTTAATCTAAATGAATGCAAAACTTAACATTTGACCTTGTTAAATAGTGGAAAAATTGGAAATAATTCATAGTCTGATGAGACTATGTTGATTTAGTTTTATGTTTTAACCCAAACTACTTTTAGACTACTGATTTGTACGTTATATAATGTAAATAGTGATAGTGGTTATATTATTTATACTCAAAATGCATGGTATTATTTTTCATTTCTGAAATATTCATTTACTGTTACAAATAGCTAAAGATTATTCTAGCTACAAACATGCAAATGCATTTAGAAAGATTACGCTATGTGTTTTAGTTTGTACTTACTTCAGAGTTTTTATTGGCCTTAAGTGCTGAGAATTTGATGTTGGGGGAAAGAAGTATTTTTGACCGCAGCATTCAGGAACTCAAGGCAATAAGAACAGAATTCAAGGGTCATTCTCAGCTCCATAACTCTTTACATGGTCTGATGCTGGCCTGGAATATGTAAGAGCCCTGGTTTCGTTTTTGTTTTTCATTTGTTGCTTTTTCTTAATTTTGCATTGTCATTTGAAACAGACCATAATAAAGAAGTTTGTCAACAATTTTCAAAAAATGCATCGTAAATGCCTTGGCCCAGTTGTAGGAATAGAATCAATAAGAACTAGCAAACAGAAAAACTTGTATTTATAGGAATAATCTGATACATTAATACAAAGAATACACTTATGGTCCTAAGACATTTCCTACCTCCAAGTGCACGTGAGCATGCTCTTCTTTCTTCCTCTCCCTTTCTCTTTCCCTTCCCATTTCTTTCATATGCTTGATCATCAATTTACCTACCTATCTCAAGAGAAAGAGATGAAAAACATTATTACCTTGCATAACAAGTCCATGTATATAAAATAATAATAGGTCAGTAAACAGGAAAAGACTTGTAGCAGGTGAATCTTGATTCATTTACTCATAAAGGATTCTACCCAAAATTGATTGACCATCAGAATCTATTTTAAGCCCCCACTAAGGTAGAGCAACTACGAAGGAGCCTTGAGGTTTATTGTGAATCCTTGTATGCCAGAGACAGAATCAGTTCTTTTACTATTGACGATAGTCTAGACTCAATCCTCCATTCAGGTGGATAACGTGTCAAATGTTGCAGGAAAATGGCTGTTATGAAATGAAAAAGGCTGAAAGCAGGGTAATGAGATGGACACGACGGGGAAGGATATAGTCGGGCAGAGTACTAGCTGGGAATAATAAGAATATATTGTTTCAAGGGTTTTTTTTAATCTTTTCTTTTTACACTCCAGATTTCATCCCCCTCCTGGTCCATCCTCTGACTATTCCACATCCTTCCCACCCCCTGTCTCCACAAAGATGTCCCCACCCCCTATCCCTGATCCCAACAGACCTCCCCACTTCCTGGGGCCTCCAGTCTCTTGAGGGTTAGGTACAATTTCTCTTACTGAACCCAGACCCAACAGTCCCCTGCTGTATTTCTGTTGGGGGGGCCTCATCTCAGCTGGTGTATGATGCTTGGTTGGTGGTCCAGTGATTGAGAAATGTCAGATGTCCAGGTTCACTGAAACTGTTGGTCCTTCTACAGGGTCATCCTCCTCCTCAGTTTCTTCCAGCTTTTCCCTAATTCAACCACAGTGGTCAGCAGCTTCTGTTCATTGGTTGAGTGTAAATATCTGCGTCTGACCAGCTCCTTGATAGGTCCCTTGTTGTGAGTGTTCCAGAGCCTCAGTAATAGTATCAGGCCTTGGAGTCTCCCCTTGAGCTGGGTCCCATTCTGGGCCTGTTGCTGGACCTCCGTTTCCTCAGTCTCTTCTCCATTTTTGTCCCTGCAGTTCTTTCATACAGGAACAATTATCACTCAGAGTTTTTGACTGTAGGACGACAACCCCATCCCTCATTTGATGCCATGTCTTTCTGCTGGAAGTGGGCTCTACAAGTTCTCTCTCCCTACTGTAGGGCATTTCATCTAAAGTCCTTCCCTTTGAGTTCTGAGAGTCTCTCACCTCCCAGGTCTCTGCTACATTCTAGAGGGTCCTCCAACTTCCTATGCCCTGAGGTTGTTTCAAGTTTCTAATTACGGTTTTCAGTATTTGCTTCTTAAGAGTATAGACTGGGCTTTTCTTTCAAATCCGTCCATGAGCCGGTTTCTCTTTTCACAGTCTAAAATACCAAAAGTTATTCCATCATTGTTCAGTGAAATTATATTTGAATGTTAATTCGATCATATAGCCATGGTGCCAATGTTTCTCCTTCTTAATATGCTTCTTCAGCTTGAAAAAGGCAATGTGTTAAATGTATTGGAGCCTAGCCGTGACTATAATACATTTATGTTAGTCATAGGCTGCGTGGAAGAATTCAATAGTAATTAAATAGGTTGCTTAGCTTTGTTTTTGCCATTAGAGATTGGCGAGCTTTTGCTCAAGTTGAACTTTATTGTATTTTTATTAGTAATTTGGTATTTGTGTCTGGCCTTTGATATATTCGTTCGCATGCAACATTGATTGGCTGTCATCTTGATCATTACTCCTCAGGAAAGACAGATAATAGGATGCCTTGTACTTAGCTTACAGAACATCTGGGAACTTTGAACAGAACAGCTTTGAATTTTTTTTTCATAGGGAGTATTTTTTATAGACTTTGTATGTTACTAGAAAACCCATCAAAATTATATTGCTCAAATAAGATGTACATCTCTAATAACTCTTTTTTTTTTTGAGCTGGGGACCGAACCCAGGGCCTTGCACTTCCTAGGCAAGCGCTCTACCACTGAGCTAAATCCCCAACCCCTAAATTTTTTTAATAACTCTTTTTTTTTTAAGATGTACATCTCTAAAATGTGAGGAAAACCATTAAACGGAGCTGTATATATAAAATGTACAGTTAACTGCTACTCTCTCCTTTTTCTACAGTAACTTCAATAAACCTTTCTATCACTCTGGAGTGAATTCAGACATGAGCACCAGGGAGGTGACAATCAGTGTTCTGTGTCACGTGATGTAAACTTCATCCTGACCTGGCTTGCTTTATTCTTGTTATTCTCCAGGTCTTTCAGATTTTCTATCCTCGTTCTTTCTTTCTATTCATACAAAGCATATTGAATTCATGACCCCTTTTCAGCCTTCCATGTTCTAGAGGGCTATAAAGTTTATTGATTGTGTTTGAAATTATCTTTGCCAAAATATTAGGGCTCTGTTGATAACAGCATCCACCCTACTCTAATGAGAAGCTAATGAAGTTTGTTTTAGCAAGTTAGCATACGATGCAATTTATTTAACTAGTAATACCATTTTCAGAATACCAAACATTTTAAGCGGTCTGTCTTTTGCCCAGTATTACTTGAATAATAGAAAATGAATCAAACATAATTTACTTGAATGATTTTCACTTTATCATTGCAAAGAATGTATATAACACAAGCTTCTTTTGCTCTGATGCTCACGTTTTATTCTAGATTTACATAGCAACGAAATTGTTTATTATTCATCAGGTAGGAATACTTTTGGTACTAATGGCTTATTACTATTTTAAGTTTTACATATGCACACATATTCCTACATGTAAAACTACAATAGCTTTAGCAATAATACAATGTAAATACTGAAAATATAACTCTTAATTTCTGTTACAAAAATATGTTATTTTTGGCAGACTTTTAAGAGTAAAGCTGACTTTAGCTATTGGTAAATGCCAACAGTAAATCCATTGCATACCGAAATTAAGTCATTAGTATGTTCTAAACATTTTTTTACTGTAATAATGCAGCACTCAAACTCAAATAAATAAACCATGCAAAGAAGCCAAAGCTTTCTTTTTAACAAAGCTCTTCTCATTCAATAAGTGTGTTTCAGGCCAGCAATAAGGGAGGTAAATCTGCTGAGGAAAAGACACTCTAGCATATAAAAAGCTCAATATTAAACTGAAGGCGTAAAATATTTAATGGCGGAAATCTAAGATTGATTTTCAAATGAATTTTCAATGAGATTGCCAGTACCAGTGCTGGAACATAGTATCCCTACACTGGTTAGCTTTGTCAGTAAGTTTTGTAAAAGACACATGATTCAGAACTAATTTAGTGTACAGAATTGTAAGATTAAAATGAAGAACCCAGAAGGAAGAAGCTTACTTGAAATAAGTCTGTTTCTATGACCAAGTGGAACAGGGTGCAAAAGTGCAAAGGAAAAGGGAAACAGAGCCATTTGCTTTCATGTGAGAGTCTTGCTGACAAACTATGTCCGCTATCTGGAAAATAAGTCGAAGCTTAGCTCTGTTAAATGAACATAATAGAATGAAGAGAAGTAAATGGCTCTCTTCCATTGTTCTGATGTCTTCATAGGTACATTTGTAAACAGTCTGCAGGACTGATTGGATGAGAAAACCTAAGCATTAACTGCAACGAAAGGAACCGCTTACAGGCTTTAGAGCCATAGAACTCTTCCTTCAAATGAAAGCTAGGACCTCAATAAACCCAATTAAAATGACAATGTGTTAGAAAAAGGTTTCTTCCATACAGATTGGCACACATTATACAGTTAATAAATAGAAATACCGATTTAGACTATGAAGTTTTCTTATAGAGATAATTTGTTATTTGAAACACACTGAAATGTGCCTGCTGTTCGCAATAGTGTATAAGATATTTAGAGACAGTCATCCTTCCAAACGGTCCATGGCTTCTGAAGCAAGGCTTTCAGCTGTAAGCTAATTGAAACAGAAGGACATTCAAGTAGCCTCAGCAAGGCAAAACAAGTGAGTACAAAAAACAAAGGATCGAAAGGTGACACTAACTGTGTGGAGAACATTTGGCTTGGGAATACATGATTTTAGAGATCCAGCAAGACTGACCAGGTAGAGAGAACCTTACTCCGAGCTCCCTGGGATTAATGAGCTCCTGTGTAACTGATGCTTTCTCTCCTTGCTTAAGGCCACTATTTTTCTCTTTTTCTCTTTTGGAAACTGAGTTCTTTAGTATCTAACCCTGGGCTTGCCCATACGTAATTTAATGTATTCCCATTGCTCCTAGCCAACAGAGCATTGAAAGTCCACAAACTGTTTGAGATCTCTGGGTATCCATTGCCAAAATAGTCTCTGTCGCTGGTTCGTTGCATCATCTGATTCTGCTATGCAGAGTCATCCTTCTACATCTACTCTTGTTTTCCTCATACCCCTTCCAACTTGCTCCCTTCCTCTTACCAAGTCTCCTCCCCTCTTCTATGTTGTTTCAGTAGATGTTCTATCGCTGAGAAGAGACACTATGACCCCAGCAGCTCCTATGAAAGAACACATTTAATTGAGGCTTAGCTTACAGTTCAGAGATTTAGTGCATTGGCAGCATGGCCGGAAACATAATGACCCACAGGCAGACATGGTACTGAGAGTTCTCCACCCAGATCAACAGGCAGTGGGAAGAGACAAGACAATGGACCTGGCTTGAGTTTTATTTGGAACCCCAAAGCCCACCTCCAGGGACATACTTTGTCCAACAAGGCCACACCTCCTAAAGGGTCACACCAGTCACACCATTCCCTGGTAACCAAACATTCAAATCTATGAGTCTATGGGACCATTTGTACTCACTCACAAATCTTTCTGTTTGGTTTTTGCTTTGGGACCCATAGGGTTTAACCAGAGTTGTCCATGTAAGCATGGGTGACTCCGTACACCAGTACACAAATAACTCCACAGTGGCTGAAGTCACTGAAGACAATAGCTTCCTGCCCTCCAGAAGTCAGAGCTCGGCTGTGCCTAGCACGGCACCATTAGCATCTCCCATTTAAATGATTACTATTGAGTTAGCCTTTTGGGAACCACGACTTTTGAAAAGACTCTCCATTTTTTTTCAAGTGTCTTCAGATTTATTCTTTGCTGGAAACAGTGTAAATAAAGCCACTATTGATTTAGAATTTACTGCTTCGGGATTCTACATGCTTGATCCACATTCCCTTAGGAAAAGGGTTTGACATGTCATCTAAATTTTCAAAGAAGATGTCATAAACTGAAAAGGAGGATATAAAATGTTGGGCTTTGGGCCAAATTTATTTTACTAAAATTCATAATTACTCTTCTTTCACAAGAGAATTTGGAACTTCTGTTTATGTGCTGAAATAAGCATGGTGCGTGTTTCTGCTGACAAACTTAAAGAAATTAAAAGTTTGTTGATGGTTTTATGACCACACATTGATAACAGGTTTATTGTATGGAATAATAGATTGACAGAGGTCTAGGAAGTGTGAGGTGATCAATCAGTATTATTGGCATATTCTGTTTGGGCACACAGATGCCCAAGATATGGGAATGGATAAATCTCCAAGTGTTAACTTCCTTAGTTGTCTTTAACAGCAATTTTGTGTTTCTACATGAGTAAGTTTGGTGGGAAATTCTTGCCTTTGTAGCTGTGTAGCAATGATTAGCTAATAAAGTTATTTAAAAATAAGCTGAGATATTTTGAGATGCTAGTATATAGTTAGGAATCAGAACAAAGATAACGGTCAGGTGACTTACTATGACAGCATCGATAATGTGATAAGGAAGACATAAACTGAGGAACCTTTTAAGAACCCTTGTTTGCTTTTCATTTGCTAGTACGAGGGTGCACTTATGTGTGTATGTCACTGAACACTTTTTTCTTGTTTAATTTCAGCTATGACAGTGATAGCTGGTGCCCACCATTACCAGTGCAAACCTATTTGCATCAGGGAATGGAAGATGAGCTGGAAGAGGATGAAGATCGCGTCCCAACACCTCCGGTCCGCGGTGTGGCCTCCTCACCCGCGATCTCCTTTGGACAGCAGTCCACTGCCACTCTTACACCATCCCCACGGGAGGAGATGCAACCCATGCTGCAAGCTCACTTGGATGAGTTAACCAGGGCCTATCAGTTTGATATAGCAAAGCAAACATGGTAAATATCCTCAGTAAACCAAAGGCCCTGTACTACCTACCTATGGAGATGCTCCTGTGTGTTTATTAAGTAGAGATGCTCGTAAAGCTACGTGGGTGGGATGAAAAATGATTTTGAATATGTGTTAACCATCTATATTAAGAAACTGGTGACAGAAACTTAACCGACAAATATCACACAACTGGCTAAAGAAGTGCATGGAGCAGGGACTCAGGCTGAGTATTTTGGTGGCACCCAGAATCTTTTCTCATTCGCAGACCAGCTTCAATTAGTTTATACTTGAACTCATTTTTAATTCTGCAATAAAGCACTCCTTTTAAAGTCTTCAAAGTGCCTGTCATTAATTCTGTATGTGGTTGTAAATATGTAAATGCATGCTTCTGAGAACCATTATGGTCAGTGTCAGTTATTAAAAGACTTTGTTTGGGCAGAATTAAGTGGATTAGAAAATAATAATAAAGAGAAAAATGCTTCAACAGAAATCCATGGACACATAAAGATCTTTTGTATAATAAAAGTGCAAATTCATAAATCACACATGGAAGTCTGTCAGATGTTCTGCAAAAATGTGGCAGGAATAGAAATAGGACCAAGCCTCACATTTTCTTAAAGAATTCGGTTATTCTGAAATACTGATTTATATTTCAGTTTATATGACCTACTAAAAAAAGTATCTTGCACGGATTTACATCATACCTGAAGTCAGATGAAAGACTTTGCATCTTTTTTCTGACTGAAATATATTCATAGTGAAACAGCCTTCATCTTCACTGTTTGCAAGCTACTTCCTTTTAAATCCACCAAATCATATAGTTAAGAAGATACCCAGATTAGGAACAGCACCCCAGTGGCATAAACATGTTCTTGGTTGAGGAACATAAGACCTTTATTAGTTTTCACAGTCAACAGATATATTCTCAATGGTCATACATGCCTACTATTAAACAATATTGTTGTTTTACATAAATCTGTACAAAATGTCACCAAGTTTGAAACAACTGTGTAAAGACTTGAAGTCATGCACTCTTGTCTCTTATACTTTAAACGCACATACACTGATTCATATTAGACTCACCTGAGCAAATTTAACGTACACCTAGGTAGGAAACCTAGATCCTGCCTTCTATAGATTCTGAGTCCTTAGTCTGGAATTCCAGTAGAAATTTCGCGAAAATGGATGTGTCTCTCCAGATGACTGACCTGCAGAAATTTGTCCGTTATACATTTAGGTCTGCCATGTGGAACATAATAGTGAGTCTAACAATTGGCTTCTATACAAATTTAAAAGGAACCCACCCAACAACACCTTAAATTATGATTAGGTAAAATATGATTAGGTATATGATCAAGGAGCCCCCAAAATCACACTGCAGTTTTAGAACACACTGAAAGAATTTAAAGAATACACTGGATTATCTACATGCAAAGCTACAGATTATTCTCACAAAACACTATAGATTAAAATAAGCTAGGGAAAGAGATGTGGAACAAACTTCTGAAGAATTTCAAAAGCAGAGATCTCCCCATTTTCTCCCATTGGAGTAAGGTTTACCTGCATTAGCAAGATGGAGGAATGATAGCCAACCCTTGTTTTACATGGAGACAGAGCTAGAGACATTCCCTTAGGACTATTAAGGTTGAATGCCCTCATGACTAACCTCGATAGTCAGCCCATGAGAGACAAAGCTATGACTTTGTGACTCAAAGCCCTTTCATGGTTTGTCCTGTTAAAAATTGTGTAGACCAGGGCTTCGAATTCTGCAGACACTGCCAGAAAAAACACACTACCCCCAGGTTTCAGAGGAAAATATCTACCTTTATGTTCCTTTAGTTGAGTGGAAGCGACATGCTTTGTTACATATTCTTTTGAGATCTTTTTCTTGGGAAACTGCCTGTCTAATTCTCATCTCTAATGTTTAGAAGGGGTTAGATTTTTCACTTAAGTTGAGCACTGATGTCTTTTTCACATTTAAAATCTCACATGTATTACTTCCCTCATAGATACCTCCTGAATGGTTGAGTGGGCTCTGAGTATGTTTCTATTTCTTCTAGCTGTATTCTGAATGCCAGAACTGGCTTTGCATGTAAGAGTAGCAATTCATCCATTACCTAAAAACTACCTTGCTTGCTCTTGTGGTTTGGAAGTGTCCCTTGCTGTAGGGTACACATCACATTCCCAGAACTCTAACGATAAAAGGCTCCAGTTTCACATTCAGAGTTGCTATTCATACTAACAGATAAAATGTACGAAGCACTCTTTATTTACTAGAAGATAATTGTAAACCCTGCATACCTTCACCTCATATTTCATTATAATTTCTAATACTGCTTAAATTAAGGAGTACATTTTTCATCCCTGTGTAATTTTTTCCCATATTGACATACTGTAAGTTATGTAGAATTACAGTATTCATCTGTAATATTCCCATCCTATTACCAAATCTAGAGCATCAAAGTGAAATGAACCACATATGTAATATTGCTTGATACCCTCTTCATCATAGGCTCCCTCTCTCTCCAACTTACGAAGTAGATGTGATTCCACATGGACACCAAAGTGAGCTTGGCAGTGCTCAGTATTCAGTCCGAGAGAATTCACCACCACTTCCTTTGCCTTTCTCACTACAAATGAATGGGTTGTGATGGATGCCGAGGAGTTTCCTCAAATACCTGCTGTGTAACCACAGAGATTAGCTCTGCTCCCATTGAAGGAGTGTCCAATTCTTGGGAGTTCATCCCTAAGAAATCTAGAATCCTGTTAATTTTAGAGTTGTCTATAAATTCACAAATGCAATTCACAGATGAGTCTTATGTAATTTTTTAAAAAATGGGACATTTCCCTGAAAGATTATAGATCAGAACTGAAATAGCCCTGCATTTTTTTCAAAAGCCAATAGCAAAAATGCCTTGTTCTTATTAGCAATGACTCTAAGGAAGGAGCTGTTTGACTACTTCTGTAGGAAATTAAAAAAACAAAACAAAACAAAACAAAACAAAAAACCTCAGACATAGAGCACACTTGTTTTTTGCTTACAGTAACAAATAACCACAAATTAATTCCATGAGCATTTTACAGGTTAGAAATAATTCATTAATAGTCATACAGTAAATCCAATGGACTCAGGGGTCCACCTCAACATTGTGTACGTCATAAAATGTACACCAATGATTTTCTTAAATATTTTTAATAAATGAACGACCATGCATGTTCTATTGATTTTCTAAGATTGGGACTAGATATCTTTACCCACAAGGCTATTGAACATGCCTTATGTTCTAAATTCAATCCCTTAAGACTTTCTTGGTGAGAAAGATTCCAAGTACCAAGAGCACAAAGTATTTGTGTCTAATCTACACTGGGATAATGAAACATCTGTTCTGTCTAATGTGATGGGAGTCATGCCAACAGCATCCTCATAGGCCAGGAACTGTGCCAGAGGCAGAGCTGAGCCAATCACACTTTCGCCTGAGAAACTTTCTCCAACCAAACTGCATCGATTAAAACAAATGATTTGAACTTCAACACTAACCAAGCAGCTATTACAGGCAAAAAGGAAGGAAGGAAAAAAGGAAGAGGGGGGGAGACTTGGTTTGTAACAAATATTCCAATTCTCTTTTAAGAGCTTGTTGACACAAAAAATCTTGAAATATAATTTCCTCCCTGTGTATTGCCTAATAAACAATGAACGCAAACTTTCCTAATTTGTGAGGTTGCCTTTTGGGAAGGCACTTGCCTATATCAGTGTCTCGGCTGAAATAGAAGGCAGTGCTCTGGGTGAGTAAGCATGGGAAACAGGAGGAGTTACCATAACGTGCCATTTTACAGGAATTACTATTTCGTTGACTGTTAACAAATTGTTTTCTGTCTCTTATTTCTTTTTGTGTGAATTTCAGGCACATTCAAAGCAATACTCCACCTCCACAACCCCCAGTTCCACCATTAGGTTACGTGTCCGGAGCCTTGATTTCTGACCTGGAGACAGATGTTCCAGATGAGGATGCTGATGATGAAGAGGAACCATTAGAAATTCCCAGGCCCCTCAGAGCACTAGACCAGACTCCTGGATCCAGTATGGACAATCTAGACAGCTCTGTAACAGGTAACTAGACTAATAGAACAAGAAAAAGTGACCTATTTGCAACATTAAAATGCATCATAAATCAAATGCTTCCTTATGTAAGATTTATTCCACTCCATCTATTTTTGTAACTGTTTAAATATGATAATGTTAAACACCAAATTCAAAAAGGATTTAGAAATACTTTTGCTTTGCTGCTAAAACGATAAGGAAATTCATGAATTTTAAAAAGCTTTAAAGACATGAAGGAAAACTCAATTATATCCCGGGCTTTCAAGAAAAGTTCACTCTGCTAGGGAACCAAGTCTGTTACATGAAAAAAGCTTTACTTTTAGAAATGATATAATTTGTATATCGGGAACAACATACAAAGTGAATGAGATCTTAAAACGCTCCTTGATATTTCACCCTGTAAAATCATTCACTGGTGAAAATAAGCGAGCCTTCAGAAAGGAGCCTCTCTTAGGTTACACACGGTATTATATTTTTAGAGTGGAAACATGCATAGTGAGATAAGCAATACATTTATGCATTTCACATTGCTGAATATAATCACCAGTCTTCTGCCAAGAAGTGTAATTATTTTGACTGTTTATTGCTTAGGTTTCCATTTTTTTTTCTTCTTGTTCACTAAGCAGACTTCCATTGGTGCAAGCCTAGGGTGACTCTGAGAAGTAAGCAGCAGCCTGTTTCTAAGGATTAAAAATTGTCCAAATGACATCCCTTATATACACAAAGGAAGTAGCAAAAGACAAACTTTAGTCTTTCTATTCCTTAGTTATCTACCTCTGCACTCACAAACAAGTCCCTTACTAGACAGTGGGACAGAGCTAGTACAAACCTGAGTCTGATCTCTGCACTCTCCTGGTCCATCTCAGACGAGCTATATCTATGTCATTAGATAATTCCTTTCCTCCTGTAATGCTTCTTATCAGAGCTTCCTGATTCCAAGTGTACTCTGAGAGTTTCCTAATCTCTACAGTATTGAGACTGCCTGAGAGATCTACAAGGGCTGCTGGACCATGGTATATGATAGACCCATCGCAGCTTCTGCCTTCCTTTTGGTGATTCTCAGCATCTGAGGCATGAATCTAATTTTCAGTATTTCCTCTTGCCTGAGGCTGAGCTGATTATCAAGCTAATTAAGATTTTAAAACCACAGATATATTGCGGTGATTGGAAACATATATCCAGCTGAAGGTGACAGGGCAAAAGTTAAAACTTTTGCATTCTGTGAGAGCTGACTTATTAGTACACTATTATGTTAAGCCTCTTTGGCTGAATTTCTAGCATAATCTACTTTAGGGCAAATCTGAATATCTTTGCATATTTCACAAGTAATACCAAACTGTTTCCTATTAAGAATGCAACCAGAAAAATGTTCCCAGAAAAAAAATGGCAAAAGTCAGCCATAGACTCTGAAGTTCTATATTAAATATTGCAATCCCTGAGACAAAATATGTCTCTCTAACTTAGAAGAATACTACTTGACCCCTTCACATGGTAAACTGTTAAGAACTAGTTAGGATATCTTGTGCAATGGTAGTCCAGCAGTGTGCACTTCTCCTGTAGCTAATTCTTTTGATACTTATATTTGCTGCTTAATTGTTGCCATGTTAAAAACTTTTCAAGCCATTTATGTATGTATTCCCTCACAAGGAATATGTCCCCTGAAAATATATCTCCTTAGTGAAGTTATACCTTTTACTACAGTAACTAAGTAAGAACTTCCAATGTTTTATCTTTCCTTCTGCTAGAAACTCAGAGAACATCTAATCAAAGGCTTAATTTCCCTTCTTGACCAGTAGTCCTCAACCTGCCTAATGCTTTGAACCTTTAATACAGTTCCTTATGTGGTAGTGACCCCAATCATGAAACTGTTTCCATTATTACTTCATAACTATAATTTTGCGACTGTTATGAATTGTAGTATACATATGTGTGTTTTCTGATGGCCTTAGGTGACCCCAGTGAAATTTGAGACCCAAAGGGATTGTGAACAACTGTTCTAGTCTGTCTGTCTATCTCTCTGTCTCAATCTCTTTCTGTCTCTGTCTCTCTCTCTCTCTCTGAGTGTTTATTAGTTAGTTTATGAACATAAAAGAATGAACTTATTACATTCAATCTGAGAGCATAAAATGTGTGTATATGTAGATTAGACTATAAGTGAACATGGACAGTTTTTGAGTCAGGTAGAGAGTATGTGAGCACAGGAAGTAAGTGAATATATTGGGAGTCATGAGCACATTAGAAAGTGCATAGGCATGTATATAGAGAATGTGAGTCTATAAATTCATATGAGTGTACAAAACTAAAGGGTCACTATAGAAAGAATATGTGAACATATACATGTATATATACAGAGAAGGTGCATGGGTGGAAGCAGCAAATGGACATGTGCTTTGGGTATTTGCCCAGAGGTACCTGTATACATTAATCATGGTGCCCCTCTGCCCACTGCAGGCACTATACCCAGATAGTTCACAGGTATACATTCAGGCAAGACATTTATACATATAAATACACACACACACACACACACACACACACAAACACACACAAATAAATATGATTATTCTAGAAACAACTCTCCTTTGTGAAGAAATACATTATTCAGAGTATGTTCAGAATAACTGAACAATCTGTGGAACTCCTTAAATTCCAAAACATATTCATTTAAGAAAAAGGTCAGGAGAAAAAAATTATCAATGGTTCTAATTTTATAAGCTTAGTTTTAAAAAAAAGCATGTATGGGCAAACATATTGCTTTATATAATTATTACCAAAACAAGCTTTTATTGTGTGTCCTTACATGTATCCCTGGATTAGATATTTGATTAAATTATTATTATTATTATTATTATTATTATTATTATTATTATTATTGAATGACCTTTTACCCACCTTCTGTTTTCTTTTGGAGACAGTTATTGCTATGTAGCCCTGCTGTCTTGGAACTTTCTGTGCAGATCAGTTCTACAGGCTGTAATTAAAGGCGGGTACTACTACAGCCTGAAAGGTTTTTCATATTTTGCAAACATACCAAGGGAACGAGAACTAACAAAAGGAAGGAAAGATGAGGGATGAAAAGAAAGAATTCCCAGAGGAAGAAGGGAAACAAAGAGGAAGGGAGGAAAAGAATGCAGAGCTGGGATTTCAAAGTCTAAAATACTGAGGGTCTGGCACTTCGCACATGCTTCCTGCCTTGGTTCTTAGGATTTACCCTAGGTTAGTTCACTTAACCGTCAAAACTATGATTGCCAAGGCCCTAATTTTATAGATAGAGGAATTTATCTATCTACAGATGGTTAATCATACAACTTCATCTATTCTGAATATATATTTACCACTTAATATATAATATATTATGTATGCCATTTAATATATAATATATTATGTATGTATAAATATAATATATTATGTATGTGCTTCTAAATTATCATGATATCTGTTTGATTGTCACAAAGCACAAAAATAGGTTTAGAGTTGCAGTGCACATCATGTTGAGATTGGGAAAATAATCACTGAAAAAAGTTTCTATATTCAAAACTAAGCTAGTGAGACTTCTAGCAAAACAGCAATGCACCATCACAAGGTAACAGACAGAGACAGGATTCAGCAGGTTATTTTTCCCAATGCCATTCTAGGTTTAATGATAGTGCCATGAGAAAGAAAGTTCCAGAAGGTAGAATGGGAAGAGATAAGAAAAAGGGTGTCCTTAACATACAGTTGAAAGTTTATCTTGCCTCAGTGTAAGAACTAAGGTCAATAATGATGCTATTAAGTGGGAGAGAAGTTGTCTTGCACATTGGAAAACACATGCACATGGTGGCTAAAATAAAATTATGGACCAATTTTCTTTGGGATTTTGGATAGTTTAATGTTTTTTCTAGAGCTCACTCAACTGCTCAGTATGAAAACACCCCACTTGGTGGTCTAATTGCTACACAGGTGTTTAGAACGTGGTCCATTAAGCTTTTCAACTGAGGATTTCCATCTATTACAAAAATATTTGAATAAATTAATTTTAGTATGAGTGGGCATCTCTGGTAAATGCTACAAATGAAGAATTCATTGTGCTAGGGCTACTTCAGCAGCTCTAGGATCTTTAGGAGAAATTTGATGCCAAATGATGTTTATCTAAGTAAAACACATTAGTGGATATTATATAACCAAGGGAAATTTTTTCTACTTGTTTGTTTTGCTTTTCCTCTATGTTACATACATATGCATGTGTGCATACATATACACATGTGCATGCAAATATGCAAAAACACACATACACACACAAAAAAATGGGTAGATTTGTTGCTCACTCAAATATTGGGAGGATCAAAAGTATTTTCACATATATTTACCTTTTTTTTGTTCTACATCTAGAAAAGATCAATATTAGGACTGGTTTAGCTGAAGACAATTATAGCAGAAGATTTGACTTAGCAAGTAGTTATACAAGCAGTGGATTAAATATTGGCTCAAAAACATGGGGGCTGTAAGTTTTTGTGGATCATAAAAATGGTAATGCAACAATTAACAAGGTCATATTATAGAGCACAGACTTTACTCTAGCTTAATGGCTCTAAGGATAAGCATTTATCAGCAAGGAAGGATTTAGCATAAATTGACATGTAAATGAATTGACGACTGATCATAAATTAATTTTAGTGCTGAAGATGTAATAGAGACACAGCAAGATGCCACTTTATCATGGCATTTTATGCTCAGTAACATTTAAGCAACTTAATGTCCTATGTGAGATTCTTCTTCATCAGCCTGAATTAATTTCAGATTTTTTTTCTGGCCTTTCAGCATTTTTAAGCTGAGGAATTTAGAAAGATTGAAGCTGTAAACACCAATAAATTTGCTATGTGGCATAAATTCATTTTTCATTAAATGTTTAAATATGTATTGATTATGTTTGTGGCTATAATGTGTCAGAAGACTATGAATTGCTTGCAGTTTCGAAAGATTCTCCAGGCAGGTTGTTCAGACTTGGTATTTTCTAAATTTTCATACATGTGTTCACAGATATGATAGACATGATTCCTATCAAAGTGACTTACTCTTCAATCTAACAATGTTTTTCTTATCTTCTAATCTTTCTCTCTGTCTCTCTGTTTCTCTCTGGCTCTCTGTCTCTGTCTCTGAGTATGACTAAGAATCACACACACAACTAAATTATGACAAAGTAAATTCATCAATTTACTTTGAATAAAAATACTATAAACTACTACTATCTGAATGTTGCCAAGCATATCATTATATATATACACACATATGTATACATGTATATATACATATATATATATCATTATATATGAATCTTATTACATATTATTACATAAGATGCATTCCATTATATACTAAAAATATATTTGTTACCATTTTTTGTTGCAAGACAATCACATCATTATTTTTTCTGTTTCTGAATAATCAACAAGAATTTACTAGCATTATATGTTATTTAATAAATAAATAAAAATAAATAAGCTAAATTTTCTAGGAATGTTTATGGAAATGTTCTTTTGAAGATAAGGTCATTGCTAAGACATTATGCATCAGATAGACTAATGCATAAAATTTACAGTGAAGAATGAAAATACTAAATTTATATTATCTAATATGTCAATCTTTATTGAACTTCTGTACTTCAATGTCCCTGTATAACATATGCCAGAATGGATAATAGGTAGCTCTTTATCCATAAAACTCTACTTCCTATGGAATGTATATGCAACAGTTCCTGTCAAGGGATGGAACCAATGTGCTCTTTTCTTCTATAGTATTTCTGCAACAAAGAGAATGAGTCTAAGTTTAACAGCAGACTGAAGATGAAACAGAGTCAAGGCAACAAAGAGCCAAGATTTCATTAGACACAGGAAATCAGAGTAGCAACTGATGAAGGATGCTTATGTGGTGGAAGATAGTGTTGTGTGCCTACCACACTGCACAGATAGACAAGACTCTGTAGTACAAGGACCCAGTGACTCAGAAGCATAATAAGGATGTGATTGAGATGATGATGATGATGATGATGATGATGATGATGATGATGATGATGATGATGACAGTCTAGAGATCTTTATATGGAGAAATCAAAGTGTGTCAGTTCTTGCAAAAGACAGTTAGACAGCAATAAGGAAGGCAGGAGGTACCAGAGGCAAGCTCGAGAATTAAAACATGAAGTGTGTGGAGAGAATAAGGGCACGTCTATTATAAAAGTGAAACAGCCAACGGAAGGTCAGACTCCCTAAGCCTACTCTCAGCTGAGGCTCTACAGTCTTGGTGACACCATACTGAATAGCTTCGGAGTTTTTCTTTTTCCTTGTGGCAAAGGGCACACAGTCCTTTGCTTTGTTTCTTCTCTCATTGTGGCCTATTGGTCCTCGACAATGATCTTTAACTCAGAGAGATGAATCTGTCTGAGGAGGATCTATTGAAGGTTTTATCTGTCTTAGGTCCCTTGTAGTGGTCTGTGTCAAGCAGACTTGTTTGGAATATAAAGACCATGTCCTAGTGCTTTTTCAACTAGACTCCAAACAGCCTCTCTCTGACACTCCTGACTCCATTTTAATGTCTAGATGATACTACTCCTTTCCAATTCTGTTTGCTCTGCTCTGAAAAGGAACGTGTGTGTGTCACTAACCCATTCACGAATATTTTAAGTACTTTAAACTCTTAACTACACTGTTCTCTTCGAAGGATGAGAATAGAGCAAAAACTCTACCATATTTGATTTTCACCTATTTCTCATAAATATGTATTTGTGTTAATTAGGAAACCTAAAACATGTGTTTCATAAACACATGTTTGTGTCTCCTTTCTAAATATATTAGGGTAAGCACTATTTGGTAGTTTATTATATTATGAATTAAATCATATAACAACTTAAGTAAATATTAAATTAATTATAGTAAATAGTTGGCTTAACTCCCACGGTGATTTTGTGTTTTAAAAAAAATTGAAAACTGGCTTTGTAGAACCTTAAGAAAGTGTTACTTGTAGTAGTATCCTCAAAGTATTTCATACCGGAAGCTATTTGTGTAAAAATTTGTATTTTTCCACTAACACTGTGTTTCATTTTGCAGAAAAATCTACCTTATGGCTCATGATATTTTATATTAATTATTTTTAAAGGAACTGGAGTTATTAAGCTAATTAAAATTACAGCATATATAACAACATTGTTGTAAATAAAATTCAGTAAAATGCAGTATTCTTTATGTTGATATTGTTTAGCCATTTAATATATAAGTTTTTGTTGTTTTTATGACTAACTTTTAGCTTAAAATCTTGGTATAGTTGATGGAGTCTGAACTACATCTAAAATATATGCACACTATTTTTTAATCAATTCTTTCTGCTTAAATACATTAAATTACTGCAGTCAGATCACTCTTTCTTGTTGTACAGCAAGTTACGTATGTATAGCAATCCTTGTGGGAAAATGATGTGATCATTAAATCAATTTAAGAATTGAACCAATTGAGACATAGATGATAGTAGAATAAAGAACTCACATGAAACTTTAAAATATCAGCCAGGGGATGAAATGGCCAGCTTGGCCGTCATGCACTGTGTTACAGCAGACGAGGTATCTGACACCACGACTTACTGGACCACTGCATTTGTTTTTAGGTTCAATGGTAAATGGATGGGGCTCTGCATCTGACGAGGATCGTAACTTTTCTAGTCATAGATCTAGTGTAGGTAGCTCGTCAGATGGCTCCATCTTTGCCAGCGGCAGCTTTGCACAAGCATTGGTGGCAGCAGCAGATAAAGCTGGTTTTAGGCTGGATGGAACCAGTCTTACAAGAACAGGTTGGTAGACTCCGAGTCCACACTCTTTGCATGAGAGAATCCTGTCCTCCAGACACTGACCTTTGCTTCTGCTCTTCCTTCTCAGTGAATCTAACTGCAGGCTTCCTAAAATATGCATGAACACAGTTGGATAGACGCTCTGTTACCAGGACAGCTCTTTGGATGCTAATATTTTGGAGCCCAAAATAGGCTCCTTCTCACTCCCTTGCATCCCTTCCTTCATTCTTCTCAGGCTCTGCTGGTTAATTGCAGTGTGCTTCCTTTTCATAGTACAAAAAAAAAAGCAACTAAGATTGTCATTAAACTTTCAGTAACTCACACATTGCAAAATCCTCACAAAATCAATAATGAACCTGGTGATAAAAATGATTCAGCTTTTGTCTCCACTGCTTTACTTTCTCCCGTTTCCTTTTGTGGAGGCCCTTTCTGGGAAGGTTTCCTCAGCATGGGGTGAATGGGTCTAAGACTATCTAACAGCTCACTTGGCTGATGGGCCTAATTGTTTGACTAAGATGTTAATACAATGATTTATCTTTGTTTTGAAGGATGCTCACTAAAGATATACCCAACGCGTTTGTGAGTTCAATAAGATATTTATATGTGTACTGCTCTTTAAAGTGAATCTGTTTTGATTTCAAAGACTAGTGAATAATGGCACCCAAGTCAAAATTTCATAATTGTCATGTGCATCTCATGCCACAGGGTGGGGAAAGATAGGTGCGATTAACTTTGGTAATTTATAAGTAAATGAGTATTTTGGAGGGAAAAATAACAGCTTTGGCACAATGTATATGCCATTATATTTGTAATACACACTTCTTATCTGCATAGAATAGAAGACAATATTCACATTTACTATGTTATCTTAACAAAAGAAACTAATGAAGTATCAATACATGATTCAGTTTTAATTTAATGGCACTCAAATGGTAAATTGACCTTTGCTATACGTTCAGGTGATAAAATTACGTCATGGATGTTTTCATAAGTTTCACCATCGTTATTTCTTTCTAATGTGCATGAAATATTCTTCAAACAAAACATAAGCATGCGTCAAGCATTGCAAAGGTTTAATTTTATAGAGCATCCAAACTAAAATATGTTGTGATAGAGCTGGTTATTTGAATTTTCTTGCTTCCCAAGGCATAAGTCAGAATCTTTATGTTGCCTGAGTGCTTCTTGTGGTGTTTGCTACAAGCAAAGAAGGGAGAGGGTTCAAGGGAGCTAATAAATTAGAAGGCATAAGTGCACCAGCAGCACGTATGCTAAACGCTAATAAAGCATTAAGCAATATCAAGTCACACTGACTTAGGAAAGTGTAACTACATATGATAATTTTGTATGAAATGAAAATATGCTCAAGAGAATATGTGCACATAAACCAGTCCACTCTTACAATAATAAATTTAGTATCAAAATAATTCATTGTAGAATATGTATTAGATGACCCTTTTCCTAGAATAAATTCCATACATGGGATATTTTCCCAGAATAAATTCCACATATTCTAAACTATAAAAAGAAAAAAATGTAGAATGCCAAGTCTTTTACGATAGGATAATATTACTCAGAAAACATGTATCACATTTTGGGTTATACATTGAGACTATGACCTGCTACCTTCTACATGGATCTTAATTCTGCTGAAAAGTAGAATTCATTGTGTATGAACATTAAGTGGTAAGGTCAATTTTATGTATGCATCTAAGCAGACATTTTGTGTAAAATTTCAAATATTATGACTCCCAAACACCAAAAGAGTGTTTAGGATTCAAAGAGTAAAATTTGACTCTTCAAATATAACAGTACACAATTTAAAAAAACAAAACAAAACAAAAAAAGACCCTTTTCTTATTTTGAAAAGTAAATGTGGCATGCATTTGCATAGACCTATGAAAGAATTATCAAGATTGTCAAGTCTGAATAAAACTATAATCAAGCAATGGGAAGCATTTGGTTGGTGGATTTATTTCAGGTCCATTTGTTTGAAATGTGTTTCTGTTGGATGGGGTCTTCTTAGCTTATTAAAAACCGGGTAAATTACGTGCAGCAGGTCATGCATTCCGTGCAGACATGCAGTGGGCTTTTGTACCTTCACATAGCATCTGAGGGTACATTCACTGTGTAGTCTAGTAAGAGCAGAGACACAAGGCAAGACAGAAATAAAGTATTACAGTGGCATTCTCTATGTCCATTCCCTTGGTTTTCGTTTCAGGAAAAGCCTTTACTTCCTCTCAAAGGCAGCGGCCCACCAGCCCATTTTCTACAGACAGTAACACCAGTGCTGCCCAGAATCAAAGCCAGAGGCCTCGGCCCACCAAAAAACACAAGGGAGGGCGGATGGACCCACAGCCAGTGTTACCTCATCGGAGGGAAGGGATGCCAGATGGTAGGTTACTCATCCTAACTACGTTACCTCATGAAATATTCTCTGTGTTCTCACTCACTTTCAGTAAAGGAGGTGTTGTAGACTAGGCACTGCCTCAATATCTACCAGTTCAGATACTTGGCCACATGCCATGTTTAAATGAAACACACTTTTTTTCAATCATGTGAAATTCTTTATCATCATCATCATCACCTCACCATCAGCATGCCTCCAGAAAGACCTAGAATTCTACTTCCCAATGTTTCAGCTCTTCTAAAACTCTCCAGCATCTCATCTTAAGTGTAGGAAGGAAACTGTCAGTGAAAGTGCACTTGTAATTGTGTGAGAACACTTAAAAGCATTGGGCCTATTATATTTTATTTTATTTTATTTTATTTTGAGAAGACAATGAAGTGATCAACTAAGGTTTTGGGTTCATGAATTTTAGAACCAATAGGCAGCCATAGTCTGTTGCTATAAAGACTTTCTTTCTTCCAGGTACTGCAATATGTGATCACAATCTCATAAACAATAGAAAAATGAAAAAGAGAAATTTTATTTCTCAGTCTTAAAGTCCAGGGAGTGCAACACTTGGTGCCAGTTAATAGGGTCCTTTATGGCTATAGGTGGTGCCTTCTTTTGGTAATCTCAAATGATGGAAGGGGTCTCTCTAGTGTTCTTTATAAGGGCCCTGAGCCAACATCATGATCTAATGTCCTCACAGTGGTTCACAACTCACAATACTATACCAATGAACAATAGGATTAATTTCAGTATATGAATCCTATAGTCATAAAGATTCCATGCATAAGAAAGGCTCGATATTTGTTTGTTTCTTTTACTTAAGGTCCAAAAATAAATACTTTTGACTTTGGGGAGCATAGGGCTTATGTCCTAAATCCATTCCTTGTCATGTGAGTATACGTATGGAGGGACAAATTTAAAACTGTAACTGCAGGTGTGTCTCAGTGTATAAAATGCTTGTCTACCATAGAAATGTAGCCATAGATTAGATAGCCAAAACTCCATAAACTGGGCTTGTTGGCACATGCATATAATCCAAATACTTGGGATGCTGAGTCAGCAATATAATAGTTCATCTTAGATGACAGGGTCACAAGAAACCAAGTCTCCAAACATATTACTGTGAATGATTGTCAATAAAACTTTATCGACAGATGGACTGGTGGCTGAAAGCGAGCAACAATGGTTTACTTAAATCATTTTATTTACACATAGCATCTAATCTTTGAGCATTTCACTAAATACTGCTCTCTTCAAGAAGCAATATTACTGAAAGACATACATGATCCGTGATGAGTCTATTTTATTATGCCTCTTAGTTCTAGTGTTTTTCAACTCACTTCTCATATTTTCTGAATATATGAAACTTCCCTTTCAATGCTCTGCAACTTAATATATCTTCGTATTTCTTATAACTTTATAGGCAAAGAAAAATTTCTCCCTACTTCTCAAAAACACCTCCTTATGACCTCCCAAATTTATCATGAGATCAGTTTATTGAATATCAAGAGGATTAACCTAGCCAAGGTGAAGGTTAGAACCATTTGGCAATATCCTGAAACATGGCCTTCCGTGTCTGATGTAATTATCAGAAGTACAGTCGACTTTCTGTGCATTTCTGTAACTTATATTGGAAAACCTAGATCTAATCCTTGGGCCTCAAATTTAGTAGGATCCGGTAAAACCTTAGTGGTAAAACATTATTGCTTTTATTCTTATTTTTGTGAGAAGGAAGCCAGCTGCCATCTTTGTACTTTCTGTGAATCTCATGCCAAGACTCAAAACATCGAACATGTTTGTTTTAATGTACCTTGGGTTCATACTTTTTCCAGCTTTCTGTGTTTCTTTGGGAAGTGTTTCCATGAAATATGAATGTTAAGGGTACAGATGTTAACACAGTGTTTGTCCACTCTAAATTTCTAGCAAGCTCCAACTCTTGTTTGATCCTCCTAAGACTGGTATTGTAGGTGCTCACCATAGAACCTGCCTTTGTTTATATGTGGGTGCTGGAGGGTTGAAATCAGGTATCAATGCTTGCAGAGAAGGCATATTACACACGCACGCATTCTCTCTAGCCCCAAGTCCCACTAGTTTTAAGACTGGGCTTTGTAGATTCTGAATATCGACTGACGGATTTTATTGTTGATGGTAGAATGTCCTAGTATCAAGTGACACATCCCACTTTTCAATCATTGTTATGATTACTGTGTCCTTGTGTCAAGCTACTTTCTGAACAAAGGGAGTCATTTTCTCTGTATCCACTGAGAAGAATTTGGAATAATGAGAAATGTCAGTTTTTCTCCCAAAAGCAATATAAAAAGTCTATACACATTCATAGACATACTTGTTTCTCTTGTGGAATATCTCTTCTAAGCAGGGCTTGTTGAATCCAAGTCATGTATCCTTGAAAGAAATAGCCTGACCAATTCTGGACAAAAGATGGTAGACAGTTCCCCCTCTATGAGTTCTCCAGAGATTATCCTCTCTCGAACTGTACTGTCTTTGACCTCGTCATTAATTCCAAGTTAAGACAAAGATTTTTTCTCTGCCACAATATAGTTTTCTGAAAATTCATGAGCTCATTGGTTCCTCCATTTAAATATTTAGTGAGCATATATTATAGGTATTATCCCTCAGTCTCCTGGACCTTATATTCTAGTCAATAAACAGAGGTTCAGACCAATATACATGCATAAGTAATAACATAAATTATACTAATGGTGATTGTTGCCATGGAGAGAAACAACAGAAATTGTAAAGTATTTCAGAGGTAGAATTTTAATGTAGGGTTATCAAGGAAAGCTCAACAACAACACGAATATGATAAGAGGCAGGAAGAATATAAATAAATGAACAATGTTTATGTTCAAGGAAAGGTTATCATAGGAGCTGATGTCAGCAATTAAAAGCCCAGTGTTCATTTGATATTTTTTAAAAGGAAAGTAAGCCTATAACTAGAGCAGATAGAAAAACAAGATGGACTATGATGCCAGGCAGGCAAGAAAGGAGTAACATTGAGGGAGCTGTAAGCTGAGGATCTACTATGGGCTTTTATAGTGGAAATTTCCTGGAAGGATGTGTGTGTGTGTGTGTGTGTGTGTGTGTGTGTGTGTGTGTTTGAATTCATGTTAGAATATTTTGTATTTTTAAATTTGTATTTTTAAGGTAGGAGAGTGGCATAATCTTATACTTTTTATTTCCCAAATGTCAGTCTAGATTTTGTATAGTCAACAATAAGTGGCCCTAATATAAAAACAGAGACAGTTGGAGATCATAGAAACAATAAATGGGGGTGGGGTGCTTCATGGCATCCTCAGTGGATCAGTGAAAGCAATCAATAAGAAAGGTAAGATATTGGAGATGGAAGCAATGGGATTTGAATATGTAAGTTAATATATGCCACAAAGAAAGGGATTCAAAGACAATGTCATAGCTTGGGCGAAGGTGTAGAGTGGAACTGTAAAAGGAGAAACACAACAGTAAAAGCAGAAGTCTTTGTATGATGACGCAAAGCTATGTTTAAGTATTAAGCATAAACTTCTGAGCTGGGCTGGTTGCTGTGGACACAATGGCATGAGTTGGGTCTTAACAAAAGAGAGATTCCATCTGGAGATGCTTGATTGCTTTTTGCTCCACCTTCATCCATCCCCATCGACCCCCATTCACTTACCTGAAACATAAATGAGAATAATAAGGTACCTATGACATTGGCCTGTCATTGATTGACAATAGCTAACCCCCAGCGGGCCAGTGAGATACTCTAGTGAATTGACTTACTTGAAATAATTCCACGAAGAATGGAATAATAAATTTAATTTAAGTAAATGCATTGGATTAAATAGTTTTAGTTTTTCCATAGCCATTTGTAATTCCAACTCTTTCCAGTTTATTTCAATGTGCATGCAATATCCTTTATTCTTAGAAGATAAAATCTCCAAGGATATTATACAATTACCAAGCTATATAATTTCAAGTCAAATTAAATAGGCATCAGAATTTTAGCTGCCATAAGCAAATGCCATTTTGGCCATTCTAGAAATTAAACAGCTCAGATGGTGAATAAAAATCAATGACAAGATATGTTATTTTAGAATTCAATACAATCCTTCCCCTCACTGACAGACTAAGCCCAATACTGAAATGAAATAATTAATTTGCATTCATAAAACACACAGCAAAGGAAACCAGTATTAAAGGTAAAGGGAACACCAAGCTCATTAGATTACCATGCAAACAGATAGCATATTATTGCATTAGATCTTCATTTTGGAAGAAAGGTTCCAAATGCATCCCTTTTCTCATCAATGATTAGCAGCTCTTAATCTAACATGAAGACACTCACAAGAGCTGAGAATACTACTTCAACTTGGAACGCCGAGAGCACAAGCTCAACAAACCAGTAGCATCCTTCAATGGAAGAAAGTATTTTGCTTATAAAATAAAAGATAAAGCTTTAAAAAAAAACACAAACATTTTTAAAAGGGAATTGGCTTCTTGTGTACAAAACATTTGGTTCTCCCTTTCTAATTTAAAAAAATTATTATTAGAAAAAAACATGTTTATAAAAATGGAATGAGAAATAATTGCCCACATTGAGTAGAATATCCTTAATTCATTTAATAAATGTACATTACAGGATGTATAAGTTTTATAAATAAGGAACATAATTGTCTAATCTAAGGGCGAGCCATGAACTTCACAGTACCTCATAAGAAAAATCAGATGATAAAGACACAAATGAATGCTGAGAAGAATTGAAAGTCCTTAACCATGGCATTTTAGAAATCATATTAGAAAGATATAACAGGAAATGCAGTCTCCTAATTAATGACATTCAAAATATAAAGATGACTATCTGAAGAGTTAGCAAAGGGAAATGAAAATTAGCTCATTTTCAACTTTTGTGTTTTCTTCATTTCCCAAGTTTAATTTTAAAAGCTTTTTCAAGATGAGTTAAACCACTCTGGACTTGTCGAATCACCTCTAAAAGTTCTTTCAAAAACTTATCCGGCCCATTTCAAATTTCCACAATGCACTGTCTGCATGACTCAGCACATAGCACATTCAATGCATGCTCTGGATATTAGTTATTACGTGTGAAAATTAATACAATGGAAGATTATAATGCATTAGTTGTAACTCATTAGCTAACTCATGAAACGAACAGGCGGGATCAGTTGTCAGACAAATGTTAATTGCATTTAATGATGTTAGCTTAACCCTGTGACCATTGCTCCGTGTGCCACACACTAGTGCAGAGAGAGTCATATGCTATACAGGATGTGGCCTGTGGTCCCTTATTTACAGAGCGTGATCTCTCCCGAGGAGATCTTTAAGAACGCTATTGTTCTTGGTGGTGTTTACTAGCACAGCTGCTAGAATCTGTAGTGATTTTTTCCCCCTCATAGTATTTTTACCTTGAAAAGATAGAATATTGATATAAACCACACACCATCCTTTACCTTGAATGCCAGCCCCTAGTTTGCTGTTGAAAATATGGTCCCTGTTGAACAGATATATGAAAGATGAGATGGCAAGAAGGTAGAAGACAAATCAATACATGCATTTTGAATAGCCATTAATTGACTTGTATTTTCCACAACATTTTGCATGGGTGATACTTATAAGGGGGCAAGGGTTTTTCAGTGTTGGGCCGGAGGGGTGGGATTGTTTTCGTTTTTTTTATTTTGCTCATTTTTTTTTCAACTTGAACTTAAATTTGTATTTTTTTTTATTAAATCTTAGTCCATTCTAAACATTATTCAAAATTTTTAGATCTTCCCCCACCACCAGATCCCCCACCAGGTCAGGGTTTAAGGCAGCAGATAGGCCTGAGCCAACACTCTGGTAACGTGGAAAGCTCAACAGAGAGGAAAGGAAGCTCTCTAGAGAGACAACAAGCAGCCAACTTAGAAGACACAAAGAGCTCATTGGATTGTCCGGCTAAAACTACTGTAGAGTGGCAGCATCAAACCCAGGACTGGATAAACTCTACAGAGCGCCAAGAAGAAACACGGAAAGCCCCACACAAACCAGGGGTTGGATCAGGTGTGTGCTGCACAGTCCCACAAAGGGTGACTGTACTCACTTGTTTTTTCCTACCGGGTGTATTAGGAATGGCAACTGTTTAAGGGCATCTGGATTTGCCTCAAATAAGTTCAACCTGAAATCCTTCAGAGGAGCGCAACAGCACACTTCAGTAGAGGCCTATTCCACAAGTTGATCCGGTATGAGGTCTTTGCATTTAGAAACCTCCAGGTTTCATCTGGAGTGCTCAGAAAACAGCTTAATGTTTTTAATCCTTTAATATCCATATTGAGTTTTTTTTAAGAACACTAAACTTCTCATTTTATGTCTACTTAATATCAACTTGAAACTGATGGTTGAAGTAGGGAGTCATTTGAAAGGGAGTTAACATCTTTCAAAAAGGGAGAATTCTCCTTTTCACAGAACTGCAGAGATGAATAATCAGATATCCCAAAGTTAGAAAAGGAAGATCTGAGCTGGTATGTTGTTCTTCGTATGACTAAATGAAGTTCAGTGTTAACACTTGGATGGGAAGGTCGCTTATCTATAAGAAATAATTTCCTTAAACCCTTATAAACTTCATAAATCCTGTTTAGACATTATTTGGTGGAGAGGTAAATCTGTTGTAAAAACATATGGTTGGGGGGGCATTCACCCCTGCTTAGTGTCTACTGGACGTGAGCACACAGATGCATTCAGAACAGTATCCTTTTATACTCTATTCATGTGTACTCAGTCATGTCTAGGTTTGTCCTCACTCCATGCATTTCTCTTAATTACCTCATGTCACCATGTGATGTTAAAGTCTTAGAAGGTTTATTTTGTCAAGGGATCAGAAATGACAATGGCAATATCTAGATCTACTGAGACATTTTGGAAGGTTACCAGCTGTTACAAAACACTATGTGCCCTGTCTCATTAAATACTATCTGAGGAGCAAACGGATAGATTCAATCAGTAGGTTTTATTCACTTAATCACGACGTATAGCCAGAAAATTGGAAGAAACAATAGTGGATGTGGAGGGAACGGGACATGGTGAACAACTAGAATAAAGAGAAAAGCAGATCTGAGTATTAACATATGGATATAACACAATTTGGTTTTTTGGAGACATGATATCTAAAAGGAACATTAATATATTATTATGAGTGTTTTGTTCTCTTTTAATGAAATGCAGAACTTTTTACACAATGGATTTCTGACTCAAGAAATATCAAACATTTAGGAAACTTATTTAATATATATTAATATATTATATATATTCTAATCTAATTCTATATCCACAACCTAAAACTATTTCTATATCTATTTCCATAATATAAACTAAAAATAAAATAATTTTTCTTTGGTCTTACTGGGAAAAATTAAATTGAGCTTCACTGACTTCCAAAAAGATTTCTCAGACACTGTTTTTGTTATGCCAACTATGGTTCAATTCAGCAGCCCTCTATTACAATGACTTTAAACTTTGCAAATACTATGCTGCCCTTATCCCCAAATCTCTTTTGATTTAGTCCAGTCAGCATGCATTGTAGAAAAGTTGCCTGCATGTGGAAATTCCTCTAATATCCAGAACAAATTAAACTTTACCCCCATCCCTGAGCTCCCAGGGACTATACCACCAACCAAAGAGTACATATGGAGTGGCCCATGGCTCCAGCTGGGGGAGGGAGGATGGAAAACGAGAAAAAGGGATAACATTTGAAATGTAAATAAATAAAATACCCAATAAGAATTGTAAAAAACAAAACAACAACAGAAAATCAACTTCCCACTTCCCATTTTGCTGGAGAATGGAATAAGACAATTGTCTCTGAGGACTGGGTTTGTGCTTGGCACCTGTGTTGCCGTTCAGTTCAGTCCTTTATGGTTGGTTTTCTTTTTTTAGAGGAGTCCCTGGTGCCCTACAGCAAGCCCAGCTTCCCATCTCCAGGCGGGCACAGCTCATCCGGAACAGCCTCCTCTAAAGGGTCCACTGGTCCTCGGAAGGCTGAGATTCTGAGGGGCAGTCACCAGCGGAATGCCAATGACCTTCTCGACATTGGATATGTGGGCTCAAATAGTCAAGGACAGTTTACAGGTGAATTGTGTAAGTTTTTTGGTTCCTTTCAAAGGCCGTTGGGATCTCTGTATTAAATAAACTGAGTGATAAAAATTTCTATCTGCTGAGAAAAACAAATTCAATTATTTCACCCAGGATTTGCCCTAAGTTAAAGGATAACTGTTTAGAACAGTCTATGATATAAGCATTTCATTGGTATCTCAAGTTGATTTAAAGTGTATAAAATTCTTTTAATGTAAGTAATTAGTCTTAATACTTACAAGTAAGATACTTGGCAAAGGGCTCTTCACCCTTTAAAACTGGGTGAAATAAAGAAAAGGAAGCAAACTGCCCAGTTGAGAATTTTGGGTATTTATTGTGATTGGAGCTGAATGTACTGTATATGTCTTAGTCCTGACATTAAAAAAAATTACATGTTCTTAGTACCTTTGATGAACCTTTTTAGAAGATCCTTCTACTTGAATTAGTTGTTATTTTATTCTTACATTTTAAAAATGAAACAAATGTGAATTCTTTGTAAATCTACATTCCTCCATGAAATGTCAGTTTACTAGTGGACTCGCATCAGTGTTGGGAACTAGTTCATCCTGTGAGGACCGCAAACTACCTAGAACACTGCAAAGTTCTACAGGAATCTGAGTTACTACCCACTGGCTACTGCTAAGTTTGCTACCATGGTTCGTTTGTAACTTCTGTTTCAACTCACGTACATTTAGATTGTTTTGTAACTGACTTTGTGGTATCTGTAGCTGGTATGTCCTCTAAGAAAACCAACATGTGCATCCCATGCCTGCAGGCTTCCATTTCCCCTCACGGCCTTCAAAGGAGACTATTTAAACTCACGAATGCAATACTTAGCTGAGAATCTTCCGTTACTCTCTACTTGCTTTGATTTTATTGATAGTCAGGATAGAGGAGTATTTAACACTTGAGAAAGCTATGCTTAGACCTTTTTCTTCTCTTTTGCAGAGTAACTGAGAGGAGACATACAAAGACGCTCTGAGGACCATCAGGTCCAAACTCATGGAAGTGATGACATTTAACAGTGCAATGAACAATTTCTTTATTTATGTACTATTAAAAAATACTGTAAATGCAATGTAAAGACACAGCCACACATATCCCACAGTTCTTTTCTTGTGTCCTTCTCTTACTTACACCACCCACCTTAACTCTTTCTTGTCAGGAGTATATAAGAAAAAGAAAGAAAGCAAAACTCGCCCTCCAGGAAGAAAAGGATTTTCCTCTGTACATAATTTCTTTGGTGCATTGCTATGCAAGCTCACTCTTTTTAACTCTGTTCGTATTATTGTCTGTTCTTATTGGTCTGTTGTACTATATGTGAATTAATGGGCTGTGGTACCATATATTAACTTTTAATTGTGTAACTTTTTATGTTTAAATTTTGCACTGCAATTTTATTTGGTGATAAGCACAAATCTCTCCTCCTCATGACATGAAGAAAAGATTGAATGTGAAGGGAGTGTTCTGTACTGTAAGCTAGGTGGATAATGCTGGTGTGACCAATCCTGTTAGACGGTTTTCAGTTGGGGGTGTAGAAATAGGAAGATGTGAAGGAATGATGGGTGTTGGCAAAGTCTTCTTGAAACATCAGATACTGAGTCAATTTTAAGAAGCAGAAAGATGGATGCTATTGACTATAGCAGGGGTCAAAAGAAGGGGCTTTGAGTCTAGACAGAATATGTAAGAAAGTATGGCGGTAGCAAAGATGTACTAACTTGCTTTAAAAATCTTATTAAAGTTTTATTTAGAATGAACTTCACTGGCCATTGTAATTAACCCATCTTAGAATTACAATGAGCAAAATAAAATCAAGGTGGTTCAAGAGATCTGTATTTATATATTCCAGCTTTAAAAAAAAAAACAGCAGTTTTGAATTACCATAATTAATCTCTCCAACTCATTAAGTCAGACTATAACATGGAGTTCCCCAAGGAAACAAAGAAAATGAACTCCAGAGATTCCAGCAAATAGTTAAAGGAGCCACTTATTATCAGGGCACACTCGGCTACTCTGGACTATGAGCTCAATTGCAGTATTGTGTTCGTCTTTCTAATACATGTACAGTACATACTAGAGGATGTAGTCACATCACCTCGGTTCATTTCTTTGTTTCTTTTTTAAAGCAAACCAATGCATTCTACATACAATTTTGTGTTTCTTCTGATTAAAACGTGAAACCGATGCTACCACATGTATAGCCAAGTTATCAGTGCCTAAGGGCAGTGCTCGCAGTGTGTGCAGTTTCCGGTTAGTCGATTTACTGGGCTCGATATTTTCTGGTACAGTCTCAGAAATTGGCCACCAACTAAAACCTGTTTGACCCATTTTGAATGAGTAAATCGGAAAGAACAGTCAAAAGGGAGAAAAAAAATGCATGTTTATACACTTTTTAAATAAAACCAAATCTTGTACGTGGACATTAATGACAGTGTCCTGCCTCATTTGTTTTCATGACTTTGAGAACAAGGAGTTCCTGAACATCAATTATGTATGCTCAAGATAAATGTGACTTTGAAATGTATGTTAGCTACTGTACATGTATGTAAGTCAAGTAGATGATAGCCTTCCTAAAATTACCACTTATGATATTTTCCCATGTGCTACTTACAGAGCTTAAGTTCTATTTCAGCCAGTAATTTTTATTATTTCTCTTATGATATATTCAATAGATGGTACCTTGAAAAATTCTCAGTGTGATGGGCAATATATTGAGTTTTCAAGTAGGGGATATTTATGTTGACAGTACATGCCTTGCATCATTGGCTCAGATGCCAATTCGTGGGACATTATTGTAGGGAATGGATAATGTAAGTACACGGTCCCAAGGGTCCTTCTCCACGGGCAAGCATAGAATTTGAGGTTCTTCATGGGTTCCAACATTTTCTTAGTGCTCTATCCTTAACTTCACTGAAGTAACAAAAAATTCTGACACACCCTTTAACAACTTTCTACCATCAGTGCCTGAATTTTATTGAAGTTTTGTGTCTCTGGTACAAAGAAATAGGAAAAACTGAACAGTTTCTGTGGGGAAAAAAAAGATTTATGTAATTATTGTCAATTCTAAGTTGTGATGAATTTAACTTTTCATTTATACAGTTCCTGCTATCCTGACCTCTATTTAAAAGCATGGGATCTTTTAAAATACATATTTTACTTGTGTTTTCACTGTATGTTCACGAATAATATAATTTAGTGTAAAACTTCAGTATATCACATGTACGGCAACTGACATTTGCAGATTATTATCAAACCAAATCATATGAATTGATATCTGTAGATCACATGATGGCTTACAGAACAATTTCAGGTTTTAGCACCATGTCATTCTGATTGTTCTCAGTATATGATCATAATTATATTGTGTTTATACAGATTACAGACTGTGATTAGTGCAAAATCTTGTATCTGATATCTACTGTAAAGGTGAACTAACATGCTCTGGTGATTTGAATTCAGGCATAAGCAAGCTAACAGCAATACAAAACATTCCTCATCTAGGTATTGGACAAATCCACTCATCATCAACCATCAGATGGTTAACTGAGGAACATATACCTCTCCCCCCATGAAAGCCCCATCTCTTTTCATCTTGTCGTTGATTGAATGTGATAGGAAATCTACTGAGTTTACTCTTCTGTGGGCCTAAGCAGAAACATGCATAAGCCATCAAGAAGGAAGTCTGGGTGGGAATGAACCCTCATCTTTTACTCATAGGCAATACTGCTGTGCTATCATGGCAGACCCAAGCACAGCTTCTTTCAGAACAGGCAACATCTCCTTACAGAATGTATATATCAGTGCTCAAACTCAGGTATGCCAGTATAAACAGTAAGGCTCCCCTACCCGCCTTTTCATGCCCTTTGACATAAAGTAAGTTAGGAGACTATAAAGCTATGAAAACCCTCGATTCCTTCACAGGATTTGGAGCAAGTTTATGGAAGTATATAGGACAGTCAAGACCAATGTAAATACAACCAAAGTAAAGAAAAGCCTTGCAGAAACACATACTTCCACTAGCAAAATAGATTTACCATGTTCTATGTTGTAGTTTAACGCTCTCCATGTTTAAATCCCATCGTCAATAGGATTTAAGTTGTAAGTTTATATGTGGTTTCACATCCAAGTTCTAACTTAATAAATTTATGCAATTTGTTTCATTGATGAAAACACAATATTCACATCAGTGAGCTCCCAACTGAGGATCGCTTTTCCTAAAAAAGCAATCCTGTCAGTATTAAAGATATGCAGAACCATAACATTCACTACTAATGTTATTTTGTTCAACTACTTCTGTATAGTGTGAAAAGGGGGTAGGGGGACATGCGTTTCCACATTATCTGAGAGGTAAAACTATTTTTGCGTTGCTTGGTCCTAATGGATACTTCAAATGAAACACCATACAATTTTAAATGACATGCAATTTATGAATATTTTTTACTCTTATAATTTTAAAAGCATTTGTTGTGATTTTAAAGTGTTACAAGATAGGAGATTTTGTGGTTGTGGGTAGACTTTTTATACTTTGTTTTATAGCTGGATTTTTTTCACTGTAGTTTATTTGAGTGAACAAACACTATTCCAAATCTCGATGTGTTTCATTTAATATTGTTAGATGAGCAAAGAAATTGGCATAAAATTGATTCATAGTATTGTCAATGAATTGTGTATTGTGTATTCACTGGGAAAAATAAAAATATATTCACATTTCAATTTTGTAAAAAAAAAAGCCATTTATGTAAAACCAATTTGTCTGTAGACAAACCAAAAATAGATCCTTGTGTCACTTTCAGAATTCTGTGACTATTTTGTGGCCCAATATTCCTATTTCTTTTTTCTATTCAAATATGGATCAGAAGTGCTAAGTAGGAAATAATGTTGACTAGTTAGTCATGATAAAAGACAGCAATAAACACTGCAAGTATTTGAAATTATATATCCTACTCTGTCAGCACTGCTTTCCAGACCTACTGCCTGCACCACAATGAAGCTTAGATAGGCAGTAAACTGAAGGAAATGATTTGAGAAGCAGAATTACTCTAAGTTATTTTGAAAGGTAAGTCAATGGGATTAGAAGCAAGCAGCTCTTATTTGTTTGTTTAAAAATGTTAAAGATGCATCTCTGTTAGAAAATATATTTGTTATCCTTAAAATAATGACCAAACAACACACACACACACACACACACACACACACACAGAGAGAGAGAGAGAGAGAGAGAGAGACGGATAGACAGACAGGGAAAAAAATCTTTTAACCCTGAAATACTCACTTAAAAATACCTAAAGAGCACATAGTAAAAAGACCATGTAATTCAATTTCATTTATTTTATCTAAATAAGGAGAGAATTCAAAACCACGAGAATAATTATAAATAATGTATACAGTACAATGAAGTGATTATATATGTGTGTGTGTGTGGGGGGTGTGTGTGTTAAAAATAAAATATACCAGTTGCCTGCCTGTCAAAGATGGAAGGATGGGAAAAATCACCATCGTGTTGTTGAATATCTACTGTGAATAAAACTAAGATAATGAAAATGTACAAGAGTATTGAAAGCATACACACATGCTTTCTCTATTATTGTATGTACTAATTCGAGAAAATATATGCCAGAGCTACAAAAAAAGCACACACACAAATGATAATCTTGTATACCTTCAATTTGTGAAAACATACTTGTTTTCTTTATATTGGAGAATAACAATCTCCAGTAAAATTTACTTCCCAGAAGAAATGGGAAGTAAACCAAATCCTAACCCCCCCCAAATAGATTTTAAGCATTAGAAAGGAAAGAAAAGCTTAAAAGTGTAGCTAATAGGTTCAAAGTACACACACGCACACACGCTGTTCGTTTAGCCTTCTGCTCATCAACACTGAAAGCATTGGGAGATAGGTGTGTCATAGATGTATTTAGTGCTATAGCTTTATGCTTTATTTAACATGAATCAGGATGTACTAATCCTTTGCATTATCTAGTAAACACTTTGGTTTTATAGTAGATGACTATTGAAGAACATGAGTGTGTGTGTGTGTGTGTGTGTGTGTGTGTGTGTGTGTGTACACATACAATATTGTATATTTCCAAGATATATGTTATTACCTAGGTATCTGATGATATACTCGTACATATAATTTTTTATATATATGCATAACTTGTATGTCACATATTTGAACATGTGCATTATATTACATAGAAAAATACTGCAGTCTATGGCCTTGAGCTAAAACTACATTTATCTCAGACCACTGCTACTGGTATTACCCCGTGAGAGTAGCATGCCAGCACCCTTTGACTAAATGCCATGCCTTGCTACATAAAGCCTTTAGGTAAGAGGCAACATCGGCTAGACAATTTATTCTGGTGTGTTTCTAGGCAATATTTTTCAATAATTTTCACCTGACTAATCTGGTTCTTTGTTTACTCATTCAATTTGCAAACAGAAATAGTGGTTCGGAGCTTAAATTGAACATCCAGAGCACTTGAGAAAAAAAATACCTTTGTCTTCAGAAGTAAATTAATATCTTCTGTTAAATCTTGCCCTTGTTTCTAGGAAATCATCATTTGATTAATGGTTTATGCTAAGAGAAAAGACCAATAAATAAAGCTTTCAGACACATTCCCAAGCAGTAAACTAGGCCAACTTTATTCACATCTCGCACTACCTTCATATTATCCATGTTTCTAGTCATTCTCAAAACAGCCTCTCCCACATTAGTAAAGATTTAAATATAAGGAACACAAGGAGTTGAAACTCCATGGTTGAACATGTAAAGATATTTCTATACTCCTTAACTTCTTCATGATGACATTCAATGACAGCATGCAAATGTTTTTAAACAATAATTAAAAATTACATTTATTTATTTGTGTGTGCACACATGTTGCATACATATGTGCATATATGTATGTATGTATGTCCATGCCATGGCACGTAAGTAGAGAACAGAAGACCTTGAAGAGTCAGTTCTCCTCTTCTACCGTGTAGCTTCAAAGGTCAAACTTGGGTTGTCAGATTTGACAGCAAGTTCTTGTTTCCTACTGAGCCACCTCACCAGAGATGGGTTCATCTTCTATGACAAGGAATTCTTTTTCTTCAAGCACCTTATGACCTATGTGAAACACACTTTGAAAAATAATCACTTAGGAACTGCCTTATTGTTTATGGCCCTAGATATCACCCTAGAGTGTCGAAGATACCCACTTGTGGGTTTCCCTTCTTCCCAAGGTCATTGGCCACCAGCCCATGAAGAAGAAGGGAGCAGACTTAATGCTCAGGGTTTCAGAGTGCCCATGAGTACAGTAGAAATAAGAGACTTATCTGGAGGATCAGTTTCAGGGAGACAGATCAACTTTAATCAGAGAGAATCAAGGGTTTATATAGTTTGGGGAAGCAGGTAGGAATATCCAGGATGGGCTGAAAGCTAACGTTCTGAGATGGCTCAGTAGCATGGGGAGACATTCCAAAAATCTCAGGTGTTGGCTGAACAGGTTCTTATTTCAAGAGAGGAAGCTGAGCCTGTAATCTAACCAATGCTATGTGACATTCCACAGTTAGAGGGGAAAAGAACTTAGAACTTCCCAGACAAGGTCAAAGAAGAATACACTGGTAAAGGAGTCCTCCACTTTGCTCCAGGCTCAGAAGGCTGCCCTGACAATGGCAGACTTCTTCTACCTTAATTATTATGGAGACACCCATTGTATGGCATCCCTTGGTAGTTTTTTTTTTTAAAGCAAACTCTAAGACATGAGAAGAAGAAAAGACGTAAATATCAGCTGTTCTGTGGAGATCGTGGAAAACCATATTCAGTGGGAAGATAATTCTTTAAGTTGTTTCTATGACTAAGATAGCTGTCTACTGCTTTAACCAAGGGTAGGATGATGCCTTGTTATTTGGGCATCTTGCATTCTTATGAATACTATTGACTTTTAAGGTCATTAGGCTGAAATTCAATCACTGAACTGCACCCATTATTTTTCACTAAGCTCAACTCACAGTTTCCCCAGAAGGATTTTATTTTTTTAAGACTAGTGTCTCATCATTCTCAGATTCTATGTCAAGTGGAACTTTGCTAAAAATAATAGTCTGCAGCATAAAATTTAGGACCAGAATGTTATCTCAGCAAAATAAATACAGCTAAGTCTCAATAAAATTTGAAAGAGGGCAATTTAGTAATGGCAGAAATCTGAATACTCAGACATTTGTAAATGCAGATGCACAGAAGAGAAAATGGGGAGCTATAATTATATGGACTTTTACTGTCCATAAGTAATGGGTTAAGAAATAAAAGTAGAATTGCAGGTATAGTTACTTGTATTTACCAAAATTGTTATAATAAAAACAGATCAGTGAAAAATAGATTTAAATTATTCAAATGAGTATGATTTGAGGAAAAGGGGATACTGGACAGTATTAGCCTGAAAAAATTATGGGTCATGGAAATGGACTCGGCATAAGGATAGAGGTACATAGGAGGAACACGTCATAACCTCAAGAAAACAGAGACTCTGACTTTCTCAGTAAGTGTGCAAGCACTCCCTTATGGATTTTAGCAAACAATTTCAAACGAAGGAAGAGCAGAGATTCTCCATGGTTCAAATGAAAAGGAGTTGAAATTTTACTTGAGCCCATTATAAATGTGGCTAAATTATACATGCTCTATTAATATGATATGTACTCAGGTTAGAACACCTTTGTGGTGTATTAGAAGGCAACTGTTTTAGTTTTCAGAATTCAAAAGAAAGTTTAAAATATACAATGAGGCTAAAGAGGTATTTTTCTTCAATGATATCCAAATTGAAAACATGTTGTATATATCCTAATAATATTTAATGTAAAATAAACATAATCCTTACAAAGTATGACATAGTCAAGAAATAAAGTAGAAACAGAAATATTTACATTTGTGTACACACACACACACACACACACACACACACACACACACATGCACTCCTATAGGAGGGAGGGCCAGAGCAAGCAGTGTTGGATGAGTCCAGTGAAACAGCCCCTTCTGTAACTAACAGGTTCAATGTGCATATAGATCGGCAGGAACTGAGACAATATGAGCAAGACTTGTAAAAGATGAAGCCAAACAAAATCCCTACACTGAGAAAAGGAAGTGGACACATATTTCTACTCCTATCTAAGAAAATATGTTCAATTCGTATATTCTCAGAGAGAGAAAAATAAAATGGAGTGACTGAATATATCAACCACATTGCAGGCAGGCCTCATGCTCAGTAATTGACCAACAGGTTTCGTGTGTGTGTGTGTGTGTGTGTGTGTGTGTGTGTGTGTATGGGTGTGTGTATGGGTATATGTATGTGTGTGTCTGTGTCTGTATGTCTGTGTGTCTGTGTGTGTGTGTGTGAGAGAGAGAGACAGAGACAGAGACAGAGACAGAGACAGAGAGACAGAGACAGAGAGAGAGTGAGTGAAAGAGAGTGGGGAAGATGGAAAAGGAGAGGGAGAGGGAGAGAGGGAGGGGGAGAAAGTATGTGTGTGTGTGTGTGTGTGTGTGTGTGTGTGTAACTGTCTGTCTGTCTATCTGTGTGTGTGTCTTTGGCTATGGATTTTTGGTTTTGTCCTTTTAGCTTTTGTTTTGTTTCTGGGGAACTTTGTTATGTTTGCATGTGGGCAGAAGGAGAGAGAAAGAGATGAAGTTGAATGGAGAGGCAGATTTAGAAGGACTTGGGCAAGGGGAAAGAATGTGATCAAAATACATTATACAACAATGTTAAAATAAGTTTTACATGCAGTAAAATAGAGAAAACAACTTTAAATCCTTCAAATTAGGATAAATATAATCCAGAGCATAATAAAAAGACACTTTCCAAAACCTATGGTGGTTAGAATAACTATCACAGAACAATTTATGTTTAAATAACCTGTTTATCATACATATACATATGCACGCACGTTTATACATGTACTTACACAAATATCACTATTTTACTGTTTAAATGACAAAACATTAATTTAAATAAACAAATATTTCACACAAACTTTTATGTTTAGAGAAATATAATAGAGCATACTTAGACATATAGCAATATCATGCTGTTGACATGAGTAGAAGAAGTCACGTAAAACATCTAAGATGACAGATGCTCCCAAAATAAATTTTGGGAGTCAATAAATTATTAAAGAAACAGAAAAGGACAGTATGGAGCCCAGCCCATGAATACAAAGAAGGTTGATATAACAGGTGAGAAATGTGTGTTACAATTGAATGGGCGCTGATCTTATTGAGTGTAAAGAACTGATAAGCAATGTCTCAGCGCAGAGGAAGAAAATGCAATACAAAGTGGTAAACAGTAGCAAAATGAACTCTAGTTATTGGTGTCAGCCTTTGCTGTTTGGAGAATCTAACCTATGATAAATACATAATGCGGTGCTCCAGAGTAAGGAAAATGAGTATCTTACTCAGGATATGAGTCAAGTCAACATCTCAGACTGAACAATGCACTCCTGGAGTTCTCTTTCTCCAGGATGAGAGTGTTAATGGAGGCTTAATATTCCCAATGTGAAAGCACCAATCCATGAGGTCAACTTGCATATTAAATACTGAATAAGTATAGAATAAAAAGTAGTAAATAAGAAACATAAAAATCCAATGGTAAAGAATGTTTATCAGATAACTGTGGAATATAGCAAGTTTACATAATAAGGGTCAGAGTTGAATGGACTATAGAGATGGTGCCATTAATGCCCAAAATGGCTAAGCAACAGAAGAGTTCAGATGTAGTTTGGCATATCTACCAGACTTGCTTCTTCTCATTTTCTGTGGAAAGAAAAGAAAATCATCTTCATACTCAAAGGAGATTGCTAATCTTTGGAAAATAGTCAATTCCGTCAACTCCTACATAGTTAAACTTGCTATTCATGTGGCCAGATTCAAAAGAAAAAGTGCTATGAAAGCCTAAATTTGTAAACAAAATGGCACTAATAAGATGACTGTGAAACATTTGGATGGAAGATACTTTCATAGAAACCTCTACAGGAAATGCCAGACAAAAGCATAATGTGACCGACTCCGATGAGCACAAAGTCAGAGAGACTCTTTACACATGTGCTGTTGAATGCAACAGAGGCAAACCAGACCCGAAGGCTCAAATAGGAACTTCATTAGAGAAAATTAAGGACAAGAGACAATGCTTATAAATCTTGCAATAATCTGCCCACAGATCAACCACAAAAGGAACACAGACAAATAAAGCTATATCCTGGAAAGAACAGCTGAAATGTCAACAAAGATAACAGCGGACAATAAAACTTCAAGAGAAAAATGGCGTGGAAAAGAAAGTGTGGTCTTTCTCTCTCTGTCCCTTCTGTCACATCTCCCCAAAGACCAAAATGAGTCATTGATTCTGTTATTAAAGACCAACAACAGAAAGGCTTGGAAACATGAAAAATAATTAGAGTTTATGAGTAAAATATGGGTAATTATGAAGTGGCAAGATATAATTAATCATCCATTCCCTGAAAATAATGCTACAGTTATAAAATGGACAAGATATGTACTTTTATAATATCTCTACACACTCTCACACATGGAAATTAGATACACACACACACACACACACACTCCACAAAACAAAATTACTGGCTTATGGTATAAACTTCCTATAAATCTTAGGGGAATAGCCAACAAACCTTTGAACATGAGTTTGTTAGAATAGCTCTCCAGGTTAAAATTACACCTGTTAACTCTTCACTTGATTTCTCTATATATCATTACAGTAGTTTATTATTGGAGATTTCATTTTTCCATGTTGAAATTCTGTGTTTTTTAAAAGGGCTTTTAAAAATAAAGTCATGTCAATTTATTTTCCCAGACAGTAGAGTCTAGGAACGCTTTATAAATATTGTGTATTATTAAAAATATACAGTACCTGAACCCCTGCCCGGCTCCCACTCCCATCCATTCTCCTACCTGTATCCATCCCTCCATCTACCTCTGAAACCTCTCAGCATCCTCTACTGGACTCTCCTAGTTATTTGATTTTTGGGGTCTGTGGCTTAGACAGCATGGTTATCCTGTAACCACCTGTAAGTGAGTATATACTATGCATCATCCTCACTCAGGATGATTCTTTTCTGGTTCTGTCATTTGCCTGCAGAAGTCATGATGCTCTCATTTTTAACAGTTAAATAGAATATGCTGTTAGTGGAATACACTGTGTAAATGGACCACATTTACACAGTCATAGCCTGAAGTCTCAATAAATATTGCCCTATCCAATAAAATCATGAATAATTGAAGACTTAGTAACATATTTATATATTTTGCCTATAGAAGTTGATGCGTCTAAGGAGGGAGCAGACAGAGAGAGAGAGTGAAGACTTTCTTGTGAGGATCTTCAGACACTCTTTTTTTGTGTGAGTTATGTATTCGATGGAAGAATAAATCTTTGACTTCAAAATTGTTCCTCATTGTGGTGGCACTAAAGAATTCCTTCCTAAAACAGTACAAATCAGAGGTGTTGACACATGCCTGTGTTCCTCGCCACCATGGAAAGATTATTTCTCAAAAATTTCCAACCAAGCCAGCCAAGCATTTGAGTCAGGTTGCGACAAGTATTTCAACAATGTGTTGAACTCGCCAGATGTTAACCGACACACTCATTAATTAATTATTTAATTAATTAATTAATAAAAACAACTTCTCAATTCAATGAGTGCATCTAAGACATGGGGAATGTATAATCTGAGATTATGAATAATCTGGGGCTATCTCTGCCACACTAATGGAAACAAAACAAGCACATAGGTTGGAATATAGAAAGACTTTGGGCATGTTTTCCTATTGGAGAATGCCACCCAAAATGGTTTGGGGTTCAACGGGCTCTTTTCTCATGCTCAAGACCAAGACTTTCTGACACTATTTCGGTAAGACACAGAATTCCCCAAAGGGTCACATACAGCTACACATCATCCTGCAGAGTCATGTATAGTTAAACAAAGTAAATAGAATAGAATAGAATAGAATAGAATAGAATAGAATAGAATAGAATAGAATAGAATAGAATAGAATAGAATAGAATAGAAAGAATAAGAATGGAGGTTGTTCTGTCAAACTTAATAAGCATTCATTGCTTCTCTTCTTTTGTCCTTCTTCTAAGAACAGGAGCATTGGCTGCTTGCTTTCCAGCCATTGCAATCTGAAAGCACACAACTTCTAATTCCACGGCTTCATGATTTAGGATATTTAAGTGAAACTTGACGAGACTTTAAATTCTAGACTAGAGTTCACTGACACCAGAATGGTGCTGGAATCTTTTGGCGGTTGGTTGGAAATGAATACATTTTCAATACATTTAAGATAGGAAAGGGAACCTGAGTTTGATCTTCAATACCAACAAACAACCAAACCTTGGCCACCCAGGCATGGTGACTTGAATTTATGATCCTAATGACAATGGGGGAACAAAGGTGAAGGTGTGCCTTGAAGGGCATGACCTTGGTGGACACAGAATGATACAGTTCCTCCCCTTAGAACAGGGCCAGCAGAAGTGGTCCTCCAAGAGAAAGGATAGCTGCCTTCGACATAAGACTTGCTTGTATAATAATGTATATATTTCATATTCCTCCAAGGAATGTCCTCTCTGTTAGTGTTAATGACTCCATGATAATCTGAGAGAGCATGAGTCCAAGAGGCAAAAGTATAGCTAATGTCTCAGCAAAATTGTAAATGCTAGGAACTTAGGATAACCCTTTAGGCTGCAGAAAGAACTCTTAAGAATTTGAGTTCAAAATACACTTAATTCTCTTCTATACAAAACATACAGATGCAATATGAATTATGAGGGGCTTCAAGAATCTAAAGGAACAAAGGCAACTGCGTTAATCAGCCAGCTTCTCTGAAAGATACCAAGGCAGGCAGATTCCTGAGTTCAAGGTCAGCCCAGGTGTGATAGAAATGGTCGTTTCAGGACAGGCTCCCACCCAGCTAGTTTAGCACCTGTACATAGTGGAGGCAGGCAGATCTCTGAAATTTTTTGCAATGTTAAAAAGATGTGTGCTTGCTGCTTCCTAAGAATTAAGGGGCTGGGGTCATGGGATGCTGATTCATAGGATGATCAAAAGGAACCTGAAATAAATGAGTGGGCTTTTGGTCTGCCTGAGATGAGGTAGCAGAAAGGCATCTTCTTTTTTAAATGTAAAAATAATATTTATTCATCTTTAAATTAGTTTTATTTTTTTATAGTCCAGTTCTTTACAATTTTCTCTGGAGAGAGCTAAGCTGTCTGGAGATTTCAGGAAAGCAAAAACAACTCTTCAAGAATTATTCAAACACGACTAGGTCAGAGGATCCAATAATTTTTTATAGTTGCTTTTCTGACTTTGTTCAGAAAACCCATGAGCTATCCAATAGCTTTTAGAATTTTTTTACTAGCCAAGAGAGTTGTGCCGACCAGAGGGGTTTTAGAATAGCAAGGAAAGCCACCTAGAACAGAGCACAGTGTACAGAGAGATCAGTCCAGAAAACCATCTCACAGCACCTAGGCTGCCAGCTTGGACCCACAATTTGACTTTGAGTCATTTGTTTTTCTACTCCCAGTCACCCCTTCCCTCAGAACTCCTTTGAGGACCAGTGGAGGCTGGTCCTTGGCAGAAGTGGGGAAAGAAGTAGAAATGGGAAGAATCATGGGGACTCTGGCCTGCCACATTAGCTTACGTGGTGAGTTCCAGGCCAAGGAGAGATTCTGTCTCAATTAAACAACAACAGAAACAGCAAAATAAATAAATATATAAATAAATAAATAAATAAGTAAGGGCTGAGGAATAACAATCAGGGTTGTCTTCTTGCCCCCATATGTGTCACATGCATACACACACAAATGCACATACACTCACACAAACTAGTACACATAGGCACACACAAAGGCATGTGCACACACAGACACACACAGGAACTATAAAGCTGTATCCTAAATTATGCTTTCTTAAACTCCTGTGTTGAAGCTGTAAGCTTCAATATCCCTGGATTTGGAGACAGAGGCTCCAGGAGCTAATGAAGTTTAAATAAAGCAATGAGGATAGAACACTAATTAGATAAACTTAGTATAAGAGGAGGAGACAGCCAGGAATGTGGTTGATAGGTAGAGCTCTTGCTTGTCTGGCACAGGGCCTGGGTTTGGTCTTGAGCTCCACAAAAATTATATGGAGAAAAATGAAGAGGAAGAGGAGGAGGAGGAGAAGGAGGAGGAGGAGGAGGAGGAGAAGAAGGAGGAGGAAGAGAACCATCATCTTTGGTCATTATGTTATGGCACAAATCAGAGGCTAATTGAGAGAACAGCAAGACAGCAATGAGGAGTCAGAAATGGCCCTGTGGACTTTGATGTGACTCGTCCCTGGGATGGCGGTCCTCTGGTTTCATGTATGCAGTCAGTCTCCATTTATTTGCTTATTGCTTTTGTTAGGACAGTTTGAAAAGTTATATGTTAAAACTTAAATGGTGGACAAAGACATGAAAATGCCTTACCTCCTTATGCTTAACCCATCCAAGGTAGATTTTTGTTTTTATTTTATTGTCAATTGTCTCTTTTACCAGCTTAGGTCAGAATCCTGGGTTGGAGATTAGGAGGAATCATGAATAAAATCACACATTGCTTTGGCACTGCAGTGCACTCCTCTTCTTTAAGCCAGATGGCTAATGGCGCTATTGCAGGATGCTCAGTGAAGACTATTGTCACCATACGCATCATTTGGCAAGTAGCATACTTCCCAACCACCAGTTGCCAGGGCAACCCAAGTATTGATTGCCGTCATTTTGCTTCTGTTAGCTGGCTTTATTATCTGAGTTTGCTGAGATATATTTATAGGGGAGTAAAATGTATGTGTATAGTGTGTGTGTGTGTGTGTGTGTGTGTGTGTGAGAGAGAGAGAGAGAGAGAGAGAGAGAGAGAGAGATTGAGATGCACATATGAAAGTGAAATAATTTTCTGTGCTCTAAACGTACCCTCTCCCTGTTTGCTTGTTTGTTTGTTCTCCTCATCACGGTGAGCACAACAGATCACTAACTCCTAGATTTAGGAGACTATACACAAATCACATGCAGATAAGGCAAACATCCTCTTTCAAAATAGAGGTGCCAAATTTAGCTGGACAGAGACATTCTTATTTGGAAAAAGATCGAGCCACTCAAATTCTCATTACCATTCCATTAAAGAGTAACGGAGTTGGAAGCCAAAGTCCAGTTCTCACACTCACACTAACTAGTTGGGCAGCCAGGGACACTGCCACACTGCCTCTCACAGTCTATAAAGATCCTATAAATTTTCATATCATTTTGGCCAATGATACACTATAGTCAAGTGCTGTACTGGGAGATGGAAAATGAAAATAAACAAATAAACCAACACAAAAACCAAGAGAATCAGAAGTTCCATGTTCTAGAGGAAAATTACAACTTTATGAGGGGAGCAGATAAAAGAGAAAATATTAATGTCTCAAATGGCATTACTCAAACTGGGAATCATCGCCTGCCTACATATAATGTGAGTGGTGTGTGGCCAGTCCTCCAGGTATACACTTAATAAAGAAGTGGCTACATGGTTTATGGAAACATTAGAAACTAGCATCATTCCCTAGTACATCATTCTCGTAACTAGCATTCTTGATACAGAGACAGGAGGATTGCTGTGAATTTGAGGCATGGTCAAGTATAGGCCAATTGAGGCTATGTCGATAGACCCTGTCTCAAGAAAACATTGCAGATGCACCCGCGATATAAAGAAGGTCTGTGGCCAGGAGACGATGAGTAACAGGGAAGAAGAGCCTGACTGGAAACCATTGCAGGACTGGATCTGGTAGGCAATCAGAGGACACTGCACAATGGAGGATGGTGCTAGCCCTTGTGAGCAGAATGAAATTCTTTTCATCTCAGAGCTCTTTTAGTATTGGGCTGCCCTAGTCTTCTGAACCAAGAGCAAACAAAACATTATTCTCCCTGGAAGACAGAGATTCATGGCAAGCAGAGCCAACAAGAAGGATAATTCAATAAACGAAGACCGCGCATGTGAGCAGGAGTGGTTTGAGTTTAGGGTGGCCAAACCTACAGACAAGTTCTGTTAAATGCACTGTGCCTGAACTATTAGACTGATGGATGAGATAAATTGTTTTCCCAGAAATCATCTTTACAAATATAGAGGTAGGGAAATGAATTTTAGGATTATTAAAGCCTCAGAGTCTGTGAGGTCTGGATTGGGACATAACATTATATTATCAAGTGTTAAGGAAATTTAAAATAAATCTGAATATCATGCATATAGCTTGGAAAATGTGTAAACGTATGGGATCAATAACATAAAAATAGGTTAAGTACATCTTTAAAGGTAAAATAACTCACTTACTTATAGGAAAAGTGATGCCAATTTTAATTGGTTAGAACATGAAAAAAGCACAGAGAAATAAAAAGTATAACTGGTTGCAAAGAACAGAAGATCTAAAGACAATAACTTAAACACAGATCTTTCTATTACACAAGAAAAAGGCTCACAAAAAATTACTGTTGGAAATACATTCTTGAATATTCACGCTGCTTCCTGGTAATGTGATAGTTACCACAGTTTGTTATAGGTCAACCAGAAAACAGAGGAAAACAAACAACCTGAAAGACACAGTGTTTTATCTGGAAAGGTAATTCTTTTCCAGAATCCCCCCTCCCCCATGACTTCTACAAGAGCTCACACTAGCACAGTATATCTTTCTTGTCATGTTCTAGCTGCCCAACAAAGGGAAGTGGACACATGCACACAGTCTTTGGATATGGATGGTAAGAAGGAACATCAGAATGATTCTGAAAGTTAGGCACTGTGCTTCTGTGTTTTGCCTGCAAAGATATATGTGTGCTTTGTTTGTGCCTGGTGCCAGGAGACAGCTGGCCGGGCCATCAGACCCTCCATAACTTGAGTTATCGGTGGTTAGAAGCTACCAGTTGAGTTCTGGGAACTGAACCCGGTCCTCTCCAAAAGCAATAATCACATGCTTTTAATCACGGAGCTATTTCTCTAGGATATGAATTCTTGTGCTTTGAGCCTTAAAGGGAGAAGTAGATAAGTTTTCTTTTAACTTAATACCAGTACAGTTCCTTATTAGCAATGAACAATGTGGTATTTAACTAAAAACTGTCCCCATGGCTCCACAGGAAGTGGCACTATTAGGTGGTAGGGGCTTGTTGGAGTAAGTGCAGCTTATTGGAGGAAGTACATCACTAGCGAAGTACATCACTTTGATGCACTCACTTCCTGTTTCCTGGTGATCAGGTTGTAGAACTCCTTTACCAGCCAGTGCTGGCACATTGCCATGCTTCCCACCATGACGGTAATGGACTAAACCTCTGAAACTGTAAGCAGGCCCAATTAAATGTTTTACTTTACAAGTGTTGCTGGGGTCATGGTGTCTCTTCGAGGCACTAAAACTCTAATTAAGCCAAAAAACATTCCCTATCATCCTCACTTGAGAGATGGGCTCACCCACCCACCTCAAAAATATTAATCCAGAATTCTTCCCATCAAAAGGAAATGTAGGGACAAAGATTGGAGTAGAGTCTGAAGAACAAGCCATCCAGAGACGGCCCCAGCTAAGGATCCAGCCCATCTGCAGACACCCAAGCTAGACACCCCTGCTGATGCCAAGAAGTACTTACTGATAAGAGCATGGTTTAGCTGTCCCCTGAGAGGCTGTGTCAGAACCTGACCAACACATATGCTAATCCACCCAGCCAAACATTGGACTGAGCACAGGGACTCCAATGGAGAAGTTGGGGCAAGGACTGAAGTAGCTGAAGGGGATGCAACCTCACAGGAAGAACAACCAACCAGACCCCTCCAGAACTCCCAGGCACTAAACCACCAACCAAAGCGTACACATAGAGCAACTCATGGCTCCAGCCACACATGTAGCATAGGGTGGCCTTATCTGATATCAATAGGAGGGGAGGCCCTTAGTCCTATGGAGGCTCAATGACCCAGGACAGGGGAATGCTAGGCTGCTGAGGCAAGAGTGGGGGTAGGTGGGTATGGGAGCACCCTCACAGAGGGAGGGGGATGGGGTTACGGGGTCAGGGGGTTTGTTCAGGGGAAACTGAGAAGGGGGATAACATTTAAAATGTAGATAAATAAATAAATAAAACAACCAATATGAAAAAAGACAAAAAAAGAAAGAGTATTTGTTGTAATCATAAACTTCTTATTTAACTATACTTATCGTGGAACTTAGTATATCTGAAGCTTTTGTTTCCTCTTTCTTTACAGTTTTTGTTGGGGCTACTGCTACTTCTAGTGTTGTATAAAGAAAGGCCTTAGCCTGGCGCCTAGGACAGGGTACCTTGTGAGAAACATAAACAGTTACAAGTCCTGATGCTCAGACTCTGTGGCCTCAAGATACTCCTCAAGCAGACTAATATCATTTAGAATAAGCAGAATAATAATGTTTAACCACTAAAATGATGGAGTCCCTCATAGTCATATGATTACTGATTAATTTATGTCCTTCCATCCCTCTCAGCATGCACTCATACCACATTTTAAAAGATTGGCAGAATGGCATTTAATGGAAAAAAAATCAAGGCAAAAACAAGACTTCCTTTATTAGATATATAGATCCCTAACTTGGCTGGATTTACAGTCCTTGTACATGCAACAACATAACCATAATGGAATCCATTGGATAACCTTTCTCGGCCCCACTGGGAATCCTAAAACTACATGAATTCTGTCTATTTCACTGTCAAGAGTTTTGAAGTCTTAGGTTGTTGGTCAATTCTCTTATTTCTTTCAGAGGACATGGCTGTTCATTAGGCTTGAAGGTACGGCCTTCATGTTTCAAGACAGTCACACATATCTTTAAATGTCATTCAGGCATGACTGTGTGTATAAGATTGAGGAGGCTTTTGCAATTGGGTTCAGGGAAATGATGACCTTGCTGTCATTTATCATCAATAAGCCTCGCATGATGGTTCGTGTCAACCTTCTACTGGACAGAGATGCTAAGCCAGACTGTTCTACCAGCATTCAAACAGTGCTGCAGATTGCTCTTACCAGACAGTCTTCTCTCCTTAAGTTTGGTAAATGACTAAAGTTAAAGACTATATTTACTTCTATTGCTAGTGAGGACAAACTATTTGTTATGTGCACCAGTTCTGTGAATTCGGGAAATACTTCTCAGCTCTGGGGACTGTAGACAGGAATGTTCACTGAAGAAGGAAATCTTTATTACTGTGAGAGCAGAGCAAGCTGTTGTACTGTAGAGCTGTGACATTTTTCTAACTGGATTGCATCTGCACATTGAAAAGACAGGCAACTAGACTGTTGCTAGAGATAATAGAATGGGGACTGGGAAGCCTTCATATTTTATTAGGGCTACATTGATCCCATTTCTTTAAGCCACTGGAGTGTTATTTCACATTCCAGTGTCTGCATAACTGCATTTCCTTTGTTTCTCGGTTCCATTTAAAATTCCCTGGCACATCACGGCTAGTGAATGTCAGCAAAGATAACTATCAACATACAATAGTTTCCAACTACAGCAATGTGAGCTTGAAAGCCTTAACAGTCTCTCTGTAATAAGTGGGAACCAAGGGAGAACAAATGAGTTCCAACCGCTTGGTATCTATGCCAGGTTTTATTTGCAGTCCGACTGTGCACAGACATACACTAATATTTACTATAGATGGTCAAGGAATAGGAAGAGATTCTATAAACAAGGCCATCTAAACCAAACAAAGGAATGGTATCCGCTATACACATCACAGAAAACCTTTAACAAACCTCACAATCATGCCAAAACTTGAAAAATGATGGAGACGCAACCACAGTCACATTCTGCAATGAGAGTTTAGTAACCATCAAAACTCCTGTTTCTACTCTTGTGGAAAAGGCTACAGCAAATGTGTCTGTTTTGAAAAAGTAACTCCTTACCTCTACTGAGCATGAGTTTCACATAAGATATAAACTAGATCTGGAGACTTCCTAAGGTTTGAATAATTTAGTTTGCAGAATAGTTCTTTTCATCATCTCTCAACCATCTGCCTGAGATGACACAACCCCAGGCTCTCTAGGCATCTCCATGCTTACTGTATCATGGGGCTAGCTAGACTATATCAAGATGCTGGATTTCCCTGTAGCAAGGGTTTCTAAGTCAGTGGGGGGTAGGCATCTGTATGATACATTATGAAATACAAAGCAACATTATCTCTTTCACCAACTTTGTTGCCAATAAAACATAGGATCAGCCTAGAATTAAGGGAAGAGAATTATATAAGATCATGTAACCTGGAAAACTGGATTATCTGAGTTCCATCTAACAGAAGAGCTGTAAGAATCTTGACAGTACTATAGCTCAAGGAATTGTTACAGTGTACGATGAGCTGGGTACCATTCTATATCAAAAGCTTTTTTATATATGATATAAGACATGATCCGCAGAAACATCACAGAATGCAGAAAGCAAGCCAGTAGCATAGTGCACTACAGAACACGTGTTGTTTACTTTGTGGTTATGTAGTTCCCTGGGACACATGACTCAAGGTCACTGCCAAAAAGCCAGAAAATCATATGACCCATTACTAGCCTAGGAAAAGATAAAAATCCAGTCTTTATCTTCATATTATAATGAATATATCTTGACTACACACCTTCATAAATTGGAGAATTTTTTTTTTTTGAGTCAAGCCATTACAAAATGGTGGTGCCTTTATTTTCCTTACACGCTCACATTTAATCATAACAATAATCCCCTGAGAGTTTCTTTATACATGACAAGTTCTATTAAATGAATGCACATTTTTACCACATGGCACTATTATAAGCAGTGGATAGAATTCTAAGATGGCCCTGGTGACCTCTGATGCGCATTGTACCTTCCTTGACTGTTACATGACAAAAGGATTTTGTAGATTTAATTAAGGTTTCTAATTAGTTGACCTCAATATAGAGAGATTATCTAGGTGGACCTAGCCTAATCAAGCCTTTTAAAACCAGGGGATTTTCTCCACTGAGGAGCAGAAGAGAAAGTGAGAGAGATAAAAAGCATACAAATGACTCAAGGAGCCACACTTGACTTTGAAGATAGAGGGGGTATGCAAATCACTGCTGATGGCTGAACAGTTGGGAGTAACCACAGGACAGTGGCCAACAGGGAAACAGAGACTCCAGTGCTATCATTCCAACCCGTTTGAATGAACTTTGATAATAATTTATCTAGAGTGTTCAAGTATGAGCCTAACCAGGCAGACCTTTGATTTTGAATTTATGCTATATAAGCAAAGATACATTTACAATTTCCTGGATTTCTAGCTGATACATTTGAGTTCAAAAGCGAGTATTTCTTTGACACTAAATGTGATAGTTACATAGTAATCGATTCAATATTTATGTAGGAATTTTCATGACCATACAGTCCTCTTATCTTTTGTATTTGTCTGTTTGTGTTACCATATCAAAAGAGCATTGAGTGGGTGGTTTGTAAATAATAAAGATGTGTTTTCCACAGAAGCAGAGGCCAGCAAGCCCCAGTTTAAGGTTTGTTTAGTTTTCGGTAAAAAGTATATCTGTTAAAGAGAAGAACAGCGATCACATGTGCGACCATGTAACTACGGGAGAGTTGGCATCTTCATAAGGACCTTAATATGGCTCATAAAGGAAAAAGGCTTATACCTTAATCACTTCTTAACAACTTCACCTTTTACTAACAATATATGGGCAACAGTTACGTTTTGGAAAAAAAAAAACATTCAGACCACTGCAAGGTCTATTCTCTCTCATTCATATTTCCCCCCTTTTTTTCTCCCAAAGGGGCTCATTCTAATAAATTCAGGTCATACAAGTTCTTATGTGAATTCTGTGTAGGCAAATTCAATCTGAGTTAACAGAGCTGGCTTTAGAAACTTGACAGATGGGATAGAATCCTGGAGTGGGGTAATTTAGCAGTCTGGTGGCAATGTGAATGAAATTGTTTATGGACATTATAATTCCTTGTACAGTGCTGTACACAGCCTTTGCTTGTGGCAAACTTCTATGGTACAAAGATACAAAGGGATGGTTTAGCTCATGCGATGTGTCATACACCTATGCAACATAGGGATAAGGCTTATTTTGGAGTTATGAGGATGATTGGTTTGTGTTAAGTATCACATGAAAATGACAAGCTCGGGTCATGATGTGAAAGAGAAATGACCTCATTGGTGACACAGAGACTTACAGGCAGAGAGTAAACCAAATGGGGAAGCAGACTGAGAATGGGGCGGTGAATTTAGTGGAGTGAGAAGAATGCTAATTCAGAGAGGCAGTCTCTAAAATTAAAATCAAGGAAGTACCAATATTCTCACACCACACACAGAGATACTTGGGTGACTGTGCTTGAATATATTGAATTAAAGATTATTTCTGTGTCATGGAAAAAGTTGACAATTAATTCTGCCTAAATGTTTGTCTCCAGACTATAGTGAGCCTTCCCCTAAAGTCACTCTCCCTAACAAAGACACTTACAGAGTCAAACCTTAAGATGTTCACCTAAAATGTATGATCACAGGGAGAGAACAGAGATAATTTACCAACAGGAACCGATAGGTCTTGGGCAGTATTCAACTGTTCAAATCAGGAAAAATATTTCTGGCCAGTGGAAGATGGTTGTTTCATCTTTGAGTTGGAAAGAACAGAATAGGAATAGATCCCTGGAAATGTTCAATTTACAGATCTTGGTATTTCGCATTATTTCCAACGGACAGCAATATACTGTCTAAAAAGTACTGAAGGAACAAGACACAAGATGTCTCACTAGTCTAAATCCCCCTCTTTTGCACTTCTTGCCGGTCTTCACAGAGACCAGTTGAGTGTCCATGGTAAAGGGAGTGCTGCCTAAGCCTAGATCGAGAAGCATTGCTTGCCTCTAACCATGCTGATGCAGTGACTCTCTGCAAACTCTTTGACTTGTCAGCAGTAGAGATGGATGCCGTGTCTTTGCTATGTTATCAGCTCTCCAGGGGAATCAGCTACTTGGTGGCAAGTTGATTATATTGGACCCCCTCTTCCCTGGAGTGAATGATAATTTACAGATATGTTCCTATGGGTTTTCCTTATCTAACATTAATGGCTTGGTGTATTAGGTAATGCTTACCATATGTCTGAATGTCATTTTATCCTGTGTAATATTTCACTTAGACCAAGGTACACATTTTAGAGAGAACTAAGTGTAACATTGAGCCCAAGAAATCAACAGCTGTAAAATTTTGGGCATCATCCAAAGCCTGGCAAACAAAAAGAATGGTGTAACGGCAACTGATAAGGTGAGGTAATGTTAGAAAACACGTGCTGATTTTGTAGACCGCCTGCTGGGGTGTGTATATTGGTAACATTCTGCCGAGCTAGAGAAGGTCTGCGTACATGGATGAAAGCTGAATTGGTGTTGTCCATTGGTCCTGTGACTTCATTAGAGAAGGCTACATTTCCCTATCTTTTGTTCACGGTCAATTATGCTTCCATGTTGAGTTTTTTTAGAGCTTATTCTAAAAGAGCCAAAAATACCATTGAAGAGATTTCAGTATTTTCCAGGGTACAAAGGCAAAAAGACAAATTCAGAGAGCTAGGACAACTGAAGCGGGGAAAGGCTGATAACTTATAACCGTATCATGGCCTGAGAAATTGGTCAACTGTGGATAGACTAGGGATCTACTGCTGACAGGTCTCAGATCCACTGATTTGTTTAAATCAGATTAAATGTGTTAATTTATTTGATTAATTTAAAGTGCCTAGAAAAAATAATGGAAGATGTAGAGACATTCTTAGCCTTCAGCCTGGATTATTGGCACAAAAGTGTCATGCCTGTCTGGACACTGCCATGCTTCCTGCCATGATGATAATGGACTGAACCTCTGAACCTGTAAACCAGCCAAATGGAATATTGTCCTTTCTAAGAGTTTCCTTGGTCACAGTGTGTCTTCACAGCAATAAAACCCAAACTAAGACAGTCCCATAAAGAGAGAGAAAATCTGTATTCATATTTGGGTTTTGGCTTATTCTGGTTTGGAAATTATCACCACCACTATAGCTTTCCTGACACAGCATTTAACCATCCTGGGTAGCTAGCATTTGGGATATTGCTCAGCAGGAGAATGCTTGCTTAGAATGCACGAGGCCTGGGGTTTGACTCCTGGCACCAGCAACATAATCTTATAACCCATGTATAAATTCAATGCTTTTCTTTTCCATTCCACAAGTTAATAAACATCTGTCATATTTCTCTATTTGATAAAGTAGAGGTATGATTATCTTCTTGCAGTATTCTTCATGTATATAAAATCTTAATATAAATATGTGTTTAACTTTCTCGTTAGGCTCTGGCGAGTGACATCTCTCTTCTTAGCATCATATTCATTCTCTCTGTAGCAGTTGCTCTGATCAAAAACAATTAGTCAACAAGAATATAGTCAATATTGGTTGATCATCTGTCCCAGGCAAACTAATGTACCACTCCCGTTCTCCAAGTCAAGAGATATGCTCATGCTGCCCACAGAGTATCTATTATTCACCTGTAGTTAAACTGTTCAAAATAGATTTAGTGTCCATAATAATAAATCTGTTATTGCAAAATCTTATTGAAAGCAAAGCTTCATAATTCAGAATTGAAGAAGCTCACAGTTGACAGAGTTGAGCGACCCGGCATATGCAGTTACCAATGCTGTCCTCTACTGTAGTTGCAGGTCAATCTGCAAGGATTGCAACATGGCAGCAGCCCTCTACATGCATATGCACTAAAGCTGGAGAAATCGCAGCATTTGTTTAGCAAAGAAGTAAACAATTCCTATCTGAGCAATTTTAATTTGACATGTTTATTTTTAATTAGTTTTCATGCAGCAAAGTTTGCACTCATTTGTGTATGGAAAAATCTTTAAATTGTGGAGAAAACCTAGAACAAAGAAGTAATGATTACATATTGTCTATTTGAGACAATCATACATAACAGTATATTTGTTCTTATTTGTGTAACCTTCACTGTATGGTAGTCTTGGAGATTACTTAGCTTTTAAATGATCTCATTACTAAAAAGACATTTAGGTGAATTCTAAACACAAACTTGGCTTCATGGTTTTTGCAAACACTACATAGTTCTGTACATTAGGGATTATTTTCAGCATATGAGAACATCCATAAGTTTAGAAGTTATATTAATTAGGGCTTCTCCTTGCAAGTAAGAGGATTCTCATTTGAATTAATGTGGTAAACTAGAGAGTCTTTTAACTCAAGGAACTGAGCAATATCCTACAAAGGACAGACGTGAAATTGAGACTAGGAAAACCTAAAAATAAGGCTTAAAGGGTCCAGACTCTCACAGAATATAGAATTCAGCAACAATTCAGTTTTTAATTATTAACTGACACCATTTTCCCAAATAAGTAATGTTATAAAGGTTTTTGCTCTATAGTGGAAATATGACTCTGGTTCTCTTCTTAAGACTTTAAGTATTTATAACTTTATCTTGATTAATCTCACATGGCCAAGTTGTGAAACTGGACTCCATCCTGTCTGTCTGTCTACCCACCTGCCTGCCTCTGTGTGTGCTTGTGTGTGTGTGTGTGTGTGTGTGTGTGTGTGTGTGTGTGTGTGATATCAAATATTTTACTAGGTGTGTCCATGTTCTCATACCTGGATGAATAGTGCTTAGAAAATGGGTTCCCCAACATGACCACTCTAGAGAAAATTACACGTACAGGCAATTCTAGCAGCAAGTTAGACAAAGCAAACAATAGAGAGCTGAGACTTGAGTATTCATTCGGGTTCCAATGCAAACCTGGTAACCTTTTCCATGTGGCTCATAACGAATCTTGAGTCATAGCACTCACCTCCAAGCAGGGTCTGTGAGGGGTCGGACTGGTAAGGCATTACTGTCTTCGAGATGTTTATTCTCCTTTCTCACAAAACAGGCAATTTCGGTATTTACGACACAATAAAATGAAATCATCTATTTGCTCTGCGCCAAACACAGTGTTAGGTATTAATTAACCCCTATTGTTGCTACAGAGACAATAATAACGAGACTTCTCTTTTATTACTGAGATTATAATTTAGCAGCATTTTTAGCCCTGGATTCCTTTGGCTCATAGGCAGTGACCTTTAACAAACAATTCCACAGGACAATAACACTTTCCTCACCCTGACCATCTCGACTCAGGCTCCTCACTCGAGCTTCCTAATCGCACTGGGTCACGCAGAGGACACATGCTAGATGTTTGCATTCCAGACCTTCTAGGCTCACAGTGAATGTGTATCTGCAGAAAGCAGACTTCTGTCTCAGACATTAGACACTCGCCAGTATTCAGCCTGTCGACGACTTTACCGTTCATTTCACCATCCCACAGAAACTTCCTCTGAAATCGCTTACATAAATTCCAGCAGTATACAAGTGGTACACTAGAGCCTCTCCTCACAGACATAAGGTCTTATCTCATCCCATGGTGGTACATTGTTTATGATTTGGAAACAAAGCATGATAAGATCTGATTGAATATTTAAGCCAGACATCTGTAGGGATAAAAGTAGAAGGGAAGGAAGGGAAAATCCAAGTATTTTATTTTGATGGGGATGGTAAGTCAGTAATACTGTCAAAATTCCTAGGTCCAAATGTGACAGGATGCTGGAAGTGCTGTGTCTGGGTGAGGCTGCCCCCTGTCTATATTACCTCAGACAGATAAACACACCCCTTATATAAAGTGTGTTTGCCTTCCCAGGTCCATTCTCTGATTTGTCGAACCAGCTAATGTGTTACTCCATATGCGAAGATTTATACTGGGTTTTTTCTTTTTCTTTTTTCCTTTGGACCACAGGAGCTATTGAGCTTGATTAAACTCAGTCGTTCAATAAACAACTTTGCTATCTCCAAAAATACACCGTCTTGAACAGCAAGATGTTTGGAAATATTCCAAGAAAAAGGGGCTCGGGGAGAAGGAAGAAAAGAGCAAGGGGAAACCTGGCCAATAGAGAGAAGGGACCACAGTGTAAGGTATGCATTTCTCTCTGCAGTCTGGTCATAAATCATTAGCCACTGTGGCATTGATTAATTGGCCTTTCTCAAATCCTCCAGGATTCTTATGAAAATCCAAGGTAACGAACAATTCCACTCTGAGCTGCAGACAGAGAGGGATTCGTTTCAAAAATGTTGTCTGGAGATAACGGTGCAGATACAAAATTCTGTCACATGTGAAGTTGATCTCTGCTTATTTATATTTTGAGGTTGATTTAGTTTCCTCGGCCAGAGTCTTCATTCACTCCTCTCTTATCTTTGGTCTACAAGAGAAGGGGAAAAGGTGAGGGGCCAACGGGCTAATATTCCACCCGCCGGCATGGCACCAGGACATCCTGGACCCGTTGAAAATTTTCACGCTGCAATGTCTAATTCCTCAGAGTTCGTTACTAATGATCAAGTTGTGCTTTGCTAATTGAATCTAGTACCTTACATAGAGAAGTGGGTCATGCCAGATGTTTGAATGCCACGTGTGGTCAGCCTCGTGGAGAACCGTCTCACAATTCTAACAATAGTTTCGCCTTGAGATTCAGTAGGCTTTGAATCTGACTGTGAGTGTTCTCTTCCCTACCTCCCTTTCTTCTACTTCTCTGCGCCTCCTTCACTCCTCAATGACGTCACTCTTTCCTTCTGTGCGTGCTGCTTTTAAGAAATGTCTGTTATCTCACTCCCCGTAGTACCATATAGTAATTGATATGTATTACTCATTAAAGAATGGCTTTTACTGCATATTTGTAAAAATAAAAAGGCACACGGTGCTGGAGAGAGGACTCAGCCACTAGGACTACTTTCTGTCCTTCCAGAAGATCTAAGTTTAGCTTCAGATGCGTGGTACACACACATGGGCACTCGCGCGCGCGCACACACACACACACACACACACACACACACACACACACGAAATAGAAATGATTTCTTTGAAAAATTAAAAGCTCACATGAAAAGAGAAAGACATAGATGAAGAGATCACATTTAAAAACCTAGCTACCAACTCTTATATAGAGATGCTAGATAGTTGACAGAGCTAATTCGGTATATGGACAAGTTAGCAGATGGTATTCAGAAGACTGGCTAATTATACGAACAATAAGAAATCTATATTCCTATTTTATGGTAAATGAAACTTCTATATTAAGGTGACATAAAGTAGGATTGAAATGTAATACCATATATCTAATGAAAATTTAGGACTAGACTTTTTTCCTTCCAGACTAGCCCAATGTCCTTCATTCACCATGCTTAGGCCTTGGCATACACTAGCCCATCCCAGGAAATGAAGTTCCATTAGGGTCACATCATGATCAGACACTCTTCTCATTAAACTTCAGAGAGGACTAAAAGTTCCTGGGACCTCAAAAGAAAAATGAGCAACTGAGGGAAATATTGCATCTAGTTATATTAAATTATTTAGGTAGATTGGATTTCAATGGTTGGATTCCAAAATTATGAACTTTTTATTGCTTTGTTCCAGTTTTGTTTCTGGGTTTTTGTTTTGTTTTCTTTTTTGTTTTTTGGGTTTTTTGTTTTGTTTTGTTTTGTTTTTTGCTAGTGGGAGAGATGCAGTACTAGGTACATGAGCGCTTTTCCTGTCTTTGTTAAATAACTGCCCTTCTGAAAGCTAACAAGCAGAGTTAGTTCTCAGATTATGATTGAAAGTTTCCTAGGAAAATACTTTTCCATAAGCCAATCCTGTCAAAAGTATTTTCATAATGATACCATGGCATTGTTTTTTCTTTGGTCTTCATTCTGACAAGTATAGATAGCCAAGTAACCTAAATCTTTTAGGAATCAATACCATTGTACAAAAATATTCTAGAGTTAAGGCTATGGTTGCCCTTTGGGTCTGAAATGGCGATGAATTTTGGATGTTCTGGTAGTCATTTAGTGAAGTATGCGCGAGGTGGGTTGACTTAAAAGATGAGTCAAAAACGAAGAAAAACTTTTTTATAAGGAAGAAAGGAATGCAGATGTGCATTTCCAGTGAGGGCAAACTGTTTTTATTCCACAGATTTCAAGGGAAGACATGGGAACTTCTTTCAGGAAAGACAGAACTTGCACATCTTTCAGCTCCTTACCTCCAGATGGGTAAAATGCCTGAGAGAGAATCTGAGTCTGTTCTATAGGCAATGGGTTACGTGGGTACACAGAAACTTCAATGCAAATGACATCGGCTTAGAGCAGATGTGAGAATCCAGTTGCCCGCCATAAATCCAGATGTTAAAGAAATTTGTAAAAAACAAGACACCTTTTCTCACTATTGTTAAATTGGTTACCATGTTTGTTCGATGCTTGTCCATGTTTTAGCATTCATGAAATTCAGCCCTCCCTTTTAAATAAAATGCTTCCTATAACCCCGGGTAGCTCTATACATTTGAGAATTTCACATCTTTTTTTTTTCTTTTTGCTAATCTACTTTTGTTGAGTTAATTCATAAGGCCCCAGTAAATCAAGATACAAGATGATCAGTTTTTTCTTTTTAACAATTACTTATTCTCTTTATCCTTTTTAATAGCAATTGCATAGAGATTTGAAAGTGTATGCCAATTTTTCCCTATTTATTTAAAACCTATAAATATAATACTATGAACAATAGGAGGAATCTAAGATACTAAATTAATATATGTCCTCTGTGAACTACATGTGATATTAATTCTAAACCTCTTGAGATTGGAGTAAATGTTCATTACTCAATACTTGGAAGAATTCATGTTGTGGCTCTGTAAAAACATGAGAGAAGACTGTGTGTGTGTGTGTGTGTGTGTGTGTGTGTGTGTGTATAGTGTGTATGTGTGTGTCTATGTGTGTGTGTAACTTGGTGTCTCCTTCTCTCTTACCTTGTTTTTGGAGACAAGTTTTTTCGATGAATATGGAGTTCATTGACTCTCTAGTTAGCAACAGGGACCCATCTGTTTTGCCCTCCACCCACCTTTTATGGGTAACGAGCATCACACCTCAAGTCCTTATGCTTGTGTAGCAAGCACTTTACCCCAAGAGAACATTTTTACATTGTTTTTCAATGTCCATACTTTACAATCCTTTATATATTTGGTGTGTTTTATAAGATTAGTAATAAGTGATAGAAACATTTCATCCTGATTTTTGCAACTTTTTAATACTCATTTAAAACCCCATGCCAATTTCAACGATTATTTTGAGTGCATAAAAATCTATTGAATACACTGGTCTTTTTTTGAGGCATAGCTTTTCTGATTTAATCTCCATAGTCCTTGGCTTACTGGGGTTGCTGTACTTAGCTTTGATTATCTTATACCTGGGCCATTACATATTTGTTCATCTCTTGCTGTTCAGGTTTTATGACAATAGAACACTGCTTGGGCTCGGAGAGTAATGATTTTCAGATTCCCTCGCTTTAAAAAATGCATATCCTTAGACGGAACCAGAAACTTTGTTTTCAGGTGAACGCCTGTCATCTTTAGCCCAGCATTTTGCCACAGGCATTCTTGTTATTCCAGCCCTCCTCAGAGGTGTAGACATCCCACTCATTTAATCCTCATAAAACCATTTTAGTCCTACTTTACAGTGGTGGATACTGAAGAACTAACCCAAGGTCACGCAGCTGGTAATTTCCAGAGAATAGAATAAAACTAAAAGCCTTGTTTGTTTTTCTCCCTCTTCATGTCTCACAGGCAAAATAAACACCTGAGGAGTACTGGGAGTAGCTTGATAACCAAAATAACTCTCCTTGGCGCTGCTGCCTCAGAGTCTGAAGCCCTCAGCATTCTACAATTCTACAGCTTGTTCCATTAAGGCAGCTGTTTAAATGCAAATTATCTTTGGTAAGGGTGTCACATTAATAGCTACTACCAGCTATTAACTCCTAAACACAAATCAATGTTCTTATTCTCCAGACTAGACAGGACTCAAAAAAAAAAAAAACAAAAAAAAAAAAACCTGTGAGGACTAAGGAGATTTTAAACTTGGAATGGATAAGGGTGTGAGTGTAAGGATGCTGTCATGGGAAGGGCCTTGGACAAATGACAGATCACAGGGGCTGGGCGATGGGCAGGACCTGACAACTGAGGCTACCAGGGAAACAGCCTAAAAGCACCATTAGAAGAGACAAGGATCGCAAAGATTGCCTGCTTTGCATTTTTGCATAGGACTGTTTCGAATTCTGGCATACATTGTGAGCGTGCTTCAATTTGTGTTCTGATAAAACTCAGGAAATTACTCTTCCCCTTGAGTGTACGGTGTATGCTAAAAGTGAAGAATTAAGCCAACACTGCCAGGCCTGATTCACATAAGGTCCCAGCACCAGCTTATGTTAACATTTTTAACCTATGCCTGAATGTATGTAGCAAATAAATGTCTTCTGTCCTTATGGGACAGTTGCCCCTTTTGTTTTCAGGATTGTGGGATATGTTGCCCAAGGATTTCATCTCATAAGAGAGTTCCTCATGCTACCTTGTTGGGAGAATCATAACTAACACCTTGATCCCAGGAAGGAAATACAGAAGCAGGAATAGGTTTACACTCCTTCCCATAGATGGGTGTTTAGCATAAGATTTCTCATACCATGAAGTGATTCTGAGACTGTATATGTTACTTACCTGTTTTTAAAAAGGGACCATTAGTTAGGCCACAGTAGTGACTGTTTGTGGCTAATACATTTGTTATAAAATGTTACAGGATTAAAAACAACAACAACAAAAAAAAAGGATCATCGCTGAGGATTGGATTAACAATCGAAAGAAAAGAGCTTGTCCCAAACCTCTAGGTGAACAATGGCTCTTGGAAAAGAAATACTGGCAAATTGCCTGTCTCCGGTGGGAAAAGGAGGAAGGAGGCGGCAGGATCTTTGTAAGCAATCATACTGCAGAAGGCAGGCCTCTTCCTGGGGCATTAACAACATCTCAACAGGATTCAGAGATTTTTGTCAAGAGCTACAATTTACACAATAATTACACTCATTGGAGGAAACACTGATCCCAAATTGCCTTGACTTCTTTTTCTCTCCCCAAATCAACCGTTCTGTCCATATCCCCAAGCTGTTTTATAAAGGATTCTTTTACTAGCATTTCCATTTTAACAAAGAGTATTTTGTGTCTGTGTGTTTTATTTTTTTTCCCAAACACTTCATAGAGCTGATTTCTTTCTATTAATGGACTAAACGAGGAAAAAAAATAGAGAGTATCATTTCAGAAGCTTTTTGACATACCTAATCATACCTCTCCTGTATTCAGAAGGGAAACAGGTATTTCTTTTAAGTGTGGTTAGGCATGCTAATCATAATTTAGTAAGGAGTACAAACCCAACTGTGATGAAAGACAACCTAGATTTATGTGGAAATGACAAAGATTATATTGTGCATTTCACATGACAAAGGTAGTTTTTCCAGACTATTAGTTGCTGGTTTTGCAAGGATAGCTGTAAAGCTATCATTTTTTTTTCCCCAGATGAATAGGACGAGGGAGAGAGGCGCATTTACTGTGGCGAATGTTCATACACTTGCTGTGGATATTCACATTGTATTCACATGTCCGCTTGTCTTTATGACATGGGAATGCAGGGACCCTATGATCGCCCTCTGCCTTCATGGTGCCATGAAAGGGAGGTGATTTTTGTCCACTACAGCTCAAACTATTGATGTCTGGGCTCATTATGCATTATTAAGTTCTCTCTGGTGTTGGGACACCAAAGAGAGATCCTGTTAAGAAGCAGAGAGTGCAAAACAGAATCAGTGGGGTATTGTAATCAGGTGGAGAAGGAACTAAAGTGCCTGAGAAAAGATCTCCAGATGGTGATGAAAAAAAGATGACCTCCAATGGAGATGCTACACAAACTCCTGTAGGGGAGCCCATGGTCACATGCTGGGAGGGGGGTTAAAGAAGAAGAAGAAAGAGCAGCCAATTTCCCCTTCTAGGTAGCTATCAGGGCAAGAGCTTCTATAGGGATAAAGGACAAACCCTTCCAGGGAAAGAAGTTTGTTATTATCTATGAGTGTCCATCATTCATGCACACTCCCAACTCCTGCCTGGCAAAAATTATGTGATATAATATATATTTGTGAAAATAGACTTGCATATGTAATATGCATTAATTTTTTGAGAGCTGATGTTTCCATATGACACGGCTGGGCTCTGCTGTTAGTTCAGTGCTCTGAAGAACTACATAGAAGTTACATTCCATTGTTGCTTTTTTTTGGAGCTGGGGACCGAACCCAGGGCCTTGCGCTTGCTAGGCAAGTGCTCTACCACTGAGCTAAATCCCCAACCCCACATTCCATTGTTTCTTATTGTATGTGTTTATCAGATAGGCTTTCTTTTGCTGCCACTAGAGAAACTCTGATGATATATAGTTTTGTGGTTATGACAACTTATAAGCATTCTTAATTGTATCTTCTCATGAGTTGATGAAAGGAAATAAGTTCAATTGAATTGACTGTTAAAGTGATATACAAATAAAAAACTTATTTTTTATGTTGTTGATGTGAAAAATCTATGAAGTAATCAATTAAGAAACAACCAAGTTGGGCTGGAGAGACGGCTCAACTATTAAAGGCTAGGCTCACAACCAAAAATATAAGAAACAACCAAGTTATGTGAAATGATAAAGTAAAGTCTTAATATTGGATTCTTCCACTATATTTGTCATTTCTAGTGCTGAAAAGAATAGATTCCATAACTATAAATCAGGCTAAAGTTTTAGGAGTAGTCAGAAGGGTTGAGATGAAATGATTGAAATTTGCCATCAATGCCACTGCCCCAACCCAAAGGAAACTATGAATAAAAAGTAGAGGAATTTTAAGACATTCTTCAATAACATTGTTTTGTTCTGATCTTGCAATGTAACTGACCTTATTCAATTGCAAACAAATATACATTATATGCAAACTAAAAAAAAAACAACTTAAAGTAAGTAGGAATAAGTAGGCTTTAGCAGGAGATAATTAAAATCACAAGATTTAGAAACATGTATGTTCCGTGATAAGGATGTGTTTGTAAAATCATGATGTAAACACAGTCTTCTGATTTGTGAACTTGAACCACATTTGTAGAGGAACTTTAATCCAGCAACATGGCTACTCTGGCAAGGGATCATATTCAAAGACCTAGACCTGTATAATCAGGCTGGAATACAGACATGCCCTTAAAACCTTTAATTCATCTGGCTGGAATACACACCTTTAGCCTACACCTTTAATCCCAAACAATAACTAATTAAGGGGAAGCCAAAGTGATGAAACAGAGAAAGATCTGACAGAATGAGGCAAAGATAGGATATTCCAAAATATCATGAGAACTGGCAGGAAAGAGGCTACTTAAGAGCAATGCAGAAAGAGAGGTAGGGCCGAGAGCAGCTGAGCTTAATGAAGTTCTATTGAGTGTAGTTCAGTTGAATTCAGGCTATGGAGTGGTGTTCAGTTGAGTTTAGTTCAGTGCAGTTCAGCAGAAAACAGTTGAGTTTGGTTAAGTTCAACTAAGAAACAGTTTTTACCAAAACAGTTTGCAAAGAGAACAAGCTAGACTCAGGTGAAGATAGAATAAGCCAGAGAAAAGGGAGACAGAAGAATAGAACAAAGTAGAAACAATTGTTAGCTTGAGGCGAAACAAAGCATATACAGTGAGAAATAGAAAGAAGTCAGTTTGAATCAGTCAGCTTGGAGAGGGGTTTTGAGCCAGAACGGCCAGGTTAAACCAGCAAACCAGAGTTCAGAAGGAGCTAGAAGGGCAACATTTCCACATATTTATCATTTGAAGTGGGCTCGAGTTGTCATAAAACCTACTTGAAAACCATTGTAATCCAACATGAATCAAAATAAATAAATACTATATTCTGTAAAGTGGAACCCTTGTTACTCATACAATGTACACACTAATTCTGGGAGAAGGAGATTGTTTACAGAGATAGGAGAGGGCTAACAATGTAGAAAAGGGAAAGGATACCAAAGGAAGAAGCATGTTGTAAATCTATTTTTGTCCATTACATTACAAAATCATCTCTGGATAAATCAAACAGGGAAGAGGTGAAGGGATGTGAGCTGTGGAGATCCACAGCCTTCGGCAGTTTTTGTACAAATGCTTCACAGATGAAATCTGAGCTACATTTCACCTGGGTAGAGAAGGAAGCTAAGGGATTCCATCATTCTACAAGTCAGCACTCCCTTTCCATCCTTACAACTTAGTGCTTATTTTTATAGGAACATTGACTATGTCTTCCCTCAAATGTAAGAGACTATTGAATCACAAGTAAATAAAAAAACAAAACAAAACAGATAATAAATAGCTTGCAACAGGGCATGTATTTACAAAGACAAAACATATCTTGAAAAGAGAGCAGGCATAACCACTAAAAGCAACTCTAGATGATTGCCTAAAGATTAAAGGAGAAATCTATGTTAGCAAATTTCACTAAGGAATCTTTATTTACCTTCCCACAGATTTTTTTTCCATCAATTCAAACACCTTTTCTTTTGTCTTGTCATTTCTCTAAAACATTTGGCGTTCTTTGTGGAAGATATAGAGGTTACAATTCTAAGTAAAACTTATAATTGCTTACCGTCTAAGTATTTCCTATGTGTACATGGTGTGTGTTCACATATTTGCATCTGCTTTTCATTTCTTTAGATAAGCACCATTTCCCTGAAGAACTTAAGAAACTGATTCGTTTTCTCTCCCATCACCTTATATGATTGTTCCATACATGTTTATCCAATTATTAATTTATCAAGGTCAATTACTTTCTCATCTCCAACCTCTGTTCTTAGCGCAGTACTTGGAAAGGCCGACTCTCAATAAATATGGAAAGTAATGGTGATTGGAAAGAATGAAGCCCAAACCTTGGGCTAGCATGTCATGCCTTGAGGACAGCAGACTCTCTCTCCCAGGATAGAAAAGACCTTTCTTTATATCTCTGTGGGTAAGTGACTTTGTGGCAAATAAAGACAAGAGTTTGGAAATGTAAACCATGGCCTTGGTACAGAATTAGCCCCAGGTAACTGGCAAACGTCAGCTCTCGGGGCCACATCTTGTCTTAAGGGAAAGAGATGTGGAACTAAAGTCACTAGGTCTTCAATCTCCACCATCTCTGACATAGGAAGACTGTATTTGATTGAACAGAGGTTGAATGCAGAAAGGAATATTGATGTTTAACAATTCCATTAACAGAACTCTCATTAGGGTGGGAGCTAAAAATGAATCTCACCACTCCTTAATAACCAGAAGAAAGAATCCGAAGTGAGTTTAATTTAATTTCACTTTAAGGGATTGCAGGGTTCTGCAGCAAGCTGTGAACAGTCTGCTTTAGATCACTGCAGAAGGTGCTGTGTATTCAAGCAGAGGAGAGAGAGTATCTGTGCGTCTTCTATGTGTTTTGGATCAGTGCGGTCGGTCATTAGCAAAGCTTTCTGCATGTGGCAGCTTTGCATTACAGAAGACTGCAAGGTCACACGCTGAAGAGGCTCAAAATACAGCCCAGCGGAGCCATTCTAGAAACAGTTTGGGAGTTTCTCCTTGAACTCCTGTACTTTCTGTATTAGACTATTTACATTTGAAACACACTGTGTCAGTCAAGGGAAAGAAGATAGACGTCAAGTGGCTTGAGGGCCCTAATACACCACTTAGAAGTGAGCCACCAGCTGGGGCTCTGAAAGTATGAGAGAAGAATACAATCTTAAAAAAAAAAAAAAAAGAACTCTTTGAAACATAAAAGAAAAATTACAGTGTGCCTGTCTTGATTGTCTACTGTACAGAGGCAACTGACACTGCCTAGAATCTGTGGCCTTGTAGCCCAGGAGCCTTCAAGATGATCTAAATTACTCAGGCTTGAAATGAGAAAACGTAGGCCTCGGCTTGTGTGTAGACAGACACAAATACTTTGTTTTTGTCAATCAAACTTGAATGCTCGTCCTCTCTGCAAACCAGGATCTTAAAACCAACACAAAACAAGGTGACATGAAAAATATAATCTTCATTCTTGGTGAACATGGAGAGTTGAGAACTATAATCATAATATCCATAAAAAAGCATACTGTTATATCCCTCATGATCCTAATATTATCAATATTGAAGCTCAGTGCTGTCATTTTGATGGTTGACAGCGGGTGTTTGTAATCCTTTGGCAGAATTCTGATTTGCTGCTGCATATGATCAAGTGTTGCTGGCAGAACATTCCCGGAGGAGATGATCCCCCTCTCTCCTTCAGCCTTCAGCTAAGAGGAACATGTCTGCCCCATCCATTAAAAGCTGTTGCCAACTTTCCTAAAGAAATAAAATAACGCTGTTAATTTTGATTTTGACTGGGTGTGTGTCATTTATAAAATGAAAGTCCCCAGGCTTAGAGGCACATGCCTTTAATCTCAGTACCCAAGAGACAGAGAAAGATTTCTGTGAGTTCAAGACAAGCCTGGTGTCGCTAGCAAGTTACAAGACAGCCAGAGACACACAGTAAGGCCATAACTCAAAAAAGATGAAAATTATTTGTGTAAGCTTCCCCAACATAATAAATAAAAAATAACCCTTCCCAAAACCATAAAAACAAAATAAAAACAAAAACATCAACATTTTTTTTTTTTAAGGCAGGGGCTCATATTCCTCAGGCTGGTCCACAATGCCTCTCTGTAGGTAAAAAGGCAGGGAAACACCTATTACATTCATTTGCTGAGTGCTGAAATGGCAATTGAGGCTGGGAAACAATTCCCAGGCTTCGTTTGTATGCGAAGCAAGCACGCAACCAATTGAGCCACATTCCCAAACCTTCCTAGGTAGTCTGAGTTCTGCTTACACCGTGGACTCTTCTACCTCCACACCTTATACCAAGGCTTCAAAAGTAGTGTTTAAATGGGAGAGATGTGTTTAGTCGAATTTAAATGTGGAGAGTTGGTAACTAATCTTTGTGGAATGGTCCCCTGAAATCCCATTGGAGACCGGTGGCTGCCAAACACGCTTTTGTCCCTAGGGAGTGATGACCACTCCCTAGGGTTAGGATTAGGGTTAGGATTGGGGTTGGATTAGGGTTAGGGTTAGGAGTTAGGGTTAGGGATAAGGGGTTAGGAGTTAGGGTTAGGGTTAGGAATGACAACCACTCCCTAGGGCAAACAGGTTCTGGGCCTCCTTCTATTTATAAAGTCAGAACTTCAAGAAGTGAGCCTGCATCTCTGTCAGGCAGACTGATCAATAGATACATAGAGGTGTATTCAGCTCAACACTCCATCCCTGGCTTATGATCTAGAGTTTATTTAATTGTAGAATCTATCAGTATGGTGTTATGTCCTAGATCCTTAAGCAAACTATCTTAGTTTTTTTTTTTTATCTTAATCTCTAGCTTTATCTGATGTGTTTCTCATTTATTACTTTAGCATTTACACTTTAGTTTCTTAATCAGTAAAAACTAGCGAGAATAGTAAAATACTCTTTTTATCTTTGAGAACCCATATACCAACAGAACACAACTAATTCTTCAGGTTCTCTTTGAAAGTATTTCAGCATTTCAGCATTACATTGATCTGGGGCTGGTCAAGGTTAGCCCAGATCAAAATCAGGGACTGGCAAAATAAATAAATAAACAAACAAAAATGGAATCACATAGACCTGTCAATGAATTGCATGAGAAATAAGATAACACCAAACCCCCAGTCTAGTAAATATGAAAAAGACAGAGGGGTCAGGCCCTGGTCATTTCTACTGTCTTTTCCCAATTTAATGCTTAAAAAAAAGAAAAAAAATGAAATTTTAAGTTTAATATTAAAAAAATGAAAGAATTTCACAAAAATGTATCTGCCCTCTTCCAAATTATATTCATTAAGCTTTCTGTCCCTCAATAGTTTCAACTCTCAGGTTTACAGCTAATTTATTTTATTATGAATGAATTATTATTGTATATGGAACCACTAAAGTTATTGTCAGGGAGATAGCTGTGCAAGCTGCATTTATTAAAATTCTTGAACATTTTAGGTATCCAAACTCCACAACCACCATTTAAGTATAAAGAATATTCTGGGAAAAATATTACTTGTGTAGTGTACCCATATATATCCCTATTAGGACTTTATATATCATCTTTGCATGAGTGGGGGAGGAAGCATTTATAGGTGTGGTAAAGACATTAGGATAATCCATATTCTTTAAAGTTATTCTCAATTTTGTTAGGGTTTTTTAAAATAGTTTTAGAGTTTATTTTTCAACTGGCATCATATCAGATAGTGACACTATCTTTTATTTTAAAAGAGTTTCAAACTAGATATTTGGCAGTCCGTCTCTGGGTTCTTTTCACACCTGCTCAGTCCCCTGTTGTATTATGTTTTTAGAGACCTAATGCCATGCCCCCAAGAGTAGATCAAGGTGTGCCCTGGAAGCCACTGGCTGAGTAAATTCCCTAGAATCTGCAAACATTAATTGTTGGTTAAATTTAGACAGCTGAGGTGGGCGAGTCTTTGCTTTTTTATGTATTTTTTCCTGCATGTGGTTTCAGCCATAATTATAGGAAAGTAGATGGTATGTGACATTAATAACTGCGAATGCATTTTGGGGAAGTTTCACTTCTACTGTGTTCAAGAGGAAAAGTAGTAGTCTCTTTAATCAGTGATCATTGTAACTATCAAATAGACATAATTACTGTGTTAAATATCAATAATGATGCTAAGTGAGTAAAAGAATTAAATACTAAAGTATACGCCTACATCCCTGAGTAATGTTGAGAAAGCTTTCAAGGTGTAATAGAGAGCAAGGGCTGGAAACTCTAAGAGATGAAAAACCACTGCACACATTTTTTAGGCATGAACGGTAATTTGGTGCTGACTAAAAGTGAGATTTTAAGAGACAAATACCTGTAGAGGCAGACATATATTTTAGTGATACCAACACTCTTATTATCAGACATCAGGGCAACATGTCCTACAATTTTGGAGTACACAACACTCCAAAACTAGTTGTTATGAAAACAAATGAGTCCATGAAGAATTCCCTGTGTTTTGTTTTTTAAGGCAGGGCTGATGCTTTGAAGAAGACAGGTTCTTCACATTCTGGTCATCTGAGATAGGTTTCATCTGTTGGTTATTTATATTCTTTTAACAGATCTTTTCGTTTCTTTCTACAATTATTTTTAATTGTACTTTGGCACACGGGAATGAATGAGTGTATGTGCACGCCCACGAAGGGGCCAAAGGCATTGGAAAAGCGCTTTCCCTGGGGCTGGAGTTACCAACAGTTGTTCACCACCAGACATGGGGTCTGGAAACCAAAGCCAGGTCTTCTTCAAGAGCAGTGCATGCTCTAAACCACTGAGCTGTTTCTCCAACCCTAGAAGACACAGTTTTCAAAAGTATTTATTTATTTATTTATTTATTTATTTATTTATTTATTTATTTATTTATTTTTAATTGGATAGAGGAGACAGAACTGTGCAAGGAATGAGTTAAGGTATGGTTCATGCAGTCTTCATAAGACCCATGTCATGTCTCTCATTTTGCAGACTGTACGCCTAAATCTTGAATGTAGTGGGCCAACTAGTCAAGGCTGTAAGTGGCAAGACTACTTGACACATTTTTGGAATGGGATTAAAAGGCAGAAGGAGTGGCACTGAAAATACCATACAACTTCACATAGTAGACTATTGTGTAACTAAATGGTACACGCACACTCCTGATCCCACACATATTATCGGAGACAATTTTTTGGTAAGCTTTCAGGTTTTACATCATCGGCAACTAACACACAGAAATCTGAAAGGACCTTCATGGACCTAAACCGAATCAAAAAATAAAAAGTATAGGCTTAGACTCAGAATAGTGCAGATTAAGCAGCTGCAGAGTTTCTAATTCACTGTATGACTCAGTTCATTCTATTTCTCAATTCTTGGAAAAGAGGCCTAATACACACAGAGGGACTCAAATTCTGTCAGATTACTTTTATGCTGTAGTAAAAGTGAACGAAGAGGAAACCCTTGAACGTACAGTATTTTATCCGAGCATAACGATGTATCTAAATGAATACATATATGGTGGCCATCATAGAAACGGATTCTAAAGTTTAAAAAGGATTACAACATGAATAGATGAACCAGACAACACCAAATATGCCTTGTTAGAAGGATAAGAAGTTTCATGTTTATCTATGATAAATATTCTTTAACTTCAGTTTATAAGTTTTTGCCCTAATAATGCTCTGAGATGTAACATAGTCTATCAGCTTGAAATATTTTCAATACAAAATTCATTTCTTCTGGTCATTGTTTTACAAACAAAATCTTCCTTGGTCAATTCATACGAAGTTTATTTTTTGTTTGTCTATTTTATGGTTTCGTTGACAGATTTATAGCCTGCATTCATGATAGTAAAAAACAAAACAAGACAAACAAGCAAAACCCCAAAACAAAATAACCAAACAAAATGAGACCTTTCCTAAACAGTGTGTGCTTGTGGAAAGACAAACAGACGCACAGCTGAAGCCTTGAGACAATCTCTTGTCTGGTAGAAGGGCAAAGAGCCAACTCTTCTGGCTGCACTAGGTGAGTTTCATTCAGAAGAGAAGAGAATGTGCCCTGCACTAGCTATTCATGGTTTCCATGCATGGAGTGGCTGGCCCAGTGCTGTAGCATCCTGTGCACACTGGGTACTTCGTCATTGTGTAGCCTGACTAAGAGTGAGCTTTGCTTAGCTTTCCCTGCTTCTTCGGCTCGCATCTTGGAGTTCTCCTAACGTCCACAGTAGAACTGAATTTAAACTCCACATCCCACCATATTTTAGAGTAGACAAACAACCAAGGATGACGTTCAGCTGTGTGACTCGATCAGCCATGAAGATATTTGTGTTTAGTATCAATAACTGGTTACAACAGTTCCTTAAACCAGAAAACAATTTCTTAGGGAGGATATCCACAAGCGTTCACAGATAATGGATTCAGAAGATGGAGTAAGATTTTCTAGGTACAGCTATTGGACAACTACAGGAATGACTCACAACCTTCAGTATTATTTTAGGAATTAGATCCTAAACACATAATCTAAGTCCTCTAGATAGATTTCTTTAACAAAAAATATCGTTAGAATCCATAGGAAATGCTATTGATTGTAGAATGATGTCTTCCAGGCATCATATCTCCATTTCCCTTTTGGATCCTCAGGAGCTCTGATTACCCTCAGAGGAGGGATCTTCACACAGGATCCAATTAGTGATTTTTCATGGAGAGTGAAAAAAAAAAAAAAAAACTCAGATAGTCTCAAAGTTGGCAGAGTTCCTGGCAGGAGAGAATTTTCTTTAGTGATTCAGTCATCTTTAGATTGCCCATAGTCCTATAAACTTCCTCTCTGCTGTGGCTTCTTTAAGTGATATCAGTTCCCCAATGAATACACTCATTTCTTTGACTGTTAGAGGGCCCTAGTCTGGGGTGAACACATGCTTCTTTATATACCCAGGAGTAGTTCATATAACACTTGGGGCTTGTCTTAATCAAAGTTGAGTTTGAGAGGACTACATGCATTGTTTCTGCTGTGTAGTGCAAGATATGCAACTGATGCTAAACTATTTGAAGGTTGAATATCCACTTTGGAACTAAAGATGTGGTGGTTTGAATAAAAATGGCCCCTATATCGCCCATCTAAGGGTTGTGATGATTTGTATGTGTGTGGCCCTGGGAGTGGCAGTACTAGGAGGTGTGGCCTTGTTGAAATAGGTACAACACTGTGGGCATGGGCTTTAAGACCCTCATTCTAGCTGCCTGGAAGCCAGTGTTCTGCTAGCAGCCTTCAGATGAAGATGTAGAACTCTCAGCTCCTCCTGCACCATGCCTGCCTGGATGTTGCCATGCTCTTGTCTTGATGATAATGGACTGAACCTCTGAACCTGTAAGCCAGCCCCAATTAAATGTCCTTATAAGAAAAAAAATGGCCCCTATAGACTCATAGGGCTTATACTATTAGGAGGTAAGGCCTTGTTGAAGTAGTTGTGCCCTTTTTGGAAGAAGTGTGTCACTGGGGGGTGGACTCTGAGGTTTCAAGTGTTCAAGCCAGGCCCAATGTCTCCCTCTTCCTGCTGCCTGCCAATCCAGATGTATAACTCACAGCTACCTCGACAGACCATGTCTGGCCACATGCCATGCTTCCCGCCATAATAATAGACTAAACCTTTGAACTATAAGCCAGCCCCAATTAAATGTTTTCCTTTATAAGAGTTACCATGGTCATGGTGTCTCTTCACTCAATAGAAACGCTAAAACACACGATATGGCTGGTATTCCTATGTGGTATGGAATGGCAAGCCTTTTTGCTACAGTACCAGTCGGATTGTATTTAGTACGGGTAAGAAGACATGTAACTAAGTTTAACCTGGAAGTGCTATGGGAACATTTCCAGAGATGCTGTGCTCCATTGTGTGGTGTGGATTAGCACATCTCCTCGATGAAGTGTGTCTGCTGTTTGACCATGGCGACATCCTTAAAATGGCTGAGAGAATAGAGAATATTATTACAGTCCTTAAAAATAGCATCCATGGTATGAGATAAGAAGGTTGCAGCATCAGTTACATAGCCCTTGCTTTGTACAATAAGACATTCAATTGATGCTCAGCTGTCTGCCCAGAAAGTACTCGCCTGGAGAAATTATGAGAAAAAGACACTATCCTACTCACAAGCCACTAAGTTGTCAGACAAAGAGGACAGAAAAATGGAGAATAAATGAGATGGAAGTGGTGGCTTGTCATTTCTTGTAGTTGGGGAGAATAGGAGAAAGAGTAGACAAATTGGATTTCTGCTAAATAGCTCTTCCTGGGATGCCAAAACCTGGTACTGATGGAAAGAATCAGACAGTGAGAAGGACCAGAGTGAGGTACAAGGGATAGATGATACCCGTTAGGTCTGACCTTTAGTACAAAGGATGGGAAAAGTCCATGAGAAAGTATGCAGATGCAGCCTAATATAATGGCTCAGTATGGGAAATGATATTACACTTAGACTTTCAACTACTAGAATTGGAAATGACTTTTAAATAAGAGTGAAAGAACCTCTTATAGGCCTGTTCTTGAGCTTGTGAGACTTGAGGAAGGATAAAATCACTCTGCGTGGTATGGAAGCCAAGAACTGAGCAGTATACACACTCTTTCTCCTTAAGCCAAAGGCTAAATAATCTGAGGTAAAATAAGGGAAGCAGTCCTTGATTGAGAGATTCCTATGGACCATTAGAGATACTTGACTTACACTTGCTGAGATCCTCATGGATACCAGGTACAAGAAGACAGCAAAGGAGAGTCAGGCATTTCTGAAGGAACTGGGCATATGAAGGGAAATGTTTGATGATCAGCTCTCTACACCAGACTTGTATCTGTGTCCAAAGGAGAAAAAAGATAGGAGAGATGCTGGCTGATAACGACTGCTTTAAACTGCGGTAAAAATTAATTTAACAAAGTGCTAGAAAATAAACAATGACACAAGCTGAAAAGAAAAATACAAAGGGGTCTCTCTCAGTCACGTAAACACCCGCTATCTGTCAAGCAAGAATATCTACAGGGAAACATGATCAGAACACAGAATACTGTGTTTGTGAATCTCTGAAAGGCTTTAAGATCTGACCAGCAGTTTATGGAAGGCATCAACAATAAAACAGCGCAGGTAAAACAGACTAAGATTCTCCTTCTCCCAGAGCGGCTAATAAAAAATAAAATGTTAAATTACAAAAAGGAAAGAAAGAAGAAGGAGGAGAACTGAGCGAGGCAGAGGAAGCAAGCCAGTATGCTGCTGTTCTTCCAGTTTCCTGCCGTGGGTTCTTTCCCGGATTTCTCTCAATGATAGGGTGTCACTTGGGAATTGTAAGAGGAAATAAATCCTTTCTCCCCTGTGTTTCTTTTTGTAGTATCTTATAACAACAGAAAATCAAAGCAGGACAACAATTTACTGTTTAATTTTATGATAAATAGCGGAGAGTTTGGCTAAGTATGGTTGGGTGAAGAGCCTTTGAATCTGTTGACAATCACCTGATGGGAGCTTCACATGGACTTCTTGTTCTGATTATGTCTGCATCTCCTGGAGGTCTCATAATTGGAGAGCAAAGAATAGGAAAAAAGCAGAAAGTAACCACCGGTATGCTTTTTTCTCATCTACCAAGGTGCTTATCTATTAATAAAATGCGTCCTGAATCCAGCTGTTGCACTCCAGACCTTGGGCGTGCATAAAATCAATTCTGGGCCACAGCAACTTTGAATATCGGTGAGCAGTGTTGAAAACAATGGAAACTATGAGGCTCAGACAGGGAGGAGGGTAGAGTGATCCTCATTTAACATGTGCTCACTGCTACCGACTATCTGGCATGTTTAAAAGTCAGATAATTAGTAAGGGATAAAAAAAATAGAAACAAACCGTATCACTTGAATATTAATCACATTGTGGTTCCCCAAAATAGATCAGCTCTATATTTTCATATTTTATTTTTAGAATGATAGGCATACATCAGAGTGGGAAAACAACTTCTGTGTATTTATTTAAAATTCATGCTATTGATGGTTTGTGTATGTATGTAATATATGAATTTAAAAATGTTAATCATTTGAACACTTTCAGCAAGAGGGCCTACATGGGAAGATTTTAAATTGTGAAATTATTTGTTTGAGCACAGTTTGTGTAGTTTAATGTATTTTTTTGCTCTAAGGAGGAAGGAGGAGGAAGAAAATTGAGAGGTCATTTAATATATTCATGAGAGAGACTTTGATTTTTCCTAGCAGAGTGGTGAGCAGCAGTTGACAGTGGATGACAGCTGAAGAAGATAAAGTCACTTTTGGGTGAGATGGAGCCATGAATAAATTCCCCATGCCCCACTAGAAGGCCCCGTGCCCATACGTATATGGTCAGGACCAACTGGACTCAAGTGCCAACCACCACTGCTCCCATCAATAGTGATGATTGACGACGACGATGATGATGACAATGATGACAATGGAGTGGGGAGGGAGATGGGTTGGTGAGTCCTAGGGTTGGAAAGAAGTAATGAGTAGATGATTTTAGAACACATTGTATGGATATGAAAGTGTTTATATCATCCCTACCTTCCTTCTTTGTTATACCTCCTCATGTTCTCGTATTCCCTCTTTACTTTCCACAATGGTTTTGCATCACACTCATACACGCACACCCCTGGAAGCATACGGAGCCCATTTATTGTTGTTTCATGTAACTATGTTTAAGACTGATCACTTGGCATTAGATAATTTATTTGGGGGCTCCTCTCAGAAGACTGATTGTTCCCTTCTCTGCGGCCATTGATTGCCTATAATTCTTCATCTTGGTGGGGGGCCTTACAGTTTCTCCTGTCTATAATGGTATATTAACTAGTGTTGTTATCCAGGTCTTATTTGGGCAACCATAAGGTTGAGATTAAATGGGTACAGAATCTCGATCCTGATTAGAAGATGCAATCTAGGAACAGGCATCTGATCCCCTTTATGATCTTTCCTCTCCTCTGTGATTTTACTTTGATTCTTTAGTAGAGCAGTTATGTTGCTGATGTTCCAATTGGAGCGAAAAAGCTCTAGTCACTTACACCTTGACAAATCGTGGCATTCTGTCACTGCTATCACCTGCTACACATGGTTCTTTGATGAAGGGTAGGAACAACACTTACCTGTGCATGAAAGCAGTTTGCAGCTGGTTAGCCTTGTTGTTTTGGATATTTTGTTTTGTTTTCTTCCTTGGCCAATGACATAGTACCTTCTGGTGTTAGGAGAGTTATTCCTCAGGAAGGAGGCTTTCAATTCAATTCTGGATCCATTTTTCAAAGTTCTCTGTCAAAAGTGTCATGACGTTTTCAGAAACTGTCTTGCCTTCGATTTCTAGGAAGCAACCAAGGGCCCTGGCAATATCATATATTATTCTGCACATTTCTTGGATCCCACTGATCAGCAACATGAAGAGATGGTTCTCATATCTATCACTAAGATTCTTGCTAGTCTATTGCTCTTGCAGATTCAGGAGAGCATTAGTATATAATATATCATAATTTTAATTTAAAAACACATATGTAAAAATTATCTTAAGTCAGCTTATAAAATATTTTCTCCTATGTGTCTTTGGTCAGCCTTGGAGTTTTTCTTTCCTTCCTTCTTCTCCCTGTGTTCTCCCATGTAATTTTCTCCATTCTACCTCTGAGTCACCTGTGTCTATATTTTAAAGACAGAACGGGTCTCTTAAATAAAATGAATCATTTTTTTTTGTTTACTCAAAATGAGTTTACTATTATATTTCTCAGGGACATGGTTTTATAATATGTTCATTTTTAATGAGTTTGTATCACAGTGAATCACAAAGCGTATCACAAAGCCCACGATATAGACAATGCATATGAACAGAAGAAAAAACCTTACTAACTATAGCAAGAAAGGAGAACATGGGAGTTTTCCTAAAAGAGCGCCCTCTTTGAAAAGAAGCAGCTCATTGGTTGGTGGTTTAGTCCCTGGGAGTTCTGGCAGGGGCTGGGGTGGGGAATTTGGTTGGTTGATATTGTTGTTCTTCTGTTCTTCCTACGGGGTTGCAAATCCCTTTAGTTCCTTCAGTCCTTTCTCTAACTCCTCCATTGGGGTCCCCTTGCTCAGCTCGATGGTTAGCTGCAAGCATCCTCATCTGTATAAGGCTCAGTCAGAGACTGTCAGGAGACCTCCACATCAGGCTCCTGTCAGCAAGTTCTTCCTGGCATCAGCAATAGTGACTGGGTTAGGTGGCTGCATATGGGATGGATCCCCAGGTGGAGCAGTCTCTGGATGACATTTTCTTCAGTTCCTGTTCCACTCTTTGTCCTTGTATTTCCTCCCCTGAGTATTTTGTTCTCCATTCTAAGAAGGACTGAAGCATCCACATTTTGGTGTTCCTTCTTTTTGAGCTTCATATGGTCTATGAATTGTATCTTGGGTATTCTGAGCTTTTAGGCTAATATCCACTTTTCAGTGAGTGCACAATGAGTATACATGGAGGGACCCATGACTCCAGCTACATATGTAGCAGAGGATGGCATTGTCTGGTATCAGTAGGAGGAGAAGCCTTTGGTCCTATGAAGGCTTGTTTCCCCGTTTATGGGAATGCCAGGGCATTGAGGTGGAGTGGGTGGGTGGGAGGGGAAGCATCTTCATTGAAGTGGGAAGGAGGAAGGGAAGAGGGGAAAGTGATAACATTTGAAATGTAAATACATAAAATATGCAATAAAAATAAAATTAAAAAAAGAAAAGGAGCAGCTTAGGGGTTTAATCCTTAGGATGTACATATCTTCAGTCAGGAAGGACTCTAGGGAACAGATACAGTTCAACTAAGAAGTATACTCTTAAGTATGCTTAGTCTAAGTACATCAGTCAAGAAGTAAGATGGTTGAAATAGTTGGGCATGTTTAGCTTAGAGCAGAAAGGCGATGGACAGGACCGGAAAGGCTAAAAACAAACAAAATAAGGAATAATTCTTTATGGTTGGTTAATTTAATAATTGCTTTAGGGGAGGAGGCTGCTTTGTTTAGTCACTAATATCCTGTTCTTTCCAGACCCTTAGTATTTGTTCTCTAAGAAGATCTTTTCTTCACGGCACTGTCACGTCTGTCCTTTTCATTTTCGAAATGCAAATGAAATCAAGGCAATAACGTCCATCCCTTCCCATTCTGGTTTATTCCTTGGAGAACGGAGCTATGAGACAGACTGGGGCATAAACCGTTTACACTGGGAAATTGTTAGATTTCATAATCATTTCTCCATTGAGTCACACTTCTAATAATTTTGACATTCTTCAGTTAAGATCAACGCTCATTTTTTGATGATATTTTTATAATTGAGAAGACACATACATATACCCATATGCATGGCTTTGTGTATGCAGTATTGTTTCCCTATAGTAGATGCTTGGGATCCAATTTTGACAATAGTGTCTTCTTAACTAGTCTAAATAGAATAAAGCTGACCCTTTTCATCTGATAGGTACATGAAAATGAAGTAAACTGCAGACCCTTACCTAGTGGAAGAGAGGAAGAAGGAAATCTCTTTCTGAGCAGCAGCCATTTTGCTATGAAACAATTTCACTCACCAATAAGAATGACTGATAGTCTTGCAATGTTGATTTTGAATCTGCTATGAAAATTGCCTTCAATGGGTTCTTTACTTACAAAGATCTCTGTCTTTTCAAGTCTCTTCTGAGAAAATAAAGAACAAAGGGAAAGCTTGACAATGGAGGATGAAGTTGGAGAATTAGACACAAGACCTGAAAAACAAAATTCCTTGAGGGACTCCAGTAGACATTAGAAAGGCACAAAAAGAAAAAAATAATTAAAGAAAAAGAAAGCTCCAGGAACACTAGGAGCACAGACTAAGAAAGCTTGTGCCACACAGAGGCATTAATTAAGTTGTGCTAATCAGTAATTTCCCTATTTTTCCTGACACTGACATACATTGAAGACTTTGAACATAATAAATAACTCTGACCATCATTTTGAATTTGACCACTTCATCCAAAGACTGATAGAGTCAGAAGAGTTGGTTTGTAAAAAATTTACCTGTGATTTCCTTCTGGCAGTAATGGCATAATAGAAGGAGTAAGATACCATTGAAAGCCCCTAAGGAGCCACATCCTACTGCAAAGGGATGATTTCAGTAACCATGGTAACTAAATACGTACTTTGACCATGTGTTTAATGAGTGCATCTGAGAGACACAAATATCTGTCTGGAGGTATCACTTTTATACTGGAGAGTATAGTATTTGAACTGAGAGTTTTAAAGTTAAAAAAAAAAACTTTGATTAGTCTCTCAAAAAAAAAGAGAATCTTGGTCGGTGTATTAATGTTAGAGAGCATTGGGACCAAGGTTTTCCTCTGGCAGTTACATGGAATTCAAATAAAGTGGGATTAAGCAATAGTGAATGGAAGATTGTGAAAGTCACAAACCCAGAATGGAGATTCTAACAAGATATCTTATGATGTATCAAGATTGTTTAGTTTCTTCCCTTGAAGATCTGTCAAGAAATAGCACTAAGGAGTCTCAGATGGAAAGAGCATGTAGGCATTTGCATTTTCTGTAGCAAGTGGAGTGGAGAGACCCTGACACCTTTACTAGACTTCCATGGAGCACAAGTCTTGTATGACTTTCCTCAGCATAACTGCATAGGCAAATATGTTTGAGGAAAACATGTTCTGCCAGCTTAAATTTTCAAGCTACACTGTGATTATCGTAAACTTTTCTAATTAAAGGGAAGGAAATGGCAAATTAAGCCATGGCCTTACAAAGCTAATTTTATATCTCCTGGTTCAGTACTCTTTATCACAATAAAAGGAAGCCACCTTGGCTAATACAAACAGAAGAATGGTTATATAAAAGTACAAAGCAAATAATTGACTATCTCGGGATATGCAGGAGAAAGAATATTTTCTATCTGCTCTCCTCAAAGTTTAATAATTGAACCTATGAGTTATAATTAAAATGTAATGATCAATTGTACACATATACACAGATGCTTACCAAGATAGGAGAGCAGAAAGAAGGAAGGCTACTGAGTGATATTCCTTTACCCTCCAGCTTCAGAAAGGGATGTAGAGGAGACTTCTGGTGAAAAGGTAACAAAACACCATGGAAAAGAGAAGAGAAGAAAGTTCTGGTAAGTTAATATTGCAGTATTGGTTCAGGTAAAGCCCCTCAAAAACTAAAGTTCTTCTAAGCAAGGTGTCAGAATAGATGAACATGACAGTGTCCAAGTAAATGAACTAGAGGCATAGATGAAAACAGAGTGGTACAGTCCATCTTGCTGGAGACACCTATTATAACTGAATTACCCTCTGGTGACACTAATTCTATGGCAGATGAAACCAATTCAATGGATGCTCTTTAGTGCAGAAAGAAGGGCCAGAGACAATGGGTAAGCTCAGGTCAAACTAGGTTCTGTGGTTACTTCACAGGCCATCTGGCCTTCAGTGCGAAGTACTCAGCTGGACCATCCATCCTACTTTGGGTCTCATTTCTGGCCACAATTCTAAGTGCTGCGATGAGAATAAAGTAAATGAAATACAATCCCAAGGTTTCATCACAATGCATCTCTTCAGGAAGCCGTGATCATCACTGCAACCATCTACCTCAGGTCAGGTCAGTGTGAGCTGAAACTACATTGCTTCCTCAGGGAAACTTCCTGTCCACTGTAAATAGTAAATCCTGTGGAATTTTTCTCTACATCTAGTGAGAAGATCTTAGGGAAGTTCTACTATTCTTGATGCAAGGAAGACTAAAAAATTGAATTTAGACTTTGAGAACACAGTAATTAGATTGTAAAACATCTAAAATACAGATTATTTACATATATTAAGTAGCCATAATATAGCACATACCCCAAAATAGGACTATAGGCTCCCATTTCTATCAACTGTCTAATTTCTGTTTTCTATCAACTGTTTAATTTTAATGCAATCAAGCTTGGAACAAGTAATCCATTGAAAACCACTGAATCAGGTCAATGGAATGATTCAGAGGGCCATCAATGGACTGATCTACTTGGTTCTCAGCAACTTATGCACGTTGACATTTTCTTCCTAATGAGATGTTTCCCCAGCCTGATGGTGTCTAGATAAATCAAAGATCATCACTGCATTCTATGTTATTATAATCATCTCACAACCTCTTATGAGGTAAACTGACTGTGAAAGTACAAAAAGGAACAAAAGAGAATTTTAATTGAAAATAGAAATTTCTAAATTTTAAAGTTTTAGCTTTGAAGGCTTAAGGACCTCGTCTGCTCTAGGATTAGCTGTTGTCACTGTTCTCAAGTCTTGATGAAGGGTAAGAAATAAGAAGTTGTTTCTATAGTTCATATACTCTAATTTCTATAGAAAGTAAGATGAGAATATTGATGAGAGCTGAATTATACAAAGGAGGCTGTGTGAGTTTATTGATGATGCCATAACAAATTATTAGTGGTAGCTATGAAAACTTGGATTTATATGTTTCAAACAAGTAAAGAAATACAAATTCAGATCTGCTTGAGAAAGAAGAGACCCCCCTCCCATCCCCCCCAAAAGAGTCACCCTCTACACAGGCTGTAGACTTCTCTGTCATTCTGGAATAGTAAGTCTTTGTTCTGTCAAGCCAACTGTTTTGATGATAACAATAATGAAAAAAATGCTTTATTAAAAGTAGGCATTCATGGTTCAACTGGAGGTCAACATGTAGAAGAATGCAGATCAATCCATGCTTATCACCCTGTACAAAGCTTAAGTCCAAGTGGATCAAGGACCCCCACATCAAACCAGATACACTCAAACTAATAGAAGAAAAAATGGGGAAGCAACTCGAACACATGGGCACTGGAGAAAATTTCCTGAACAAAACACCAATGGCTTATGCTCTAAGATCAAGAATCGACAAATGGGATCTCATAAAACTGCAAAGCTTCTCTAAAGCAAAGGACACTGTGGTTAGGACAAAACGGCAACCAACAGATTGGGAAAAGATCTTTACCAATCCTACAACAAATAGAGGCCTTATATCCAAAATATACAAAGAACTCAAGAAATTAGACCGTAGGGAGTCAAATAACCCTATTAAAAAATGGAGTTCAGAGCTAAACAAAGAATTCACAGCTGAGGAATATCAAATGGCTGAGAAACACCTATAGAAATGTTCAACATCTTTAGTCATAAAGGAAATGCAAATCAAAAAACAACCCTGAGATTTCACCTCACACCAGTGAGAATGGCTAAGATCAAAAACTCAGGTGACAGCAAATGCTGGCGAGGATGTGGAAAAGAGAACACTCCTCCATTGTTGGTGGGATTGCAGACTGGTACAACCATTCTGGAAATCAGTCTGGAGGTTCCTCAGAAAATTGGACATTGAACACCTGAGGACCCAGCTATACCTCTCTTGGGCATATACCAAAAAGATGCCCCAACATATAAAAAAGACACGTGCTCCACTATGTTCATAGCAGCCTTATTTATAATAGCCAGAAGCTGGAAAGAACCCAGATGTCCTTCAACAGAGGAATGGATACAGAAAATGTGGAACATCTACACAATGGAATATTACTCAGGTATCAAAAACAATGACTATATGAAATTCATAGGCAAATGGATGGATCTGGAAAATATCATCCTGAGTGAGGTAACCCAATCACAGAAGAACACACATGGTATGCACTCATTGATAAGTGGCTATTAGCCCAAATGCTTGAATTGCCCTAGATGCACAGAACACATGAAACTCAAGACGGATGATCAAAATGTGAATGCTTCACTCCTTCTTTAGAAGGGGAACAAGAATACCCTTGGCAGGGAATAGGGAGGCAAAGATTAAAACAGAGGCAGAAGGAACACCCATTCAGGACCTGTCCCACATGTGGCCCATACATGTACAGCCACCCAATTAGACAAGATGGATGAGCAAAGAAGTGCAGGCCGACAGGAACGGATGTAGATCTCTCCTGAGAGACACAGCCAGAATACAGCAAATACATAGGCGAATGCCAGCAGCAAACCACTGAACTGAGAACGGGACCGCCGTTGAAGGAATCAGAGAAAGGACTGAAAGAGCTTGAAGGGGTTCGAGACCCCATATGAACAACAATGCCAAGCAACCAGAGCTTCCAGGGACTAAGCCACTACCTAAAGACTATACATGGACTGACCCTGGGCTCTGACCTCATAAGTAGCAATGAATGGCCTAGTAAGAGCACTAGTGGAAGGGAAGCCCTTGGTCCTGCCAAGACTGAACCCAGTGAGAACGTAATTGTTGGGGGAAGGCGGTAATGGGGGATGGATGGAGGAACACCCATATAGAGGGGAGGGGGGGTTAGGGGATGTTTGCCGGAAACCAGGGAAAAAGGGAATAACATTCAAAATGTAAATAAGAAATACTCAAGTTAATAAAATATATATATATATATATATATATATATATATATATATATATGAAAAAATCCAATCTCACCACAGTTTTTGGTACTACTTACTTCTGTACAAGCTTGTTCCAATTTTCCTTCAGAAACTTCCAGGCCAATGAATAACCCACTGGGTTTCTGCCAATGAGTATGAGAATATGTGGGAATTCCTGAGTTTTTATTATCTCTCCCTTAAAACTTTGGTCTAGAAGCCTTTAAAGATCAGAGAAAGAGATGTTAATAATGAATTATAAGTGATTGAAGACCTACAAAATCTTCAATAAAATAATTTATAAATGAAAAAAGTATTAAAATAAAAAAGTAAGCATTCAAATATCAATCTTAATCTGAAAGTTAAAAAAATTCCACAATGTAACACTGAATATCAAGCCTGTATAGACTGTGGCCTATCCACATTGAATCATGAAATTACCCACTGTTAGTGTAAGATTCTACAATAGTTGATGCCAGCAAACTTTGCAGAAAAGCCTAAGATATGTGGGATCTGCTTACTAAGGAAAAATCTAGACAAGCATGGGACATATACTGCAATCTCAGAACTTGGGAGGCAGAAGTACAAAGATTGCCGTGAGTTTGTTCCCATCCTGTTCTATATATTGAGCTTCAGGATAGCCAGTGATGCATAGTAAAACGAAATAGGACAATTAAAATAAATTAAAACATATAAATTATAATAAATAAATATAAGGCCTGACATGGTGACAAGAGATAAGGAACCTCCATGGGCATGTGGCCTACAAGTAAGATTGGCTCCCTACTGAGACTCCTTTGGAGAAAACAATCTTCATTTGCAAGTGCTCTTCAGTTGACTGTAGCTTCTGGGTTCTAGCCCAGAATGGGGGCATGAGACTACCTCTCATTCCAGCTTTAAGAGACCCTGTGCACGCTGTTTCAGTCACTGTGAGTTCAAATGTGCATTTCTTATTGAGTTAGATGACCCTGTTTCCTTGGGGTCCTCTATTTTCTTTGGCTTTCATGTGCTTTCTGTCTCCTCTCCTGTAGCATCTCCTAGGCTTGAGGTAGATTCATTCATATTCTCTCTCTCTCTCTCTCTCTCTCTCTCTCTCTCTCTCTCTCTCTCTCTGCCCAATAGGTCCTTTGCATATACATTGTGATTTTTGTTTGTATTTCAGTTTGTATTTTTATGGAATTTCTGAGTGTCAGGGTCAGAATGAGTGAATCTCTCCATCTTTATCTGTTTCTTAGGACTTTTCTTGGGTTCTTTTCCTTTTATTTGCTTTCCTTATTTTGATGTTCTAGTTTAGCTTATTTTCTTTCATTATTATTTTATTATATTATTGTTTATTATTTTATTATTTATTTTATTTTTATTTTATTATATCTCTTAGAAATCTGTTTATTCTATAATGAGGAAAGGAGCGGTTCCAGATGGGAGAGGTAGTATGGAGGAACTAGGAGAAGCAGAGGGAAGGGAAATCTTAGTCAGGATATATTTTATGAGTTTAAAGTATATCTTCATGACTGCCCAACAAGCAGCTGAAAGAGTCAGATGCAGATATTTACTCCCAACCAATGAACAAAAGCTGCTGACCCCTCTGGTTGAATTAGGGAAAAGCTGAAGAAGCTGAGGAGGAAGGCAACCCTATAGGAAGACCAGCAGTCTCAATTAACCAGTCCTGGGGATCTCTCGAACACTGAGCCATCAAAAAGGCAGTATACAGCAGCTGATAGGAGGCCCCCAAGACATATGCAGTAGAGGTTGCTGGGTCTGGATTCAGTCAGAGAAGATGCACCTAACCCTCAAGAGACTTGGGGCTCCAGGGAGTGGGAAGATCAGGTAGAGTGGAGGTGGGGGTAGGGACATCCTCTTGGAGACTGGAGAGGGTTGGGGGTGGTGTGGAGGAGGAGATGTGGGATGTGGAACAGTCAGAGGGTGGACCGGGAGGAGGTAAAGTCTGGATAGTAAAAAATGATTAATTAAATAATCATTTAAAAATTAATAAATTTTTTATAGTATATTTTCAAAAAAAGAGGGAAGATTAGATAAGAGCGTCTGGAAAGCACCTTTCCCTTTCCCACTGATAATTGTAGGATGTCGGAGAAGATGACCCACAGTGCATTTTCAACCTGCAAGTGATGTGCAGGAACTGAGAGTCCGGCTTCTCAGAATCAAACTGACAATATCAGTTTGAAGTCAGCACTTGCTTTTCACATAGCCTTCTAACTCTAACCTTTTCGAAAAAAATAAATAAGACCTAGGGAGATTCTAAAAGCCACAGGAAGCTGACACTGTCTTTGCAAAGAACACGATAGCATCTGGAACTATGCTATCAGATTATATTGAACCTAGAACATGACACCTGTGTCCTACTCATCAGGACCAAGTTGCAGATCTTAGCATCAAGGACCTCTACCGGCAAGAACCAGATTTAGTGAGAATAATAATAATATACAACTGAGTAGTAGCTTAGTTTTAATTCCAATTGTTTTTGACAAAAATACCCTAATATAAGCAGCTAGTGGAACAAGGGCACACTTTAGTTTATAATTTCAGGTTATAGTCCATGATGACCAGAAAGTCCCTACATCAGGAAATTGAGCCAGATGCATTGAGACATTATATTCATAATTGAGAAGCAGAGAGGAAAGAGCTAACAATGCAACATGCTAGTTCTAGCTCCTTCAGTTCCTGACCACCTTGTCAAATGCTGCTGCCACCTTTACTCATCCTTCAATTAATCCAGTTATGAAAATCCTTCATGGGACGCTCAAATGCTAACATCGTCTAGACAACTCCTTACTGAGACTCCTCAAAGCTCATTCTAGATTGGATGATATTGACAATAAAACCTCCTATGGCAAGCACCAAGTCTAACCTTCCCCAATGCTGATAAGATTGCTATCCAAATAAGATTTTATTTTCATTATAAGACATATATTTTCATCACCTTAGAAAATCTAAGTTCTCAAGATCAGTGGAGGTTCATGGCTGAGGTGTGCTATCTCCTTACATTTCAAATATCATATAAAGTATGGGGAGCCTTATGAAATGCTGTCACAGAGAGCTGCTTCATCATATGAATAATATTCATTGTATATTTTGATCAATTAAAAACTAGAAGATATGTTGCATTACAAGAAAGTGTTATTTTTAAAATATTGTTATAAGCATTAACTACATAAAATAATTTAAAATATACATGAAAAGACTGGAAGGACTTATTTAAATATTTGTAGTTGATCTTAAGTTTATTAGAGAGCTGCTGGTTACTGCCAAAGTATGCATGCCACTGTACCATGTTGGACGATGTTATCGTTCACAGACATAGATATGCTGGATTGTTTTCCCTCCTTTGGAAGCTAACATAGTACTTACTTTGGTACGGTGAAAGCTAGTCTCCAAGGAAAAAGCATTTAGGTCAGATGCAAGCTGGTCTGAGTCCTGTGTCTGAAGTGCAGAGTATTTTCAGCAATAGGGACTTACTTCCCCCTTTTTGAGGGAGGGCGTAGCAATCAAGCACAATAGTCAACTACACAGGGCTAGTGGATTCATGGATCTTATAGGTAAACCTCCAATCACCACTTTAAAGAATCGCATATTCCCTAAATAGAAGTGTTTATTCTTAAACACATGCATAAGTGGATTTCTTTACATCTAGGAAATGTCTCTTTGTAACAAATGGAGACAGTTAATTAAAATCAAAACCTAGGTTGTGGAGCCCAGTCCCAACTGCTACATCTACAACACAACTCTTGAACCTAAGAGCTTGAGGAATACCTTGATAGAAGCAATAAGTAGAGAAGGGGTATAGGAATATGAAAAAGATTGTAAGATCCAGAGGAGTAGGAAGCGCGCTCTGAGGTTGTATCTTGTAGAAATGTCTGAAGCGACACCTGTGTCAGCAAAATGTCTACTAACATCATCTGAGGAAGGATGACACTAACAGCCATGGTAACATCCAAGGTGGCAAGCTCAGGAGACTAACTCTACACAAAGAATTAGAAGCAACTAAGTAAAGGGAGGAGCAGGAGAGGTAGTCTTCCTCAGGAAGGAGGACATTAACTAGTTGTCTGACGCTAAACAGTTAGCCCTAAAATATACATGCAAGCAACATTATATGGACTCCACAGGTTATACTTATGGATCATATCTATGTATGCAATAGAAACTAATGAAAAAAGAACAGAGGCAATGGATTTGAAGAATTGTAGAGGAAACTATATGGGAGGGCTTGAAAGGAGGAAAAAGGCAGAAAGTTTAGATTTAAATTATCTCGAAAAATAAACAAAACTAATTAAAAGGGGGAAAAAACTACAGGCAGCTAAGTAATGCTGAGAAAGGGGAATAGTCATGCTCAGAGAACGGCATACCAATTAGTTACCTAATAGCAAATACCCTGACAGTATATACATAATATATATGAATGAAAGAATTCATGAATTTTCGAGTTAATAGTTGATCCTTACATGGGAGGACTTGGATGAAGGATTCCAAAGGCAGATATACCATAATTACATTATAATATCAAGAATAAATATATTTTTAAAAAGCTGAAATGGAATTAATGTTTTCCATATTTTTTGGACTACCTGTATCTCCAAGGTTTTCCATGTGACCTGGTTGTGCATTGGAATTAAGAAGGGGAAATAGAAAAAGATTACTTTCTTCACATGCAAGTATGGAGTTAATAAATTGTCCTCCAACTTTAATTTCCAATCTCCTGGAAATCGTTGTGTTTAATTGAGTCTTTGATTCCTATTGTATCTTGTGACTTGTTAACATCTAGGTGTGATCAAACCTTTTCCATTTTCTGATGAATATTCTAGCACCCTGCCCTTCGCTGGGATACTGCTGACCAGAGACAGCAATCGTAGACTATTTTCAAGTCAGTCTTTCCTGTCTTAGCAGCCTCAGACAGATGTACTGCCTGCCACAGGCTTTGCTTGGGATGAAGCTGGGTTTGAAGATTACTAAACCACAATCCCCTTTCAAAAAGGCTTTTGTTATGCCTAAAAATGCTTTCTACTTTTTAAGAGCATAATTTTAAGCTGTGTAAATCTTTGATTTAGTATACCTTCACATGTGTTTTATTTTCATAGCTGTTTCTTCTATTAACGGATATTGCATTTTTTTCATTTTTATCTTAAGCTTCTGTTGAGAACATAGCCACATGATCTATTGTCCTCAGGAATGACTTCAAATTTTCCCATTACTACAAGACATTAAGTTGCCAAGATATGATTTACTTTAGTAAGTGCCTTTTATGTCATCTATGTTCAAGAGTTTTTTTGACTGTTATTTAAAATTCATTTCCCTTGTGTTCAGTCTCTTGTTGAAAACAAAGGACAGACTATGTGTTGGAATGGTGACGTATGTGAAATGCAGGCAGAAACCACCAAGGCAGACTCCACACTCAGCACAGGAAACCAGAGTAGCCGACTGGAAACTCAGTACAAGGACTGCTCTTTGGCACTTGCCGTTCCAAATATGTTCCTATCAGCTGCACACATTTCTGAATAGTGGAAGCAAAGAGAAGACCACAGAAGTGGAAAATTGGAAGGCAGGAAAAAAAATCCCCTTAGGCAAAGATTTAAAGTTAATTTTAAAGAATGTTAGGTGGAGAATGCGTGCTGGAATTTGATAAAGGCGAGGAGCACAATGCAAGGCATCTGTTTGGATGCTCAGGGACCAAGTGAACTGGCTGATAAGAAAATGAAATCGTGTAAACAAATTGAAAGCAACATGGAGGAGTTCAGTCCTGGGGAAGACTTGCTAAACAGAGCTCAGAAAACTGTCACCTTCTATCCAAGGAAGTGATGTTTTATATGTCTGCAACTACACACACACACACACACACACACACACACACACACACACACACACACACACACACACACGTATATATGTATATATATCCACACGTGTGTGTATGCATACATGAAATAGACACTGTCTCATTTAAATCATCACTGTGTATAGTGACAATATATTCCAGTATTTTTATGACATGCATTAAGCAACAGTGAGTGATTTAAAATGCAGGGTTATAGGAAATGTCTCAGAGAAGAGAAATAACGTATTTTATATATGCACAGGCTTAAAAGTTACTAAGATAATAGTCATATTTGGTAATAATGAGTGAGGCCATTCTTTTTTATCTCTTTGATTTATAATGTGCACTTAAATTTAAGGCCTCCAGGCACATGTAAATTGCAAAATCACAAATGATTTAAACAATGGCGTAAGTAACAATGGCACTTAAGAATAGCATTACCAGCACACTCTCACTGTTACTCATATCTGCAGACTGGTTCTGTTACCTCAGAAATGGTGATTCTGAATTATTCTCATTCTTGTCATCATATATTCTAATTCAATAGCATTAACTTTAAAACCATTTAACGGTAAATCACAGAAGTTTTACAACTGTGTTTTCCAGAAAACTCTTTAATAATAATTTTATAGTGGCATTCGTTATTTTCTTTTTCTTTTACTCTGATGGTGGTGTTGCTTGTATTTAAAAATAAAGCAGGAAAACCTGGAGATGTGATTCAGTGATTAAGTGTTTAAAGCCCAGGTCCTTGGATTTGGTTTCCAGAACCCACGTGGTGGCTTTGAACTCTATTACCTGTAATTTCAGTTGTAGGAGATTGCCCTCTGCTACCCTCTGTAGGCACTAGGCACATACATGGCTCATATATACTCATGAAGGCTCATGCAATTGAACATAAAAATTTTAAAATGACCCAAAGGAAGATCTTATGTGCTAGAATGAACACTTTACATATTAACAGTTCTATGGGATAAAATTATTTATATTTGTTTATATTTTAGGAGAAATAAAGAAGGAAAAGGTTTTTTTTTCTTATGTCATATTGTTTACCTATTGCACAACAAAGTTCAAAACCAAGTTGCATTGCTTTGAATAAGAATGGCCTCCATCAGCTCATGTACTTGAATGCAGTGAGCTGTATTGGATTTGGGCCTAGCCGCTTTGAATGCATAGCTCAAGGTGGCTACTTGACTCTGGGCTGCATACAGAGGTTTAACCTTGAGGCGACTGCCATATGGACATGAGATTGTTGAACTAAAGCCTCTCCTAGGAAGACCCTGCGAGCAATGACAGGATGTTTCAGCCTGAGCAAAACACCGGATGTCCCTGAGCAGATTCCTGAGAAGGGTTCGACCTTTTCAAAGAACGTGTCCCCGGAAGACTGTTGCCTCTTTGTTATAGGAGGATATCTTGCAGTTTAGTGATTCACCATATCCTTGGGCACTTCCCAAACTCCCCCACCCTAAGCTTCAGTTCCCGCTTCTATTCCTGCCTCAGAGCTTTAAATGCTGTACATTTCTCTCAATAAACGAGACCTTGACAACAGAATCTTGCTTGGTCTCCTTCTCTTCACCCCATTTTGGCCCACAGGTAGAAAGCCTCTTCAGGACCCTGAATAACTGGGTCCCGGGCTGGGCGAGGGACAGGTGGGCGCCGAACAGGGACCCGAAGCAAGGCCCGACTACACAGACAGCGGAGATAAGAGAGCTGCAGCGGGGAATCGAGGACTCTTCAGGCCAGTAGCTAACAAATGCGTCGCTGGAGAGGGAGGTAAGGACAGTCTAATAATTGTGCCTAATTGCCATGGGGAAGGTATGGATTTGGGAGGCTTGTTTCATAGGAGAGATCAAAAGCGCTCACTCAGGAGAGAGGATTAAGAGTTAAGAAAAGGATTTAATCAAGTTCTTTGTTTTATTGATGAAAAGTGTCCTGGTTAATTTTAAGTGAATTTTTTGTCTTTTTGTGTGAGAAACTTGTCCTTGGTTTATTATTGAAGGAGCAGAAATTAATTTATAGTTGGAATAAGGTTGGAAAGTGTTTAAATGTCTTATTGTAAGAAAAAGGATCCTAGAAGGTTCCGATTCAGGAGGTAGTGTTGTCTGTGTCTTTTGTCTTTGTGTTTTTGTGCGGCTAAACTCTGGGTCTGTAGTTGCTCTTGAGTTCTGGAGTTCTGGAGTTCTGGTTTGCAGCTGCTCCCATCTCAGGCTGAGAGGGAGGATCGTGTCTCAGGAGACACAAATGTGAGCGGTAGATGTGCCAGGGACTCACCGATTCGCTGCCCTGGGAGACGCCCCAGGAGGTAAGAAGGACCCAGGGACGCCTGGGAGATTCCGTCTGGGTGCCGGTGAGGATTGGCGATTCTCATGGATTGGACAAAGACCCGCTTTCCGGCTGTCTGTATTTCCAGAGTGGTCTTTGTCTGTGTGTTAGGTCTTTGTTTTGTGTTACCTGTGACTTTGACAATGGGAAGATTCTGGTTGGGAAGGAGGAGTGATGTGGAATCCGCTCCTGTTCATCTGTCTTTGCTGAGCTCATGGAAGCTCCCATCTGAATCAGCTCAGTTTTGTGGCAATCTTGTGGCGGCCGCTTGTTTTTTGTTTTGTGCACACTTTTGTTTTTGTGTTTGTTAATCTTTTGATTGTTTTTCTATGTGACTAAATGCTTTTGCCCTCTTCAGCAGACCTCTATTTTCTGGACTCTCTTCTTGTTTTCTCACCATCCCACTTGGGATGCTTGTTAGTGGCTGTTACAGGAAATCTCTAATGCTCACTTGAGTGTGCTTGAGAAACAAGAATTTCAGGTTTGCCCTGGGTTCCTTTGGGATAGGTGTGGGGATAGGCTTGATTTCCATTGCAAATGATGTAACATTGCATATGTTAGTACTCCTAACACTTCTTGGGACTGTGCCTCTGGGATCACAACCTGTATAAGTTTAGAAGTTCTAAAAGGCAGTCATGACCTTTGTGTGTAGGTTCAGATAGTGTCCAGATTGGAATCCTGATGCTAAAGACTTAGTAAGACACAAAAGAGAGTTGAGAATTACTTAGGGCTATCTTAAGGCGGAGTCTAGCTAGGTGCTGCAAGGGCATCTGCTGTGGCCCTGCAACACAAGGTTTATGGAGATAAAGCTTCAGTTGTGTTAATACAGAATTGTAGGCTAGAGTCTTGAAAGTATTTAAAAAAAAAAAAAAAAAAGAAAGAAACCTGGTAAAACATATCTTATTCCAAACAGCAATTAAATTGGTTATTACAAAATACTGATATTTGGCCTATCACATATACAAATTTTTCAGGCAAAGTTGGTAATTTTACTCTTTACATGCTTTTGTATTTCCTATAAATTTGTGCATGCAACCCATAGGAAATGAGCTTACTGTATTTATAGGTGGTTCATCTAATGAAAAGGCTACATGTATGATTGGATGACTTGTTTATTCTCTTGAGTTTCCCCTGCTTCAACACAGACTATTAAATTACGTACTGTAGCCACTGTTTTTAAATGTTAAAAATCAAGCTTTCAATTCATATGCTGATAACCAATGTGTGGCTTGTGGTTTACAATTGATTACAATGCTTTATTGAGACAAGTTTTCTACTTGAAATCAGTGATGATTTCAGTGTTAATGTCTGACAACTCACTGTCCTTTCAGTGCTCTGGCTCAGAGAACTAAACAAAACCATAGACCCAGCTCTTTGAAAATGGTAATGGAGTTGATAACACCCTCATGAAAAGAGGAAGCTCCACGTGCTTACTTTCACCTTTCAACCCCAGCCTCACCCTGCCGGCTCAGGGTTTCTAGTAAGACTGAAGCTGGACAGTATTTATAGGATTTGGAATCTCTAATTAATGCTTAGGTGTAGGTAAATAAAGCTGGTGAGGGGCTGGAGAGATGGCTTAATGGTTAAGAGCACTAAGTACTGTTCCTTAATAGATCATTTAAGAACTCAAACTGGATTGCCTAGACCCCTTAGCAAGGGAGGACAATGATACCAGGCAGATTATAGGCCTTATATAGAAACAGTCAAAAATCTCATTCTTTATATCACCAAAACAATAATTTGGTATACAAGTCAATTTATAAATACAAGTGCTCAATGTCCTAAATTTAATCCTCAAGGACCTATCTTAATAAATAATATCTTAACAATATCTTAATAAATAAAGGGGGAGTTATCCTGTATGCTAAATAATACTCCTTTATTTCAATGTTAAAATTTGTATGCCAAGGAACTCTTGTTTGGTGTTTTGCACCCTACAATAGGCATACTTCTGCCTAGGTGAAATAGAAAGACCCACATACTGGCATGATCCTGTCCAGGTATTTTATATGGGAAGAGGGAATCTTTTGTGTTTTTTCTACAGGATGCTACAAGAGTATGCCAGCTGCCAGAGGTGGTTGCTGAGACTTGCTGATCCTGATTACGTGAAGATTCAGCTCTCGTGGTTGGTCCCTGGAGTCATTCCTCTGCCCTGAGAGGAAGATAGAAGATCCCCCTCATTCCCTGGTGACTCTTGCTGCCTTAACTGGTGTTGTCTGAGATCTATATAACTTGAGGCAGAGTTCCCTTGCCTGCTGGTTGTTCCAGAGAAGAATGACTGATCCTGAACTGTCCTGGGAAAGACCTTTTTGGCACTTTCGCTGCTTTTTAGCAGCTATTACTGCTGCAGCCATTGTGTCTGCAGTGTCTGGAGTTACACCTGTCCCCCAATCTATTGTTAGGCAAACACAGTGGGTGAACTTTCTGGAGTAGTTGCTAACAATTGGGAATTCTAAATTTTATTACAGGAGAGGCTTGAATAGGCCCTTGGTGGTATGCCAAGCAGCTGAGGAGAACCAGATGAGGTGCCCACTACTTATCGGGAGAGCTCAACTTCCACAATCTCTTATATTAATGCCATCTGGCTCCCTGCTCTTTCGCCCCTGGGCTCAAGTAAGAGAATGAGAAGATGATCCAATGTAGCTATCCTCAGGATGGGCAACTTCTCTGACCCCTTGACCAATCTAAGACATGGTGCCTTGGGGCGACAAGGTGATCCTATGACAGATAAGGCTGGGTTCGAGAGGTCGATCCTAAGACAGAGGTGGCTACACCCCGCTTTAAATCACGGGCCTGGCAAATGCTCCTCTGCAGTTTCTCCCCAATAACACACACGTATATATAGCCCAGAACGGTGTGTTACAGCAAAGTTCATTCCTAGCATTGGGGTGCAGTCCTAACTGCAAGAGTGGTCGCCATGGTCGAGCTGGGCGCCTGTGAGGCATGTCTGATCTATCTCAGACCACTACTTCCACCTAATGGTCCTTTTTTTTTATAAAAGAATAACGGGGGAGATGCAGTGAGCTGTATTGGATTTGGGCCTAGCCGCTTTGTAGAATGCATAGCTCAAGGTGGCTACTTGACTCTGGGCTGCATGGCCACAGAGGTTTAACCTTGAGACGACTGCCATCTGGACATGAGATTGTTGAACTAAGAGCCTCCCAGGAAGACCCTGGGAGCAATGACAGGATGTTTCAGCCTGAGCAAAACACGGATGTCCCTGAGCAGATTCCTGAGAAGGGTTCGACCTTTTCAAAAGAACATGTCCCGGAAGACTGTTGCCTCTTTGTTATAGGAGGATATCTTGCAGTATAGTGATTCACCTTATATCCTTGGGCACTTCCCAAACTCCCCCACCCTAAGCTTCAGTTCCTGCTTCATTTCCTGCCTCAGAGCTTTAAATGCTGTACATTCCTCTCAATAAACGAGACCTTGACAACAGAATCTTGCTTGGTCTCCTTCTTCTCTTCACCCCCATTTTGGCCCACAGGTAGAAAGCCTCTTCGGGACCCTGAATAACTGGGTCCCCGCTGGCGGGGACACTTGAATTCATGGTCCTCGGTTGCTGGACTGCTGGGAAGGAATAGGAAGTGTGTCCTTATTGGAGTAGGTGTGACCATGTTGGAATGAGTCACTGAGGGCTGACTTTCGGGTTGAAAAGCCTATGCTAGACCCAGTCTCTTGCCCTCCCCTCCTCCCTTCTCCTCTCCCCTCTGTATTGGTTGACTGAGGATCAAGATGTTCACCTCTCAGCTACTTCTGCACCTTGCCTGCCTGTATACCACCATGATCTCCATCTAGATAATGGATTAAGCCTCTAAAAACTTTTGTAAGCAATTTAAATGCTTTTCTTTATAAGACTTGCGTTGGTCAAGGTCTCTTTACAGCCATAGAACCCTAAGAGACAAGCTAACTTATGAAAACATGGAAACAGAAAATTCTTCCATTGTCATAATTATTTCAGGTTAAATTCCTTATTTTTCTAAACTATAAATCCTTCATTGTCATTTTATGGTCGCATTTATTTTTAATTTGCAGAAGCCAAAAAAAAAAAAATTCAAAGGTTGATTTTGACCTTTTATTTCAACTTTCTGTCTCTTGTCCTCTCCTTTTCCACCCCCCCACCATGCCACCCACATCGTGGCACCCTGCCCCTCCCTGTCCTTCCTCTCCTCTCTTTCCCATTCTTTTCTTTACTTACTTCTCCCTTTCATTACCCATCTCTTTTCCTCTGTTTCTTCTCTTTCGCTTATCTCTTTTTCCCCACCCCTTCTCTCTTCTCTCTTTCTCCACTTCAACCTTGTACCGTCTCCTCCTCTCCCTTTCCAAGCATTTGTGGTTAGACAAGAGAGAAAATTCAACCAAACAAAACCACGAGGCAGGAAATTGGAAAATGTCCTTGAAGCAGGCAAGCGAGTCAGAGTTGGTCACCCAAATGTGCTGCAAGTGAAGTGGCTGCAGGCTAATGACCTGGTGAGTGACCAGGGTGGATCGCAGAGACTCATACAGACACTAGCATGAGGAAGTTTTTTAAAGAATGCCTGAAGTTTTTGCCCTGTTTAGTGGTGGTGTGGTTTGAGAAGAATAGTACATCTGAATAGAAAAGGAGGATGAGGAGGAAGCCTATGGATCCTAGTAAGGCCTTGAGATTTGTAGCTTAGACTTTCCTAGAACAAGGACAAAGGAAACTCAAAACCACTCTTCTATTTTGCTAAAGGAATACCAACTTTCCAATGACCATAGGGACAATGTATCAGGAAAAGTATAATCTGATGGAATCATACCCAAAGATAGAGCCATATCAGAAAAGAATTGATGTCATTTTTGTTTGTTTGTGTTGTTTTGTTGTTTCACAATGTTTGCTTTTGTGTTTCATTCACATCTTGAACAGAGATTATGGAAATACTCTTTTGCAGAACTTAGTCATTTTTGAATACATGCATTCTGGCAAAGGAGCGTTCACTTCCTCACTACTCAGAAGCAGAGAGAACAAGCCTAAACCACAGAGCAAATTCTTTTCTCTCCCCTCTCCTTGCCCATGTTCCCCTCAGTAGCTGGTGTGTGTGTGTGTGTGTGTGTGTGTGTGTGTGTGTGTGTGTGTGTGTGTAATGCTAAGTTTTGGGAGACCAACAATGCCAGCTCTGTTACATTACATTCATATTTTCTGTCACTTTTGGACTAGAGGTTTCCAAGCCAACAAAGAACAATTCTAAGAATGGGTATGCTTGAACAAATGAACCTTGCTGACACTGTGACAGTGGCATGTGTTAAACATGATTGAATTAGCCTTTGTTCAAGAGGCTTTGGAAAAGTAAATTTTGAATTCAACACCCCCAGTTACAATTTTCTGAAAGGCTGAAAGACAGGAAGTGAAAAAGATAAGTATATGCAAATGTTAAATATACCATAATTCAAAACCTTGTTAGTTCATTTACCCACAGTGATAGTGAATTAAAATTAGATGATCTTTGCAAAACCATATAGAATTATATGTTGGGTTTACTTGAATTTAATGTCAAATATGTGATGAAATACACACATATGTATACATATACATACATAAGCATATACATATATAAATGTACACATACATATACGTGTGTGTGTGTGTGTGTGTGTATGTGTGTGTGTGTGTGTGTTTGTGTTGGGGGACAGAGAAGAGGAAGAAGAAAGGGAAACTTTTATGTACCAATATGCTTTGTCTTAGTCAGGGTTTCAATTCACATGATCATCCCATGACACTGGCATCTATAATACACTAGAGTCTTCCTCTGCAACTAGGCTTCACCAAAAGCCTATCATAGGCTCTCTTCATGGTGACAGGCCTCAAATCCTTTGCATGAGCACCTCAGTCCTGGACCTTCAACTGCAACTGAGGCTGCACCTTCACCAATGGCCTTCCATGGTCTCTCACAGTGCAGAGCCTCAGCTGTTCTTCATGACCCCCTCGTGCCGTCAAAACCAGTACCACCCGGGTGACTCTTACACATTACCAAGTACAGCTGCAGCAAGAGGCACAACCTTGGCCATCTCTGAAACATAGATCCTTTGTGCTCTCAGAAAACACTTCCCAGAAGATTTCACCTCAATGATACTGGTCTCTTTTTAATCACCACTAATTTCTTATCTCCAGCTAACCAGCATCAATAGTTAATAACACAAAGAATTTACTTTAGTAGTTTTGGTACCTTGTTACCACAGCTGATCTTCAGCCCCACCTAACCAAAACCACAAAATCTTCACAATTAAAATAACAACAGCCCTGACAAGAGTCTTTAACCTTCCCTCTGAAATTTCACAAGCCAGGCCTCCATCTTCTGCACTGTTCTCAAAATTATCTTCCAAGCTCCTACAGAACATCTCACAGAGCTCTTAAGATTCTAATGGCTCTTCTAGCTCAAAGTTCCAAAATCATTACAGTCCTCCCCAAAACATGGTCAGGTTGTCACAGGAATACCCCACAAATACCAATTTGTCGTAGTCAGGGTTTCTATTCCTGTACAAACATCATGACCAAGAAGCAAGTTGGAAAGAAAAGTATTTATTCAACCCACATTGCTTCCACATTGCTGTTCATCACCAAAGGAAGTCAGGACTGGAACTCAAGCAGGTCAGGAAGCAGGAGCTGATGCAGAGGCCATGGAGGGATGTTACTGACTGGCTTGCTTCCTTATAGAAACCAGGACTACCAGCCCAGGGATGACACCACTCACAATGGGCCATCCCACCCTTGATCACTAGTTGAGAAAATGCCTTACAGCTAGATCTCATGGAGGCATTTCCTCAAGGGAGGTTACTTTCACTGTGATAACTCCAGCTTGTGTCAAGTTGACACAGAAAACCAGCCAGTACATGCTTTAAACTCTGCCATTGTTTTAATCTATAAATTGGGATTTATCATGTATCATCTTTGTCTGAAAGCCTGCCTTGACCCTTGGACAGTAGTATTTCCTTTTGTTGTAAGTTTCCCTTGGCTTTGTGGACTGTTTGTACTGGGATTGTGGCACAAACTCTATGAGAATAAGTATTTTACAACCTTTTCTAAACCTATAATGAAATCCACCTCAGAGTCTAATCATGATTTGTTTAAAGCATCCCTGTTTACTGAAAAAGAGTGAAAAGGAGACGAAAGACCCTATCCTCATTATAAATCCCTGAGTAGACAGCAAGGGTGCAGCTGCAAGCGATTCATCACCTCAACACGGCTTTGTTTCTATTGACAGATCATTTTAATAACCACAATTCTCCAGTTGATGTAAAGTAGTCCCCATTTCTGAGCTGAAGCAATTTATTAAACTGCCTGTAACGGGAACTCTTATTTTCTACACTTCTTGGTAATTCTTCTTTACAGTATATTTTTTTTCCTCTTAAAAGTACACCTGAATAACAGCACTTGCCTTTTCAGAAAATACTATCAGCAGTGAGCTAGCTAGACTTGATAACATTCAGAGTTATTTAGATAGGGGAGACCCCGACTACATTGTATATTATTTGCTGTGATGGTTGGCCCTATTAACTGAGATCATCTGACTAAAATTGTGGAATATTCCAGCTGAACAACATTTTCAAAGGTGGAAAACAAACAGATAAATCAAGGCCAATATGCAGTGCTGGCTAGAATAAAGAGGCCAGCAAGCACCCAGTCAGTTCAGCCTAACTGTCTATTTGCCGAAGTTCACTGCCAAGTCCTCTATCTATTCTGTTTAATGAGAAGTGAGAACTTGTGCTAACTCTTTTTATCATGGCTGGTCTAAGAATCAATACTGCTATGACATTATTTTTAACAGTAAGCCATCTCTCCCACCTCATCCTCTAAGTTAATGATCTGACAAGATCCCGGGAAAATACCGTCCAGCCTTACTTAGGACAACAAATAAAACTTGACTTGTCAACTTGCTCGCTTTATGTATTGAGTGCTGAAGCTAGAAAAAAATAAAAACCCATGTAATAAGAAAGCAGTATTTTATGGTGATGAGCTTTTTCATGCCATTAACTAGATGAATAGAAACTCGTGGGAGAAGAGATAGATAAAGGTTATAATTTTAGCCTAAGAAAATATAAATGACAGTTCAAAAGGCTGCTTTCCTTACCTCTCATGACTTTGTTCTTCATTTCCTTTCCCTGTTTCTTGCCAAAGCTATTTTGCCAAAGGCTACAATATACTAAGAATTAGAACTAGTGGAGTGTAAGGAAGTCAGCTTTGAAGCTAAGTGGCCAAACTGCTTCCCTCTGGCAAAAGAAAAAAAAGAAAAAGAAAAAGAAATCTCCTTATGATAAAGCAAGATTCCTTTATAATAGGTCTGGCGGTCTTCTAAGGACTATCTAAGTGTCAGGCCCAGTTCAGAATGTATTTAGAATGCCATTTTGAAGGAGAAAAATACCATGTTTGTTCAAGTAAGCCTTAAAAGTAATACACAGGCTTTTCTTGCTTTCATTTTCTCCTGCAGGAGTGGTGCAATAAAATTAGGGACAGCAAAGCCCTATGGTCAGCATCAGGGAGAGAGCGCATGACTAAGTGGATACAATTTACAAAAGAATTGGTGAGACCTAACGCGTCTGAGCCCTTTTACACAATCACGTGCCTTTTCCATATTAAGCCACAGAGGCCTACGGACAGCATCTGTAGAGCTGAGGGAATCTCACCACAGCTTCTCTCCCTGTCATATTCTCAAATACCCCTTAGAGCTTATTTTGAGCAAGTCAATCCCTTTTCCTGTCCTTGGAAAGTCTTGTAAGTCATTAGAAGACTCCGTTTCTCACTTTATTAAGAACCAGGGAGAATTAAGACCCATCATGGATTATGTTTACTAGCAGAGTTCCTGCATTTTCCCAGCATTCCTTAGGGGCAACATCATGAGGAATCAAAAATGAGTCACCTCCTTTGCTAGCAGGGATTGGTGTTTTGCTTGCAGTGTATGATTCTTTCCACTCATGGAGACATTAGTCCAATGAACAAGAAAAGTCGATAGTGTAAAGAGAATTCTCCACCAAATTGCCGTTCCCCACCCCGATCCCAGCAAAGCTAAAATCTCAGGTAAAGATTATCAAGATTCCATTTTAGGTATTTGTTTTAGGTTAGTGAGCTTGGGAATAGCTCAGTGGTAGAATGCTTGTTTCACTTATACAAAGGCATAAGCTCCATCTATAACATCCCACACACAGAAAATCCAAACTTCCTACTTTTAAGGATGTTGTTTGGCTATCAATAAACCGATATTTGTGTAACTAAGCAGAATTATTTATCCCCATTCAAATCTAGTTCTCTGGTTTCCTTCTTGACTGATAGGCATATGCCAACTCTTTTGGAACAAGGCATTCATGCTGATTCTCCCTGAACTGATTCTGTGTGTGTAAAGGAAGGATCTCCTCAACTGTCTCTTCAAGCAGAAGAAAATATGTTGCAGGGGCCATGCTACATCCTTGAAATCTATACTGTTTGGCATGTCCAAGAGAGTTACTTTATTAAATGTTAAAGGGAAGTCGACATTCAAAGACACATATCCCTTAATTCATCTCCACTTAGTTTCTGTCTGTATCTTACGTATCTATCATTTAGCACTTCAAATTTAGCATCTTGATAACCAACATATGTACACTGCTGCTGGGTATAATTTTAGTTTGGAATTTTAGGGAGGAGTAGTTTTACATTATTTAATACATATATACATTATTTAAATACACCATATAAATGCATTATTTAATTAATATATTCTCCTTATGAGATATCTTCACTGTTTCTGTTTTTATCATTTCTCTTTTGAAAACCTTCTTGATGACAAATGTTATTCAGCATAAATATCAAATGGTAATTAAATAAATTCTAGCTCTTAAAATGCTAGATGGTGTATTTAAAATTCATATTTTCTATTGATTTGCACCAACTGCTCAGTTTTGATTAAAATTTTTCTATCTATAAACAGACATTTAACGAGAACAAGTACTTTTTCCTCAACATCAAGACTTGCAGGGAGAAGTCACTGGTGTGTCACATTCAGGTGCATAGTGGAATCAGATTAGGAAAATGCATGCTAGTTTTCTTCTATGAAGGCTGTGGTTCAGCATAACTTCATAGTTTGCAATTTAATTTTTCTAACTGCTGTTTCTTTCAGAATAAGTAGCTGACTAGCACCCTTTCATACTTAACAGAATGAAGCATTTCCACACACAGCAAACAACTTTCAATGTGTTCCTTTCCTCAGAATGCAGATAGAGTGGGATATTCAAAAGCCAATGAAAAATATTCTGCTTCCATTCACAAGTGAAGAATTCATATGCTTAGTGGGCTAACCTGTGGTTATTAAAGTAGCCTGCTAGGTGACCAAGTATTCTGCTAGACTTAGGAAATTTAGTTCCAAAGATCAATCAGCTGACAGCCATTGTTTGTCCAAGCCACGTGCACGTGGGTAGCAATGATTGAACACAGTGATTATCAAGGAAAAAGAGGACATGAATTTTGGCAGGATACTTCAGGGTCTATAAGAAATTTGCTCTTTTATGGACTTCTAGTACAGGTCTTAAGTCATTGTTGTGGTTTAAATATGAGCTGCCCCATAAAAGTTTACTGGTTGAAAACTCACCACTGCTGTGGCGCTGCTGTTGAGTGCTAGATGGATCAAGATGTCTGCACCTTCTGCAGTATTTAATGCATTGGTAATTTATACTGGCCAAACTGTTCCAACATGGCGTCATACATAAGGTGGAGACCACTCCTGGATAGCTTTGGAAGTTACACTTCTCCCTGTCTCCTTCTCGTCTATCCTTCTCTACTTCTAGGCCAACATGACGTGAGCCAGAGTTCTGCTGAGAAGAAAATAAAAGGAAGATGAAAGATTATTCAATCTTTTCTTCATGTCTATACTTCATGACTATTTTGACTTGCTTCTTCTGGAAGGAGGGGCACTATGCAGTTGTAGGGATTTATTAGGATGGAATAAGAGAAAAAGAAATTATAGACTCTAAGAGAAAACCACAAATAACATCCATTTTATTAAATGAGACAGAGAGATATGCAGAACTGCCATTTTTATTTAACATTTTATATAATCAGAACAATATTCTCCTTAGTTTTAAGTTTAAAAGCTACTGTTCTGTATTTAGAATGATATCCTCAATACAAAACAAAAATATCTCAAAGATATTTTAAGTCATATAAAATACGTTTTTGCTGTAATGACTTTACCTCAACATAGGGATGTGTTTGATTTATCCCAAGGAAATTAAAATTATTAATATGAATAATAATTTTATATTGGGAAAATATTTTGTCCTTCTGGAGTGATTTTCAAGATATTTTCTATTCATTAATGTCCTCACCATTGGGTGAAGCTGAGAAAGAAATAGAATGAAAGAAAATAATCTGGGCTAAAGGAAATGCTTGCATCTCAGCAGATGAGTTACAGGACTTGCTTTGTACAAGAATAATTCAAAGGTTCAAAAGCAGACGATGGTATATTTTTACCAATTTAATTTGTTTCAATTAAATTACATTTACTATAGCTTATATTATTAGCCTTTTTAAGTATACTGAGATATTTGTGAGTCTATCACTAGATGATAACAAGTTACAAAATATTCTGAATTTGATAACAATTTGGATCATAATTGTTTTGTATAGTCAAATTTTCAACTTTTTCCCATACAGTTACAAACTTTTGATGCAATTAGTTTAAATTCTGTAATGTTTAAATAATTATTAATTATTTTATGTATTTATTTTTGAAATTAATATTATATGAGTTAGTATAATTCCTGCTCCAGAAGTTAACATTGATAATAAAGAAAACAATAGTAATTCTTCTAAAGAGATATTTGTTGATTTCTTACATACAGCATTTCCAAGAAAGATTGGAATATATTTTCCCAAAATCTCTCTTTTGGAAAATAACACCAGCATGTCTCATTCTAGATCATAGCACCATTCTGCTATAGTAAAAACATTGTTGTATTCATCTCACTGTCTCTGATGTCACCAAATTTTCCCTCATCCCTTGCACCTCTCTCTTTCATGGAGTACATACAATCTCCAAACCATAGACATTTGTCAATTACACCTTCATAATCATATTTTGATTATTTCCTTGTCTTCCCCCATGTGGTCCAAACACAGAATTTATTATGCCTTGTCAAAAACCATCTTAGCACATTTCTTCTAGCCGCCTCTAGTCCTACCATGTTTTTGTTTCATTTTTTATTATTATTTCCTATCCATGCTACAAATTGAAGCCAATGTGAATGGCCTAATGTTGAGTTACTGTGGTGTCTGTCTTTTTCTGGTAAACCTCAGGTCTTGACCCCACCATATGAGTCTGGACTCCTGACTGCAGGCTCAGAAATCAATCCTAGTTCTCCAGCAAGGAAAATTGAATGTAATTTCAGACTTAATGTGAGTCTGGAGTGCTCGATTTGAAAGATGCATGGGGAAGGTCAGTAAGGAAGGCTTTCCTGCAAGTACGATAACTGTATTTTAGCAGGAATGTATTGTCTAGGATATTGCTACTGGTGCTGCAGGGCACCATTAGTACAAGAAGAGAAAGGGACATTTCCATTTAGCGTCTACAGTGGGAGAAGATGCAGGGTATCACAGAGAAATCAAAGGCCACGAAACTACAGAATAATTTCTATTATTATACACATTATGCAAATAAAGCTTAAACTTGATAGAACAATACTCAAACTCTTTTCTGAAATGTCTCAATTCCCATTACGTGCGTGTCCTGTTTACTCAACTCAGTTTCTCAACTCAGGATACTTTCACTCGAATCAGATTTATTCTTCTCTGTATGTCACTGTCTTTGGACTATATATGATTTCTGATGACTCTCTGTCCATTAACCAATATATACCAGTTACATTCCCCAGTTGGAAAAACCCATAATGTCTACAGATATTGACCAATTTTTATAGGGAGTAAACTCATCCTAGGCTGAGGATACTAAGAGAAATAATTAAATGAGACTGGAATTCAAGACCAAGAATACTTGTGGGAACACTTGTGAAATTAAATGACCTTCTAAATTCATAATGTCTAGTCAGTATGACTTTCTGGTTTTGGTCATTTAAACTTATCTCTATTCAGTGTGGTTTGAGAAAATCCTGGATGTGGGATACACGCGTGCTATTTTTGCAAGTCAGTTTTGTCTGTGTTGTTCTCAGCAGTTGCTCGAATTCACTGTTTCTTTCTGTTTAGTTGTTTTGAATTTATTTTGGATAATTTTAATGGATGGATTTAGTGTGTTTTATTTTTCTTCTTACCTCAATTTTCCTCTCCCTGGACCTCTTCTATCCAGTAAGTATCCTCTCTCCACTTTCATATTTTTCTGTATGTTTTTTGGCTTAGTTATTATTTTAATTAACAATTAGTTCCAGTAGGGTTTCTTGAATAAGCATGGTATGGAACATTTTGCTAGAGGATGGGTAATGTTGCCATGGCTACACCACTGAAGAAAACAACTCCTGTCCACCTTTCCTGACAATCATCTGCCAAGGACTTCTCAGGGAGGGGTGTGGCCTCAGGAATGACTGCCCTATCTATCCTTGATGGAGTGGTGATGGGCTCCATCTCCACTCTCTGAAGCTAACTGTAGCCGGTATGCATTCTTAGCCAACAGCAGCATTTTCATCTCATTTCCCCCAATCATTGCACTTCCCTTAACAAGTCAAAGGCCTTTTGAGAGGCTCTTCTAATTCTCTACTGGATGAACTTTTTATACCACAGATAAACTCTGAACTCTCATGTGCTTTGGGCATGGCATTGTCTTTTACTAATAGGCAATTTTTTTCTTGTTTCTTCCATTAAACTCTATATACGGAATACCTTTTATGTTAAATGAGGTTAGTACACCAATGGCTACTGGGAAGTGGTGTAGCTTTGATCCCACAGGTCTAGTAAGAAGTCATGTTATTGGATTCACACTATTGAAAGGGATATTGGGACCTCAGATGGGGCGTGAGAAGCTTCATCTGCCATATGTTGCATGGCTCTATACTGCCTTGTAACCAACAAAACCAGTAAAGCTAAGTGATCATGAACTGGAAATCTTCTAATATACAATATGCAAACAAACAAACAAACAAAAACAACCTCTTCTACTTTATCTCAGTTACATAACCACAGTGAAAAGAGACTGTCTAAAAGAGCTTCTCACCATGTAGAACAGTTTTGGCCTCCTTTGAGAAAATACACTGTAGTGAGAAGCAATGGTTCTTTCCTCCAATGTTCTAAAACTGTTTATGTCTACTCAGACACAAAATCTTAAACCAAACATTGGTTGACCACTGCCTCAAATTCTGAGCCACAATTCCCCAGCATAGTTTGCTGCAGGAGAGATGATAGGTCTAGGGTTTCCATAGCATGCATGGTACCCTCTCATGCCAAAGATACTAGAACAAATGAATGAAGCTGTATTCAGGCACCAGCTTGACCTCTCTTTAGTCAGTGAGCTGTGTGAATATTCTTCTCAGCTCTTCTGTCCATTTTCAGAGAAGCTCCTTCTTTGCTAACATCAAAGCAAGTTGTTTGGGGATCTAGTATTTCAAAACATGATTATAGTAACAGACATACAGTAAATGCTAACTTCCTGTTTCTCCCTGTCCTGTTGTTGTAAAATTATAAAAAATATCTTTCATTTACTCCCACTAGATCCAGCACCACAGTGCCTCTGGTAGACATCTTGCCAGAAACACACATCTCAACTCCCTGCAGCCCAGTGTCTCTGCTACCACACACTCTCCCAAACTCAATTCTCCACAAGAAAGAACACACAACACAATAACCTCTGATCCAATTTATAAGATGCAATTGCCCACCTAACCATACAAAGTCCTGTACACATCCATCCCTTAAGAATATTCATAACAACCTGCAAATCCACAGAGTGAAATCTTAAGGTCAGCCTCCGTGTTCTCTCCGCGCTTCTCTTCCAGTCCCTCCAGTCTCCCGTCCTTTTCATTCTAAACTCCTCCTCTTCCCTCAAACTTTTTTCCTGCTCATCCTTCATTCTCATCCAATGACTGGCCTCGTTCTATCTTATACCGACCTACACCTGCGTGATGACATCATCCCACACTGTCCTCCTTGTTTTTATAACATTCTGAATATATTCCTTGATTGCCTATGCATTCAATTCTATATACATCCTGTTGTCTAAGTCCATTACATTGCGGATGCCTGTATAGATTTGTCAACCCATCTGTTTCCCAGTTGATGAAAAATCCAAAGGAATTTTCGTTTTAGTAAACATTATTAAAGGCTGCTAAAATACAGAATAAATGACAAAGATGATATCCTAAATGTTTAGAAAAATTGAGAAAATATATTGTCAGCATAAATTTTACTCAGTATCTCTTTTTTTTGATCTTATGCATAGACAATTACTAGCAAATGTTAACTTATAAGCCAAGGAGAAAAGATAGCACCCCAGATAGGAGAATGTTCCATTTTTCCAGTGTTCTCTCTCTGACCACTGACTTCTATTTCATGGTAAGTCTCCCACCATATTACCCAGGAGCGTTTTAACTCTTCTCTGGTTCTTTATGTATTCCCATAGATTTTACCATATAATTGGGCATATAACCACATAGCCTTCTTGAGTCTATTTATAGTTGCATAGTCACCCACTGACATGATTGACTATTATATGAAGAAATACTTCTTTTAAAAAAAATGAAGTCAGTGCTTCAAAGTCTGAGGAGTTCCTTCTAACTAATAACCCTGGGTCACCAGCCAGCTGGAGCTGAGGTGACCTGAGGGAATGTGAGCTGCTGATAAGCTGGGGGAGTTCAGGCAGTTGTCATTCAGAGATCAGATAAGCAAAAGGCATCAAGAAAACATCCACTCCAGTGGGCAGACAGAGAGAGCTTGCACAGAGTCCAGGTAAATAATTTGACACTGCTGCCAGGCAGCAAAAATAATGTGGAGAGGCAGGCTGGAGGGATAAAGAAGAAAGATAGCTGGTGTGGGAAGAGTGCTTAAGGAGGGCTTGACCCAGAGATGGGTTACTACCTCCCTCAGTTTTATATTCTCTGACTTCATAGTCCCCTCACGTGGGCCAGACTCCATTGAATCTGTCTCCGAGCAAGGCCTTGGTAACGACTAACAGGTGGTTTCCTGTCTCGGTGGCAGACACTGAACTTCTACTTGTTAAAGTAGAGGGCAGATTTCTCCAGCCTCGCTCGACATTTCTCCGATGCTGGCGTTGAGATGAGACCACGCACTCTGCTCTGCCTAATGTCGTACACTTTGATCACTGTAGCATCATCACCCATTTCCTATTTGAAGGTTGACAGGCCCTTCAGCCCTTTCCCATGTGGAAATCCTTCTTCTCTTCAAATAAATTTAGGGTTGTTTATTTCAGTTCTCTATACCTCCTTCAATTCCAGTCTTCACTGAGATGAGTCAAGGATATATGAACCTCACCTTCCAGATGTGGATTCCCTACTGTTTAAAACAAGAGAAAATAATATATTCTACATGCCTATAAAATTCCTTTCTGATTTTAGCATGATGTTGGTATCAAATGCACACCCATTTATTAAGATGTTTCTTCCATTAATGTGCACCTGAATTACTAGGGGAAGTTGAGAAAGTCTAGATACTAATTCAGTTGAGATGGAGAATCAGAACTGCACAACTAGCATGTAGACTACAAAGCCAGTAGTTACAGATTCGTGTAGACCACACTATACAGTGTAGACCATTCTCTGTGTTGGGAGAAAAACTTTGGAGGGTAACTTGTTCCTCTAATTCTATCTGTTCCCAAATTCCTTTACTTTCTATGTTTCAATACTGATATAAAGTTATACATTTTCCTATACAAATAAATCAGCCTTAAACTTACTTCAAGCATTTACTAATGTTTATCTGACATTAATTTTTCTAAATTTAAATTTTACATACATAATAGTTGCAAGAATTTATTACTTATTGAAGATATTTTGATTTTCTTACATGTTTCTTATACATATTTTGAGGTTTTAATGTACATAGAATAAAGTTAGCAAAGAAGAATTATTAGTAAAATCTGTAGTGTGGGATATTGTGATTAAACATGATACTCAGGAGAGAGTCATGTGAGTAAACATGATGGCCAGAACAGAGTCATGTGAGTAAACATGATGCCCAGGACAGAGTCATGTGAGTAAACATGATGCCCAGGAGAGAGTCATGTAAACATGGTACCCAGGAGAGACATGATACCCAGGAGAGAGTCATGAGTAAACATGGTACCCAGGAGAGAGTCATATGAGTAAACATGGTACCCAGGAGAGAGTCATATGAGTAAACATGGTACCTAGGAGAGAGTCATGTGAGTAAACATGGTACCCAGGAGAGAGTCATGGCACTAAAGGTGAAGCTATCAGATGAAGTTCATGCTAGTCAATATCAACAGTGAACAAGGAATTCAACTCCTTTTTATCATAGCTCCAGAAAACTCTGGAACAAGACAATGAGAAAAATGAATGGCATACCAGTAACATAAAGAAACAAAGGAGACGGTTTATATTTTAAAACAAAGACACTGAAAATGACAAGTAAGACTCATTATTACAACAAAAGTCCAAAACTAGAGTCTAAGCGAAACAAGTTCAGGACAATTTCCCTCAGCCCTCAGAAACATAGAGGAGGGAATAGATAATGAGCTCTAACCTAGTATGGCTGGGACAAATAAAAATCTTCATCAAAGTTATTTTAGTATTTTACAAATGTCTGTGCTTCCTTGGATCACTTTAAGGGATTGCAGAAAAAGCAACTGCTCTCTTGTATGAAACATCCTTAAAATAGGTTAACATATTGAGAGTTTGTTAGGAGAGACTAATATTGCTTTGGCCATTAGGACTCTTCATAATTAATATGACTATTTTCTATGTTCTTTTGTGCCCAATGTTAATACTTTCTGACTTTTAACACGTTATTGGAAAAACCAAACCACTCAAGAATACTACTTTTTAATGACAAAATTAATTGTAATTGAATTACAATTACTGTCCTCTTCCCCTTGCTCTATAAAGCCTTCCTTGTTTAGCTACCATCCCTCGAAACCCTCTAATCCCTGCCTTCAAGTTGATCAGCATTTTTCTTTGATTATTGTTGGTCCATATTTTATATACACACATGCACACACACCCCCACACACAAACCTCTGGCTAATATTGGTGGTTTGTATATGGCTTCATAGTTGACTTCTCTGCATTTGACAACCAATAGAGCACTTGCCCCTGCGAAAGAAAGACTAGCTGACTAGCTTTCCTTCACCCAGTAGTGATCATTTCCTGTAGTTGGATTTTTTTTTAATCTAGGGGTTCGAACCTATGAAATGTCCCCCATTCCATGTTAACAGGTCCATGGATATGGCTGTTTCTCTGGTCTTGTTTATGTACCCATTTTTTATGACCAACTGTCTCACAGCAGATGTCTTGGCACTCTGTCGTTATTTAAAAATTTCCCCTACTCCGTAATGTTCCCTAACTCCTAGACGCAAGAGATGTGATGTTATTGTTGGCTCCCCGATAATCTGTTGATCTTTGCATTGTGTCCAGTTGTGGTTCTCTTTGATGGGTTTCATTTAACAAAGAGAGGCTTCCTTGATAAAAAGGCAATAGCTACAGTCCTCTTCAGGAGTATGGGGAAGAATTCTAATATAGTAACGAATTATGCGGGTCTATCAAAATGGCTATAGCAGATTCATTTCTGAACTCCATAAACCCACTAGCCCCTGAAAGCTGACTGTATTTCACATAAAAGGCATAATGTTCCTTGTGTTCAGTGGGTCTTGAGTCAAATTAGTCAGCTATAGGTTGCCACGGACATGTGGATGCCACTTATGTACTTACTCGGTGTAGTAGAAAAGAACCATTTCTGTCTCGATATTTGAAGTTTCCTCCGCCCAGTGTAGGATCCCATTAGTAAATGCACTTACCCTGCTCTCTGCCTTCTTCTTCGTCTAATTGTATGGACTGGGAAAAAAATCTCAGCATAGGAACCTTGGCATTTCTGCTCTTTACAGAATACGCTGCTCAGGGAAGCCATGCCAACAAGTGAAAATGAAGGAAGGGTACAGAGGTCAAGGGCTTAGAAAATCTCTGGGGCGATGTCTTTCTGATTGAGGAATCAGTTATAGGAAGTGGATCAGCACATGTAAAGCAATGGTTCCCATATTGAATGCAGTAAAGGTAAGAGTTTGTGTTGTCTGTGGGATATTTTGTCAGTATTGTTCCATTTAATAGGGATACCTTTGAATCCAAACATGACTTACCTTCATTCTCTATGACACCTTGAGAAAGCTTATTCTTACAGGAGACATGTTGATTCTTATGTATGCATGTTTTACAATATGCATAAACAATTGTCTCAAAAAACAATAAAAGGGGCAACTTGACCCCGAAATTTCACAATCTCCAGCTTACTCTTTCCCATACTTGAGAACCATCTGGAACACAAAACCTTTGAACTTATACACTCAAGCTTGAAAATTTGTCTTGTGATGTGTCCTTCCTGATAAAAGCAGCTAGAATTAAATCCATGTGACAATGGATTAGGAAGCATAAAACACATCAAAAAAGTCTGTCGGTACTGTCCTATGTCTATGAGTATATTTAACATTGTTTGATAAGGTATATTTGCTGAGCATAGTGGCAGAGGCTTAGAGTTCTAGAAATCAGGAAGCTGAGCAGGGAGATTGCAATGAATTAGACTATAGTCTGGCCTAGACAGTGAGTTCAAAGCCATCTTGAGATACAAGGTAAAATTCTCTCTTAAACATCAAAACAAGGAAATAAAAGGAAGAAAAAAAGGAAGGAAAAGAGAGACAATAAAAATGAATTGTTTTCGTGTACACAAATTGTGTCTTTTTATAGAAAAGTAGAATTTAAGTAATTTATACTATCCAGAAGCATTATTATCCTTTATTTACTGGGAAAATTCTTATTATATCTTACAATGCACATTTTCTTCTGGAATAATAAATTTTGCCATGTACACTAAGAATGGAGCGATTTTATATCTAAGTTCTATGATTGGCTAAAAGTATGTGCTTGTCATATAAAGACCTTTAATTGTGAATTATATGCATATCACTTAGGGAGTTTATCTAATGATGTAAATATCACCTTTTGTTGTTGTTACACATTAAGAGATTTATTAATTTCAGTTATATGTAGTTTTGAATAACATTTGTTAGCCTATTTCAGTGAAAGCACCTTCAAAATGTCAAACAAGCAGATGTTCTATCATAACCATGAATAAAAATGAGGGCATAGCAAGACTAAATATAGGGTAGTTTATTATGTTAATATTACTTAACATTCAGTAGCATTAAAATTATATATAATTAATGAGATGACAAGGAAAGACTTCCAAGTTCATAATTTACAAAAAAGTTGGAATGCTGTTAATGATTTTTCAAAGTCAAGTGATTTGTTAGCTTTAAATAATTTTAAAATAAAGGTAAGCAGATGTTGTAAGTAACATTATTTAATAATGCCTGATCCTTATGATGGCCAATATCAAGTCTAATATTTCAGTTAGTTCTACTATACTTTTATTACAAAGCTATTTTCCTTATCTACAGAGGGCAAAATTTAAAATTCCCTCCAAATTTATTAATATACAATATAGTTCATGATGGCAGAAATGTCCTGGAAGGAGACAGTGAATGAAGACATGCGGGTAATACCACGAGGTTAGAGACTCACTTTGTATCCGTATTCAGAAGGCAGGAGCCACCAGTGCGCATGCTCGGCTGGCTTTCCTTTTCTTCTACAGCAGCACAGGGAAGCGTGTGTCCTACTTTTAAGCTGAGTCTTTTGTCCTCAGCCCTACTAGAATAATCTCTTATAGGCCTGGCTAGAAAGTTGTCTTCCAGCAGATTCTAGATTCTGTCAAGTTGACAAGTTAACCACTACAAATTTACATATGAGCTGGTGTAATGGTGCAGACCTTTAATACCAACACTTGGCAGGTAGAGGTAGGCTATCTCTGTGAGCTCAACCTTCAAGGCTAGCTCAGTCTACATAGTAAATTTTAGGGCAGACAGAACTATAGAGAAGGAGACCAACCACACAACAACAACAACAACAGCAACAACAACAACAACAACAACAACAGCAACAACAAACTACTCACATATGTTCTTCATCGACATAAATAACTTTGGGATGTTCAATGAACAGATTAGACACAGTAAGAAGGCAACAAACGCATAACAATAACAAAAACACATTGTACTAAACTTGTGACTATGTCTTCTGTTTCTAAATTTCTATTTAATATTTTTAACTGTGGCTATCTGAACCCATGAAAAGTAAATCTGAGGCTAAGTGCCGTGTGTGTGTGTGTGTGTGTGTGTGTGTGTGTGTGTGTGTGTGTGTGTGTGTGCGTGTGTGACAGCCATGTCACTATTTGAATATCTGCTTATTATTTGGGGAATTGCTACTGGAATCTGTGAAAGTTTTATCATATATAATCTTACATATGTTTTATATATTATATGTTTGTTTTAAGTTAAACATAAATAAATTGACAATAATCTTAAACTATATCTCTCTAACTTAATATAGAAAATTCATAAAATGGTGTTTAAAGTGTTAATGAAAACTTCAGCAATATAAAGCGAAGAGTTCCAAGATTATTAATGACATGTATTCTTATGAATATTCATTATGAACTAAATATAACTGCTGCACATGGTACAGGCAATTTTTAAAGTTAAAAACTACATATATAGAAAGAAAAGTTCTATTCTAGACAATGTCTTGTCTTTTCAGCTTAAATATTTGTAAATATCATGTTGACAGAATTCTTATCATCATGACCCGAAGGAGGCCTTGTTCAATTCTTTTTTAAAATAATTTAAAACAAACCCTCTCTAATAAAATATGTAGGTATATATCAAAGATTTTTGTAAAATAAGAAACATCTATCCACAATTGTTACCAATTCATACATAAAGGTTTCTTCTTATTCATTATAATGAAAACATTTTTGAATGATGAGAATATTACAGCTATTTACATTATACCTGAAAACAAATCCTGATATAAATATCACTTCTTTTCTCATACCTTGTCATAAAAGGATTTAAAAATATATTAAATAATGGGAATATAAAATAAAAAAGGCCAATGTGATAAAAGATTAACATTACTATTATTTCAGAATTTTGAAGGACGTCATTTTAGGCACATAGTTATCTCATAAATCAGGTTTCATCACCATCCTTCCTATGGACATTTATAACATAAATATCAAAGAAGAAAGCACATGCATGAGGCTTTGATCTAAATGAATGTAGTATGCTTAGAATTAAAAGGATAACCAAATTTTCATTCCAACAAGGGTGAAAATATGTCATGCAAGGCAAAAATGTCCTTTCTCACATCCTACCAACCTATAAAATTTTCCAGTGTGTTATATAAAAACAAACCTGTAAAATATAGTAAAAGCTTTTTTCGGTGTGTCTTCAGTAAAATTAATACCTATCTTTAAAACATTTGGACAAATAACCAAATGTTAACACCAGATTATAAATGGTTTTAAAACATATCGATTGACTTCTAATTGCTGTAGGAAAGCATCACTACCAACCTATTTGACTAAAAATTTTTTAAAAATGGTTCAAAGTTCAAATTGATAGGAAAGTGCAGAGATGGAAAGGAAATTTCCTGTAAAAACACACACACACACACACACACACACACACACACACACACACACACACACACACACACACACACACACACACACACACACACACACACACACACACATTAAATACTAAAAAGGAATGCACCATCCCACTACTCTGTCTCCGGCCCCAGCAGTATCGCTGCCTCCAGGGCTACCCCCACGCAGCAACTGCGCATGTTACAAACCCCTGTAACCAGGTAAAATCAAAACTCTAGAGGCTGGTAATTTATCAGTCAGGTTTGTATCTGTCAATTCTCACCCCACAAAATGCCCAAACACGGAACTCAGAGCCAATTGATATTGATATAAGCTGCTAGATAAGACAAATTGTCTTGTGATAATCCACCCCTTATAAGATATTTATAGCTACCTGCAGCTGTTTAAAACCACACGAATCTGGGTTGTTCTTCTCTTCTTCCATGTCGCTTCCTTTTCCTTTCTCTCCTATCTCTCCTGCCCCTCAAAAACCCTCATATATATACACATGTCTCTATCTCTTTCTGTGAGTGTGTGTTATATGTGCATGCTTGAGTGCGCATTCTTGGATGTCAGAGGAGGGCACTGGTGTCATCCTCTATCAAACTATACCTTATTCTTTTGAAACAGTGTCTCTCACTCAGCCTAAATCTGGGTTGACGACTAGCACGCTCCACAGACCCTCTTACTCCTTCCTCCACAGAGCCTACCTGAGAAGGTTGAAGGATAGCTAAACCTTTTATTTAACCTCTTGACGTAATTAAATTCATGCTAGCGTATAAAAATATAACATGCTGAAATTAGGCGGACCAAAGTCGATACTTCTCAATGAGTGATATATTAAAATATGCATTCAATAGACAAAGTATAAGTTCCAGCGTGACCTTCACAGCTTAAGTGATTTCTTACTACCAGAATTATTAGCAAATGTATTTGTGCTAATAATTTGAACAGAACGATATACACATTTTCTTTTATGTGCTTCGTAAATTTTTCCTTCATTCTTTTCCTGATACTAAATTCAGATCCTAAATCTCCTTAGGTTAATTTTTGTAATAGCACTCCACCACCAGCTAGCGATACATTTGGATAGCTTCCATAGATGTTTCTAAGGAATTATGGCAGAATGTGTAACTTGAAAGATACTACAAGTATTTTTTTTTTATAGTTCTGAATGTCGTAAGTTCCAAATAAGTCTGTTGCTAATGTCAGTGAATTTGGATGGATGATTCTTTCCACAGACTACAGGAAGTGTTTGTTCTTTGCCTCTTCTCACATCCACAGCCATCCCACTGCGTCTCCGCTGTGGCCATCCTTCTCCACGAATGCCTGTTTGTCTCTTACTCAATAGCTCATTAGGACATTCTCTTCTTCTTTTCTTTCTTTATTTATCGGATAGTTTATGGATTTACATTTCAAATGGTATTCCCTTTCCCGGTTTCCCCGCTCTCCCATGCCCCCTCCCCTGCTTCTATGAAGATGCTCCCCTTCCCACCCACCCACTCCCACCTCAACACCCTGGCATTCCCCGGTTTTCCAGTGCACCCTGCCAGAAACGCTATACCTACTTAGATAAGGACCGTGAGTCCTGTACATCCTAAGTCTGGGATTAATTGCTTTTGTCCTTGTTTACTATTAATTAAGAAAAATAACGTCTTGATTTTGAGGAAACCGGATGCACTTGCTTTATGTTTGCTCAACACTATGGCAACACCGATGGGGGAGAAGTCAGAAAAAAATGTAAGAACCTATGTTAAATGCCAACAGGTAGTTAAAACACACACCTGATGCCACTCCAAAGCAAACCAGTTCACAAACTTAGTGATAAGCAGCAGTGGAATGATGGGTTCAGTTCTTCACTGAATCTTGGGACTTAAACCAAGTCTCACTTCTGTCCCAAGGGGAGCTTCACCACCACCAAAACTGCTTCATTTTAATTTAAGGCTTAATTTGTGGGGTCAAATCAACAGCTAATAAACTAGTGTCCTCAGCAAGGAACTTTGGTAGAGCCCTATTGTAGTTAATTGGCACTCAGTTTCCATTCCATTCTTTCCCACAACCACTAAACTAATTAATCCTGTGATTTTACTATTCATAACTATTCCGCAGGAGTGAGCTGGAGAGATGCCTCTTCATTTTTAGACAACTTGTTTCCCTTCCAAAAGATCTGGGCTCCTTGGGGCAACGGATAAGCAGGTGGTGAACAGACATTCATATTGAAAAGATAAATAAGCACACATACAGACAATACATTAGAAAACAAACAAACATTTACGTAAGATGCTACTTAGCTACCCTTTTCTTTTATGATAAGCTCACTTTGAATTCACATCTTTCTTAGTCAAAATTTAGTTTTCCTAATACGCTAATTGAGTCATGATCCTTTTCTAAATTATCAAAGCTTAGCAACATTTTACACAATAAGCTTAAGTTTAAATCCAAACTCTTTAACTCAGTTTCCACTGATATAAAAATGGTACATGTCATTTATTTTTACATCCTGTTTTCCTGATCACTTTAATGTAAGAAATAAGTGCCCCTCCCGCAACTCTGTTTAACACCACAGTTCGTCTCTTTGGAGATAGTCAGGATTGCAAGCGATTTTCAAAAACTGCTCTGATTTATTTATTGTTTTTGCTACTTTTTTCTTTGCTTCAATTACACTCAATAAATTGGCAGCCATTAAAAGCTAATTTGCAACATACCCAAATTGGCAATAGTTTTAATTGCATAAAAAATAAGGCACAAATCACAAATCTAGTGACTTATTGAACAAGTTTTTCCTTGCTAGTTTTAATGTCTATACTTGTGGAACTCTACTGAAAAAAAAAAGTCATATTCTCGATGTCCCTAATTTGTCAACAGATCCTGATGTCTATAAAGCCTTCTTTGAATAAATTATGTATTTTTAGACTTTTAATTTGTTATTTAGATATTTTATACACGTAGATGTTATATTCTGATCACTCCCAATTTCCCAATTAGTCCTTTCCCATATTCATATCTCTTTGATACATTATAAGTCCAATCGAGTTTAAGTAGGGCCATCTGCTTTAACCGACCTAGAAACATCTACATCAGTGTTCATGGGCACTGTGTCTTGATTATGATTTCAATTGTTAGGTTACTAAAACTCTTTCATGAAATTGCTTCCACCTAAGAATCTGAAACTGGGGATAACCTAAGAATGTGTTCCTAGGCTTGGGCACTCACATTTGACTTCAGTGTCAAAACAATAAACTATCTCTTGTCCCCCCAAAAGGGACAGTTATATTTTGTGTTCATTGTTACTAAAAGCATCATGTTTTCATCTTAGCATTGTTCTCAGCCCTCTCTATGCTCAGTAGAGAAAGGAAAAATGTCCATCATTATGACATACTATTCTTTCTAGAACACAGATATACTTTCCTTTAACTTACATCCTTTGAAATCTATTTTTCTCTGTCTAACAGCAGTGAGTTCTACATTTAGGTGTTGAAAGGGACGTTAGAGAAAGGCTAAAGTCCAACAAGGGGAACCCAAGTACTAAGTCTATTGCTTAAGAAATGACATCAGCATATTTAGATGTGGTACATAAACCTGATCACCACTATTTTTCCCCCTATTATCTACATTTCTAAATTACACAAAGTTCACTAGCTATTTTATTATGCTTTGAGGACATAGCCTGACTCAATTACAGATTTTATAATTTATAGCCCACTTCATGTTCAGTTGTGTGTATTTTAGAACATTAAGATGACAACAAAACTTACTAATACGTATAGAGGTCATATATATAGTCTTTCAATATAGGATTTCTCTGTCTTGGAACTTGCTTAGTAACAAAGCAGGCAAGGCAAGACTTGAACTCAGAGACAGTTTCCTCTGCCGACCAATGCTGGGATTTCAGGTGTGAGCCACCACTACCGTCTTAATAGCTGAGTATTTTTGAAGTGCTCTCATTGATTACCTACAAAAGTCAGAAAAATTTATTGGAGTAATCTCTAACAACAAAATGGGTTGTCAATGCACAAGGGGAAAAATTTGTTGTTCTGCAGGAAAAGTCTGAGAAAATGTTCAGGTAAAATTGGGAGGAACTGTGACTGTCTCAGTTTTTCTTTCTTCGTGTTTGTACTGAAGCAGGGAGGTGAGTGAAGAACACAATGTCAGTTTACCTAAGGAAGGTAGACATTTTAGTCAGGCTCATGAGTCCAATATATTCTGTGTGGTTTTTGTGCATAGAACTAGCACACTGTACAAAAAAAATTAATAAAACCAAAGTAGAACCCAAAGAAGTTAAGCTTTCATACATAGTTGCAGAATAACATGATCTGCAGCTAGTTCTGGATTGGGAACAGTCTTGTAGGCTGGCTATCTTCTGTGTAAGATCTTTCTTTATGCCCACGTGCTTGAACCATGTGTTCTATGTATTGCAGAAAATTAATCTTGTGATTTTTGTATTTTACATAATATGCAATATTCATTTTATAGACAGACTTCTTTCCTAGAAAGGATTTTTGGCTAGAAAATAGAGAGACTTATTCTCCTTGTGTTTCCTGTAAGTTGGTTTGCAATAAGAGTAACTGTAAAAGCGTGTGTTTCTTATGACCCAGAAAATTTGGAACCACACAGAGAGAGTAACGGGGTTAAATCTGGACACAACAAATTACTATGAAAAATTAATATTCGTTTTCACTGTTTAAAAATAATCCCTTTCCTCTATTTGCCGTATCTCAGTGCCAACAACCATCCAGATGGTTAGTAGATCTTTGGGACTTGACATTATTTAAAAGGTCACAGAGGCAAATGATAACGGGCACCTTGTTCTTATCAGAGACCGAACATCTGTGATCTCGCTCCAGTTTTGAGTCTTCAGTGGACCAGGTTCCCAGAGCAGCTCTTTCCAACTTTCTTTCTACGTGAACTATGTACACTACTTTACTTTTCTCTTTAAAATCGTCACATACACGACATGTACCACAATGCACAAAACATGCTGTCACTTACATTTTGCATAAAGTGAAATGAGCCTTTCAACTTAGAAACATGACATAGATTCATATCATGGTGTCAACATTTGAGCAGTGTCCCCGAAGAAGGTCTAATCTTTTGCCTATACCAACACTATAGCTTAGATTTACTGTGGTGCCTTAAGAGTATAAGCTAATAGATAAACAAGCTGTCCTGTTTGCACTACTGCTTAATGGTTAAGTTCTGTGGCTCAAAGGCTCTTTTCGTATTCAACATTAGAACATAAAAATGCTTTAAAATTATTAGTCCAATAGACAATTTTACTATCCTCCAGGATTCTTGCCTCTATTTGCACGCCTCTAATTTTTTCTCTTGTACGTAGGCATTTTTAAATGTAGATGCTATGGCGAGGCATATATTGGGGAAAGGAAATGTCTTTCTTTTCATCATCTAGACATTTGCTGTCTCTGCCAAGGCAATAAGACCTAGGGCTAATATTGAACAGTCAGAGGCCATTAATTAGGAAAGAAAGTCTATGTTATGCTTATAGATGTTTTATATTTAGTGAATTGCATTATTTTCTTCTTTCCATATATCTATTCCAATAATTACAGAAACCATATTCCAGTAGGGTCTTGTGCTTAACTTTTTCCTCACATTTAATGTCTAGATTCCTGGCTTAGTTTGTGTTAATTAACTCTCCCACAACTTGTGAAAATATGCCAATATTTACTTAGGCTCTTGTCCCGTTAGTATGCTTCCTTGATACAGGCAGTTTATCTACTTGACATTTGAGGATAATTCATATTCTGTGTATCTTTTGGGGTAAGTACTTTAAAATTAAACCTTGGCATTCTCAAGTGTCTTTAACTGTTTCTTGATTGGAATTGAGAGATCTCTAGTGTCAGAAATGTTGAGAGAAGATACCAATTAGTTTGAACGTATGAAGGACTAAGTTACCATTGAGCCTTTGTTCATGTGGATTTGGGAAAAGGCTAATGGGGGTGTATATGACTTACACTGCAGTTGTTATATTAACTCGTATGTATTTGTGTATTGCCATAATAAATATAACCTCTAAATGTACTCAGGAAAAGATAACCAAGAGGATTTTTTATAAGAATAATTGACTTCCAAGTTTAAGGATATGAATGAATACTTGATACAGAAATCTAAACTTATAAGAATGTTATTAGAATAACACATGCCTGTCTACCTCAAGTGGCAAATTACTATTTAGAATCAGAAGATAGCTTGATTCATTAACATATGATTTGTAACTCAACTAATTTTTTTGAAAATGTCTTTATAAAATTAACTGTATAACAAAACGCAGAATGGTCACTTTTTTTTCTTTTGAAATTGCCCAACTCATAACCCTTTTTTTCTTTTTGAATAAGTTAATTGCGTGTGTGTGTGTGTGTATATGTGTGTGTATATTGTTTGAGTGTATCATTTCGTGTATGTGTAAATGCAAATTGATTTATAAATGCAAAGTAGGATGGCAGGTCTGTTTTTCTATCATTCTTCACCTCATTGTCTTGGATAAGATCTTTTTGTGAATCGGTGCGAGTCTGGTGCCCTCAAAGCTCAACTGATCCTTTCATCTCTGACCCCTACAGCATTAGGACTGCAGAAACATACCCAGCTTCTATATGTGTCTTAGCGATATGAACTCAGGTCTTCATGCTTGTCCAGCAAGGGCTCTTACCACCTGAGCTATTTCTCTATATATCTTAGTTACTTTTGTAATCCAACCTCTAATATAAATACATACCTGTCTATAAGACTGAGCTATATAGTCAGCCCTTACTTTTATGCTCAAGTTTGGTGATCATTGATAACCATGTTCCAAGTTAATTAATCAAATTCTTTTTCTTAGATGCATAGACTTGGGGTTTTGAGACACATTGCATCACTGTGGGAATTTTACCAGATAGAAATATGTCTCATCCAGAAAGAATGAAAAACAATTTTCCTAGAAAGAAAAGGCTAGAAAAGAAAGCAAAGAGTAGGTCACTTGTCACCGAGAGGAAGAAGACAAACAATGAAAGCTTCCCAAGTCTTCTCTCTAGTTGAGAAAGTTTGCTTACTGCCATTTTTATGGATTTTTGTAATAGATGTTCAGCTTTTATTCTAATTACTTCAAATTGAGTTGTATTTCCTGCAAACTGTGACTCTGAATAATAATAATCTTGGGCAAATTCTTTTCTGTTTCCAGGTATAAGTCCTCTAGAGCCCTTTTATGGCTTCTTTTACAGGAATGCCACTGAAGACATCATATCTTTTTTACCAGGTATGTCATTATGCATTTCTACAAATACCACCTTCAAGCTTGATCATGAGATTAATTAAGTTTACTCCAGGCTTTCTATTAAGCTACCATTATTAATGATTCAAACATCATCATTTAATATGGTAAAATTGTTGTATTTCTTTAATTGTCACTGTAGACACATTTATGCATGTATGTGTGTTGGTACATTGTGCGAATGTGCTTGGAGAGTCTCTTACACAGTGTTGGTGGCATCCTTAGGAACATTGTCCATCTCTGCCTCAGTGATAGGATTGCAGTGTGTGCAATTGTGCTTTAGCCTGTATGTGAATTCTGGGGATCTTACTCAGATGGTCATGCTTGCCAGGCAGAAGCTTTACCAACTGATCCATTCCATGAGCCCCAAGGTCAACTTAAGATCCATTTTTTTTTTTGGTTCTTTTTTTTTTTTACCATTTGGAAATCAGGGTATATACTTTAGGCAAGCGCATACCACTGTTGTCCCCCAACCCCAATGTCCATTTTTTTTTGGTTCTTTTTTTCGGAGCTGGGGACCGAACCCAGGGCCTTGCGCTTCCTAGGTAAGCGCTCTACCACTGAGCTAAATCCCCAGCCCCCCAATGTCCATTTTTAATGGGGCAGTTTTTATTGGTTACTTTTTCTCACAGCTGTACCTAGACTATAACCAGAAGATATCTTAAGGAACGAAGGTTCATTTTGGCTGTTTCAATGACATCTATTCTATCATGACACGGAAGACGTGATGTTTGCATAATGAAGCAAATGGTGATGTATATTTCTCCTCCACTCACTATCTCTTTTATAACTCTCCAGAACTGTAGCTCATGAAATAGTGGTAACAATAACTGAAGGGGGTGATCTCCCCTCTTCATTTAGTCTTTTTTAGAAGCACCCCCAGAGACACATCCAGAGATATGTATCCTTGGTAATTCTTAATCCAACCAAGCTGTAAATAATCATTAACTACCACCCAGTCTGAAATAGTCTCATTTGACAGCCATTATTAACCTCTCCTAAAATACAAGCTCAGTAAGTGACATACAGAGAAAAAAGGGCTTTGCTGATATGTAGCGACCTATCATTTGCTGGTGCATATCACTGGCTTCAAGGCCATAGATAGGCCATAAAAGTAGGCTATAGACTTTGAACTATAAGAAATCAAAAAGTTCATTTTCCTCATCAAATGGTCATTTTTCTGTTTAGGAAGACCATTGCCTTTTTTTCTTTTAAAAACCTATATGTGGCAGGGGTGTGGGATGGGGTGTACTTGAAATCATGGTTAACCTAAATGCTTGAAAGGCCTTGCAGTAATGAAAAGGATGCAGCTAAAACTTGGTAAGATTGGTCTGTATACATATTAACATTTTGGCAAAAGTACCAGTATTTGTCTTTAAATAAAGGACTAAATCTACTGGCTCTTAGAAACTAATTTTAATTTAATGTTTATGGATGTATTTACTTCATTTTACACACACACACACACACACACACACACACACACACACACACACACACACATATATATATGGTCTGCACATATGCATATGCACTACTCATGTACAATGATCCCATGGTACTGTTGTGGTTGGTGGCTGTGGGCCACCTTATGGGTGCTAGGAACTGCTATTGAGCCCTCTGAAAGAACTATAAGTACTCTTAACTTTTGAATCAATTCTCCAGCCCAATTAAAAGATAAGTTTTAATGAGCAGAATAATGTTTTAAATGAGCCTTTTTTTCTATCTTCCAACTGAAGTCATAATTGGTTAAGCTCAGTTTGTAGGAGAAGGAACCTACAACAAATGTCGTACTCCTTATTTAAGGATGTCCTAAAGAGTCTTCTACATTAAGAACAATCTTTGAATACAATCCACATTCTTATAGCTGTATATTAATATTAAAATCTTGGACATAGCAATTTTTAATAATAAAATTAGACATTCATCTAACCCTTGGAAAAACACTTTTGCTATTATACTTTAATAAGTAGTTTTGGAATGAATGAAAATGGTTTCCTTTATTAATTCCTTATGTGTGATGATTTTGAACTCCTTAAAACTATGACTTCATTCAATTAAAAAGAATAAATCTGTTTTCTCCATAACTTATGCCTATAATTGGAAGACAGGTAGGTTACTACATATTGATAACAAATAGTTTTGTAAATAAATTATTTTTTGCATTTGGCATCCACTCAACTAAATTTTCAAATCTGTTTTTATAAAAAAAGCATGAATATGTGGATAGAAATATATATGTAAAATATATATTCAACTTAGGAAGCCTAAAAATAATATTAATAAAATAAACCTCAGAATATTTTGGCAAAATTTAAATGCTTGACTAAAAGCAGAAATATATCATTTTATATTAATTCTATTTTTATTGGGGAAAAGTGACTCACTGTTATGCATAATTCATAAAGAGATTAGGAATATTACACTCTTCCTTTGGTTTTATTTTCTTTTCAAAGAAGAAAATATTTTTGGGATCTTTGTGGTCCAATGAATTTTGGAGAAACTATATAATTATTCTTTCTTTTGTGTGTATGTGTTTCTTTGTGTGTTTCTGACTTTGTTTCTTTCTTTCTCTTTCTTCTCTTTCTTTTCTTTCTCCTATAGTTTTCCCCTTTCTGTCTACTTTCTTCTACTTCTCCCTTCCCTCCTCTATCTCTTCTTCCTTATCTTTTTCCTTCTTCTTTATATTAGAAATTAAATTTAGGGCTCTTTAAACACATGAGACACCCATTCTGTCAGTCAGCTACACCCAAGTACCAGGCTTATTTCCTTAGCACAATTCTCAAAATATTTAAAATATTAATGTAATACGTCTCTCTGTATGTCTCCCTATATCTTGTGGGAAATGGACACACACACACACACACACACACACACACACACACACACACACACACACACCCTCAGAGAGAGAAAGAGAGAGAGACAGAGAGAGAGAGACAGAGACAGAGAGACAGAGACAGAGACAGAGACAGAGAGACAGAGACAGAGACAGAGAGACAGAGACAAGACAGACAGAGACAGAGACAGAAACAGAGATAGAGAGGCAGGGGACAGAAAAAAGAAGAGATCCAAAGTTTCAAACCATGTAACTACACGTTTTCTTTCCATCAAGGTTCTTATGTACACAAAGTATACATAAGGATACAGGTATACATGTCTCTCAGTTTACTTGAAGTTTTAAGGCTTTCTTTTTGTACTGATATTAAGAAGTGAGTAGAAGTAATCCTAGCATCTAATGCTAAAGTACATCAAGTAAAGGGCTGATACACTGGTTCACTCTGCCTTACCTTTTCTTTTGTACAAGTCATGGAAAAATTTATCATTAATACCACATTTCTTCTTAAAATAAAAATCATTGTCTTTCCACAGGGGGAAATATAGCTTTATTTCTACATTGAAATTATACCAGGCTATAACTCTAGTTCATAAGGTTCATAAAATACTTAGAATCTTGATGAAATAAATCATTACAATAGCAATATTCATCACCATTATTATTTCTTTAGAAAGAAAATTGGCTTTGGGGTATTCCTTGACTAATCCCATATGCCACCTCAAAATTTGTATTTTAAAGAAAATACATTAGGTGTTTCCTGGATCACATCCCTAGACATTAAAAGTCTTGATTAAATACAGAAGCCCTCTGCAGCCTCACCTCCCACTGGTTTAATATAGAAAAGCTCGCAGTAAGTACGAAAATTATATTTACATTTTCAAACTCACAATTTCATTGCATAATATGTGAGAGAAACTTCATGTCACCTCTACCCTGACTGATTGTTGACAAAGTTAATTGTTTGGATTCAACTTCCCTCTTTGCCTGATTTCATTTATGAAAATAGCTGAACAGAACCAAGAAACAGGAAAACATTCTAAAGTCAGTTTTCAAGCACAAATAGCTGGCCAGCATCCTGTGCAAGGCAAACAGATGATGCCACTGAATGCTACAGCAACTTGAACTATTGATATCTTGTGATATATCGCAAGACAGGCAAGCAAACGCTAGCATAAACAGGCATGTGTGTTGACAAATACACTGGAAATATCAATGAGTTGTTGCAACACATTTTCAAAATTTTGTAACACTAGTAATATATACATTTAACTTAAGAGGGAAAACTGGGCCAAACAGAATTATTTTCTTTCTGCCTTAATGTCTAGCCTGCTTTAAGACTCTGAAAGTCAAAACCAAAGAAGAAATGCACATGCCTTTTAGAGTCATCTCATGTCACAGTGGTGTTCATTTCTCTCGGCAAACATTTAATAGTAGTTTTGTGATTTGTTTTATAATTTCCTCCAATAATTTGTGAAATACTTAGAATTTAATATAAACATCTAAAGCTTGTGAGAAAGCTAGCATTTCTCATGGCCTGTGTAGACGTCATGGGCTGTGACTATGCCTACTAAGCAACTGGTCAGATACGGAATCATGACAATATCCTGGTGCTTGGGTGAAAACATCTCCTTTTGTGACCATACTGAAAGTGTGTTATGATGGGAACTTTACTAGCTAAACCTCAAGCTTTTGTTCATCTCTTTTTTTGAATCTCATTATACTTGACTAAATGTGGACAGCTAACGTTATCAGCATTCAAATGGTAAAAGCCTCTTTACAGATCAAATCAGTAGGTGATCTGGTCTTGACTTCATAATGAAAAATCAGAGTTTTTTCTTAAGGTAACTAGACATGAGCTAAAAAGAACATACTTTGATAAACATCATGCCATTCGATTACATGCATCAGTACATCAAGAGAACTATATCAAATCAAGAAATAAATCATAGATCTAGAGACATTTTTCTAACTCATCTAAGAAAGGCTTTAACCTAGAGGTTTACTCCGCAAAAAATTGGAAATACTCCATAGAATCCAGCAACCTAATGAAAAATGGCAAGTGATTCGACCTGATAGTCTTTTATTACGTAAGATTCCAGCGTCCAACCACATGTGTTCCTAGAGGATATTCAGAGAGTGCTGCCTGCTCATTCGGGTCTTCAGAAGAGTGTGGCTCTTAGAGGTGGTAGAACTTAGGTTTCCATTTTGTTGTGACTATAAATAGAGTCTCGGGTTCAAAGCTAACTGTTCCTCTAGCAGCAGGCATTCTCCCTCAATCTCCATCAATGCCAGCAGAAGTAGAGGTGAACTTTCCCACAATGTCTATCTCTAATTTATATGGCATTTTTTTATGTTTTCAAGAGTTCCTGTGATTTTATTGGGAAAAAAATAATCAGGTAGTCTTTGATACTAGTGATGCCTGCAATTTTTTCTTCCATACACGATAATATGTAGATAGTTTCTTCAATATAGTCTTGAATAGATTGGAAGCAAGACCACATTATCCCTGTATACCATAGCTCATAATCTTACAATAGCTACTTTAAATTAATCTGTAGCTAGAAAATAGCATCAACTATTGGCTACTCAATGTGACACTGACATTTATTGTGGTCCCAGTTTCATAGGTTTTAGTCCATATGTTTTAGTTCTACTCAGGTCCAAGGTAAGGCAGACCATTATGGCACAGGAGAATATAACAATGTCTTTTCATATCAGGATGGACAGAAGCAGAGGGAAGAGAGGTAGGAAGGGGCCAGAAATGAGATGGCTCCCAGGGACACAACTTTAAAGAATATCTTTCTCTTTGCAGTCCTCAAGTCCATGTTTCACCACTTCCCAATAATGGTCTTACAGTATAAATCCATCTAGATATTAATACATAAATTACGTCAGAGTCCTTGAGTTCTATCCTTGTTGCAGGAGCTCATCAGCTGGCTTCCAAAGTGTGAACCCATAACATTATTTCATCTTCACTTAATGATATACATATTAGGCTGTGTTATATTCTTATAGATATATACTTGAACTGTTTTAAAGTAAAAGCTATCTTAAATTCACAATTATTACTATGAGGGGAACTAGAGATAATATGTCATTATTCAATGTTTATTCATGTAATTTTAACACAGGAGCACAGTATATAAAGTAAAAAATATTATCTTTATTATGAAATGTAAAGTGATTTCTATTTTACTCATTAACCTGTCTATATAAATTGCTATCTAGAATTTATCAAAACCTATGAAAAGGGTGGCTTCCTTATACCATAAATCATTCTCAAAGTATCTTTAATTGCTTAAATCAGGGACTGGTAACTTATGAGTGACAAGTACTGCCTGATGACATCTGATTTAACAAATTTCCATTGGAAAACTCAGGGTTAGTGGAATTCCTACTACTTTTCTGACAAAATGCCAGAGCAATCATTTAAACAAAAAACCTAAATATTCATTATCTGACGTTCTCTTCTCCTTTTAGCTTAGGAAATCTACCTCAATAGAATGGACTGCATCTGTGCATTGAGAGCCCACATCCTAAATATGTGCATTAAGTAAAACAAGCAGAGTCCAGAAAGAAATGATCCCAAGTTATGACTAAACATAAGTGCGAATGGAATGACACCAGCAAGTGCATCCTTGTCCTCAGTCACAGGCTGCCCCACTCAAAAGTACAACCAGGAGGTAAACACTGAGTCTGACCTTTGACTTGACATTAGCTACTCAATCAAATCACCATTCAATACCATATTCACTTAAAGCATCCACTTAATTTTTTAAATGAATTTTTTTGAGATAATAATATAACAATCATTTTCTTCTCCCTTTCCTTCATCCAAAGTCTCCCACAAACTGCCAATTGCTATATTGAAAATGTTTGGCTTTTTTAACTTTTATTGTTGTTACACACACACACTCCTAGTTACCACCTGCCCAGACAGTCGATAAAATGTATGATGATCTTTGAATATATTTCATCAGGGGTGATAATTTAGTATTGGATAACGAACCAGTGTGCTCATCCCTGAAGAAGACTATTTTTCCTGGAATCACATCTCTTAATTGCCAGTAGTTTTTGATCTCAGGTTGTTACCTCATGAGCTTTCCCTTATCTGTGGTAGGATGTCTACTAATGTCATCCTTATTTGGGTCATGTTTAGGTAACTGTATTGATGAGACTCCATGGGAGTAGGGTTTGACATGTCTAAGAGACTCAAACTTATAGCAAACGTCCATCTCCTTGATGTGGGGGAAAATTGCACGTAAGTGTGGGTAGAAATCGTTAAAATGCATTGGGGATTGCATGCATATAGTGTAGTTATAGATTCTCCTCCAAGATCCAGGACTTCAGAATCCTTAAATGGTTGGCTAGGTTTCAAGCACCAGCCATGATTTCACACTTTCATGTAATCCTCTGTAGTTATATTTCAAAGATGGGACTATCAAAATCTCTTATTTTCTGCAGAAACTACTGTCATGAATATTACATGGATATATCTGCTTAATGTTGGTCATAGAATGCTAGATTCCTCTCAGTTTCTGTGGGAATAGTAGTCTCTTACAAGAAGAAACCGTTTCTCTGGTTTCCTGTTGATGTTCTAGAAATAATGCTACTAAGGTTTTAATCTGAAAGAGTTCTTTGTCATCAATCATCCCACTGATTTTTCTCCTTGGGGCTTAGACCTGACCTTAGATGTTCAGATGGCAGTGAATTGTTCTGTTATACAGCATAGCACTGTTCATGAACCTGTAATGAGTAATATTGTAGGTAAGAGAGCAGATAGTGTACAACCATCTCTTATGAAAATTATACTTAGGGTCTGTTCTGACCTTTCTTAACATCTTGTTTTTCTTTACTTTTTCCAATCTGTGATAATCAAAGAGAAAAGGGAAAAAAGGTTGTGGTTCCATTGTACTCAGAATGTTATACTAATTTTCTATAATTTGGACATAATTGAAAATTGTCTTTCTAACATCTCTAAAATTAGACCGGGCCTTGATAAAAGGAAAATATGAACAGACAGAAGGATGACACAAATCATGTTTAAATACCCAATCCCAGCTTCTTAAATATAAACGTAAATATATGTGATCTGACAGGTAATTTTAACACATCAGATTTTCTAGGCATGATGTATAAATGTTGGCTAAGTACTCAAGTTGTTTCTATGAAGGTGTTTTAATGATTTGCTTAGGTTTAAACTGGTAGATTTTTAATAAAGCACATTTTTCTAATACACTGTGTATATTGTTTGGGTCATTAGTCAACCCAACAACAACAGCAACTCCTTGAAGCAATACAAATTGTGCAACAGACAGCCTTAGACTTGACCTTCAGCACTTGAGTATAATGGTCTAAATGATTGCATTCTCCTTCCCAATCCACAGACTATAATATACAATCCACATGCCTCACATCAAGGTAACTGCATTAGGAAATAGCTAAACCCATTGTGGAATCATAAGGCCATGGTGGTAAGACTTCATGAATGGGATCACTCCCTATACCTGGGAGAGATTGAATGGGAAAAATATCACACTGCAGCTCCTGCTATAGACGGGTTCAAACACCTGGGAAGGTAGGGAGTGGGAGGAAGCATGATGTAACTGACAGAAAGCGTGACTAAGGCACTGCTTGTCCATAGATCTAAGGAGGTCCAAGGGCCCTGCGTTAGTTTTGTCTGAAGACCTTGGGCAAGTAAATCGGAAAATGTTTAAACTTCCTTACAAAGAAGTAAGGACATTTATATATATATTTAACAAGTTAAGTGTGGAAATACATAGAGTGAAGGCCTGGATGTATTTCTACTTTCATTGTAGTCTTTTCCTATAAGCTTGGTGGAATGACAAGATCAAGGTGATGTGACTGGATTAAAGATGGGGTAGGTATTACAGTGTAAGCTCAATGGAGACTCAAAAGAAAAGGTGGTTGAGGTGGTGGAGAATACTGAAAACACTCATAAAAGAACTTAGTTTGGGTTGAGGTTTGAAAAGGTAGACAGAAATAAGCAAACATTTTAAGAAAGATTAAATCTCAGGGGTCAGCAATTGTAAAAGCATGACTCATAAAACAGCAAGTAATGAATGATAACATTAATTCTGTGCTTCAACTATATTTAGAGCTTTAAATTTTGAAATAATATCTAAATCTATTACATATGTGTTCCAATGTACTGAATGTCCATAAAATTATATAACATCCCATGTTTTTAATTAATCATTGTATTCATTTAATTTCAAATGATATTCTCCTTCCCAGTTACCCCTCCACAATCCCCCATCCTATCCCCCCTCTACCCTTCCCCTTTGCATCTATGAGGGTGATCGTCCACCCACTCACGGACTCCTGTCTCACCAATATGCTGGGGCATCAAACCTCTACAGGACCAAGGGTTTCCCATCCCTTTGATGTCAGATAAGGCCAACCTCTGTGTTTGGAGCCATGGTTCCCTTCATGAGCATTCATTTTCGTTGGTGGTTTAGTCCTTGGGAGCTCTGGGTGGTCTGTTTGGTTGATAGTGTTGTTCTTCCTATGGGGTTGCATCCCCTTCAGCTCCTTCAGTCTTTTGCCTGGTTCTTCCACTGGAGTCTCTGGGCTCAGTCTGATGGTCAGGTTGATTGGTCAGGTACTGGTAGAACCTCTCAGGGAATGGCTATATCAGGCTCCTGTTGGCAAGTGCTTTTTGGCATCAACAATAGTATCTGGGTTTGGTTCTGCAGATGGGATGGATCTGTAGGTGGGGCGGGCTCTGAAATCCCATGTTGTTAACCTGGGATGTATTTATTACTTTATTGAATGCTGGTGGCCATGCACACATTCACATGACAAATGACTAATAGATGGTTACTGCAAATCTGGCTTTCTTATATATCAATTCCATCTTGATCATAATTTATATGATTGAAATGTTTGTATCAATGTCATAAATACAATTTTGACAAGAATAACTAAGTAAATATTGGCTGATCATTTACTTGTATACTTAACAAATATGTGATGAACATTAAGAAGAAACACTCATGATAAAGTTTAGTTCATAAGTTAAATTCTTCAAGGAAACCAATGTTTATTTTTGCTCAGTGTTTGTGGATCTAGTCCTTCTGGCAGGGAAGGCATTGTTTCAGGGACAATAGCATCTGCAGTCAAGAGTAGAGGCGATATGAATATTGGTGTTCAGCAAAGGATAGTTTTGCTTACATTTGGGGTGGGGCATTCTGTTCAATTAAACCTTTCTGGAAACACACCATAGATACACTGAGAGCTATATGCTCTTGGCAATTCTCAGACACTTAAAGCTGACAATTAAACTCAACTCTCAAGACTGGTCATTTTTCTGACTCTCTAAGCATCTCTCTAGTGTTGTCAATGCCTCATTTTCAATAGCAGAAGAATGAAAAAGAAATCCTCATTGGATTTTGTTCTTCGTAAAGAAAGGAGTTGTATTTTATTGCAGGTGATCTTATACCTGGTCAAGGTATTCATTGTTCAACCTACACCTGTATGCTCATATTATGACGGTTATGAGTTGTCCATTGTTCTTTCGATGTAGAGAATTACTTGAAGAAAATCTGAATCTGTGAGGTTACCTCATAAAATAAAGTTTAACTTCACATTTCATAAGTGGCATTTTAGCTGTTTGTAAAGATAGGAGAGAGAATTATAACTTTGTAATGACCTTTAGTTCTTCAAACCATCATTCACCAGTGAGACCCACAACCAGTCTGCCCTTTTCCGATCAGGAAGCAAAAATTTATGCCTATGTAGCATCAGAGCTTCTTGGTTATAATCAAGAGGAACATAAAGGTGAACATTTTCATTAGTGTATGTCATGGACATTGTAGAGCAAAAAATCATTACCAACCCCTGTCCCATTTGTCTTCCCTGAGGAGCCATTTAAAGAATGTAGTGGGGGAGTAGGGGTCCTCCACGTTCTTGAAATAAGTTTTAAAGTTTCATAGAAAGATTCTCAAGTAATAGTGTGTTTCTCAGCATTAGAGACCATGCAACAATGGTAAGCCAGAGACAGATGCTTCAGGAATAGTGCCTTCCAAATTAGGGCTGTTGATTGAAATCTAAGCAATAGATGTGAGCCTTAAGCTCATGTAAAGTGAGTTAATAAAATGTTCTATGTATTTAATTAATCACGGTCATTACAGGGCAAAGAATTAAGAATAATGGATCATGTGTCTGGGCCTATCGAGCACTTCACAGTTGCACAAAATCTATATGAGAATTCAAACATTTTGATTCTGGATCACTAAGAACTTTGCAGTTGAAGTTTAAGGATACCAATTAAAAGTTGTTGGGAGACAATCAATTGTTGGCTGAACAAAAATTGATCACTATTTCATTAAAGACCACAAAATTACCTTTTAAGCTAATGGATTCATAAATGAAGGTCCAAGTTTTAATTGTTATTTCCACAAAGGAGTAATGTGTAAACTGTCGATCTCTAAACTCGACATTCTGCAGGAAATCAGTTTTTCTTAACTTTCTGCAAAATTAAATGGACATGCATTTCTATTATATAGGACATGGCATTCCAGTTCATTAGATCCTGATGAATACTGATAGGCTTGCCAAAGCGTGCATATTTGTATTATAGTTTAAAAAGCATTACGTATCTACACTCTTCAGTATATTAGAGATGACATGTTTCTGGCCACACATTTTTACTAATGAAGGATTCTATATGAGTGGGTGCTGTATTCCGACTGCCTGGTGGATGCCTGAAACTACACATAGCACTTAACCCTACATATAATATTCTTTCCTGGACATACTTATTTATGATTCAGTTTATTTCATAAACTAAAAACAACAGTGTATTAATGGTATAACCAATACCAAAATGGAATATTTATAGAATTTTCTATAGTAAAATTTCTATAAATATGGACTTTCTATCACATTGTCTCATTACACTGTCCTCATCTTTTCTCCATTAAGATCACGTCATACAGACAATGCCTATGATGAAGCAAGCTGAATGACGTTGGCACTGAGCAGAACATTAGGTACCATTGGTCTGTGATATTACATTTGAAAGCTACCAGCTGTTTGTGAATAACTGAATATAGAGAAAGCCAAACTTCCTAAAAGGCAAGATTACTATAAGAATATTAATTTACTGTTAGACACTACATATTTCATAGTATGTGATTTAACTGTGCTAATCGCACTAATAATTTTACATACCAACCATCATGTCCCAGTTTATAGCTGATAAACAGAGAACTCAGGTTTTTATGGTTGGTATTGAGTTAGGATATGTAAAACCAACTTTGTCTAAATCCCAGTGATCGGTTGTGTATTTCCATTAGAGTCTTCACAACTCTCTGGATTTACTACTTGCTAAGTACCTTGCCACTGTCGCTTTGTGCTTTGATGGTTTGAATGAGAATGTCCCCCACAGTCTCATGTATTTGAATACCTGGTCCCCCAGTCTAGTCAGGGGTGCTCAAAGGAGGAAGTGTGTCACTGGAGGAGGGTTTTACAGCTTAAGGCCTTCTTTTTTTGTTGCATTTCTTTGCTTTTTGCTTGCGTTCGAAGATGCAAAATTTCAGCTTCCGTTCCTGTTGCCAGGATGGATTCTTATTCTTCTGGTATCCAAAGCCCAAATAAACTCTTTTGCATGTTGCCCTGGCCATAGTGTTTTATTATAGCAATAGAAAGCCAATTAACGGTGATCTTTTCATAAGTCTTGCTTAAATCCATGGAATTTCCTAAGATGTGACACAGTCAAGGCCAGAATTGAGTTTGCACGATGGGATGTGGACTGTCTTGCTTCTCCACTGCCATTAGATCTTATCTCAGTCCAACTCCTGGTTCCAGATGAATATGAAAGACATGGAGCAGAGGCTTCCCATTCCTCCTGTCCGAGGCAAGGAGGTGAAGAACGACACTTCCATCTGGCAGCAAACTGCAACTGAGCAAATTCACTCACGTTCAAATGAGTTCAGCCTAGACCCACTGTGTTAGAGATGTTTATGGCTGTGAGGGCGGAAAGGATAAATGAATGCTGTTCTGTAGGGTGGAGCATTTTCTAAGCTTGCAACTAAGAAACCTATAGCTCATTTCCTTGCCTCTCGCTGATGACGAAATTAAGCAGAATGCGTATAAGAGGAACAAAAACTATAGGTTGATGTGTCTATGCTCTTTAGGGATAAGAAAAGCGTAATGCTTATCCTGAGTGACGATGTCGGCTATATTAAGGTAGTTGAATGATTTTTTTCATCTGTAAGCAGTACTTTCTGCTCCGTCGTGGTCTAGAGAACATGAGAACAAAGAGGAAGGAAAGAATATCATCTTAATCCTTGGCATTGAATCTTAACGTTGAAACATAGACAAACATGGCTACCAAGGACATGCCTTAGTCTGTCCCTTTCTTTCTGTAATCACTGCTGAAAGAAAGATGAGCTGGACTCAACAATGGGAGTTTGGAAGTTCCACTAAGAATCAGTGAATACCAGTTTAATGCCAAATCTAGTCTATTTATCTAGTCCGTTTGATTTATTGCTGTAAATAAAGTTTTACTGAACACACTCATATCTGTTCACTACACATCTTGCACTGCTTCTTGTGCTCTACAATTTGTCATGTACAGAGGTAAAATACTGAGATCTCATAAACATAAACAGTCCTATTTAGGAAATATATACTAATCCTTGTATAGTAGTTTTCAACCTGTGAACCACAACCTGCTTGGGGGTTAAATGACCCTTTCACAGTGGTCACCTAAGACCATTGGGAAGTACTGGTATTTATGTTATGATTCATAACAGTAAGAAAATTACAGTTAAAAATATAAAAAAGATATGGCTGGGGTCCCCACAATGCAAGGAAATGTGTGAAAGATCCAGTGCTAGGAAGGCTAAGAACCGCTGTTCTAAATGCCGTGACTGAGGGTGTGGCTTATGCTTTCAGAGTAGAGAGGAGTAGGAAAGTATAGCTGTATCTAGAAAGGGGAGATTGTAGGCAGCAGTGCGATGGTAAATGCAAATTAAAATGGGAAAGGAAACATGGTGTCTGGGAATTCTCACTCACCTCCCATTTGAGATTTGAGGAAATGATTCATTCTGCCATTTGCTAGCTGCACAATACTATTTAATAGCTTACTTACCTCAGTAAAACTTTTTTCTGATACAGTATATTTTACAATATTAATGCCATCTGAAAATTTTAACTTAATAAGTAGGTAGAGATTTGAGACAAGAAAAAAAAATATGGGGCATTCCATAAAGTTAACCCAGGCTAAATATATTTTTTATGAAATGTCTGGAATGTGTAGGCCAGCATGTATTTTAAAGATATTTATTATTCTCCAAATTAGATAGATTATCTATATATAGATAATATAGATAGATACATGATAATAGATAATATGCGATTGTCTATAAATGTTTAAAGACATTTTTCACTGCTCCCAGTGTGTGTGTGTGTGTGTGTGTGTGTGTGTGTGCGTATGTGTGTGTGCGTGCACATTTAAAATGATTTCTTAGCAATTGTCCCAATAGTAATATGTTTGGATCTGGGAGAGGATACATACATTACTACAGAGCATATGTTATCTATTCTGTACACCCTCCACTCCTGGCACGTCTCAAAGAACCAAGTAATTGCTGTCCTCATTTCAAAGTTTGTCTAGTTGTTACCATTCAGATTACGGTGGTGGCTGCTTCCCCAATCCATTTGCTTGTTCTTTGTCTGTTTTTACACCCCTCCTCGCTGTGTAATCACTCATTCTTTCTCATTTATCACAGCCTTTCCCAGTCCTGACTACACTATCTCCCTATTTTTGTCATGGTGCACTGGTACATTACAAATACAATTAAACCTCTTACGATACAGCAGCTTTTGGCCAACGGAGCCCAGCTTCAAGGTTGAAAGATTTCTGATATTACCTCTGATATCAGTTCTTTCCCATTTATCGGCAATGTCCGGACTAATGCAGCAGTGTTGCATTAATTAAAGGAAGCATCTAGTAATACTGCTGTTTTTGCTGGGCTGACACGGAATCAGGAGGCTCATGCCTGCTCATGTTTTAAGAACCATTTATCACCCATGTCATCCCAAAGCAGCCAGCTGTCTGAGCCAAGCTTCATTTGCATTTCATCAACCCCAGCTTTTTTTCCTTCCATCTCACTCGCAAGTCTTTGTATAGCAGGTTTAATTTTTTTTTTTAATGCACATTTCCAAAGAAATAGCTTAGCTAAATTTAGGATGCTATGTAGAAAGAGGATTTGAATACCTGACATACAGCTTCAATAGATGATGGCCGAAATAGGTCTGAAAAATTATGCTTTGATTTTGTTCTGTTCCTCGATGAGCTGGTAGAGTGATGGCGAGGGCTGTAGCCATAATCAAGCTCCCTACACATGCTCATGAATTTCATGTGTATGTGTACTGTCGAACAGCAAGCATAAAGTTTCCACTTCACTTCTTGGTCATGAGAACGGTTTATTAGAATAAGAAGTGAAGTGTACTTGATTCATTTTCATCATTTGTTCTGCACTTGGCTTGCTATCCTCTCTACTGCACCCCCACGGTCTACACCCGCCTCTATCCATCAAAGCATTTGTACATGCATTTTGGCAATAGATCAAATTTCCCCAATGCAGAGGAAAATCAACTTACATAGCTGTGTAATTTGAAACTAGTTTGAAATGAGTGGTGCATTTGCTTTTTTCATTCCAAAGCATGTAAAATGACTATTCCTATATGCAATTTTTGATTATCCCACTCCTTTGTATTTGAATTGTAATGACTCTAGAGAAAATGTAAAACTTCCCTCTCAAACCATATGCAGTAACTGACCATGAATCATCTTTGTGGTAAATCCTTCAAAGGTTTAAGAGTAGCAGGGGACTTGTGTGTATAGAGAAAGTGTGAAAAAGAGTTCTTCCACTCAATTCTGTGGACTTTCTGTGTCCTCAATGTTGTTTCCCAACCAAATCTCTCGAGATCACTTTTAGGGTCAATTATACAGTTTTATGTCTTCCTTCTTAACACAGATGGTCAGCAACAGTGGACGCCTGTGTCCCTCTGAGACCACTTGAGGAGGGTAATTTAGAGGACTTTCTGATAAAGCCCTTCAGTAAGTGTGGGGGTAGTTTCAGATTCCATTCAGTGACCTAGAAACTTGGAAGCTCTGTGCCTTATCTAATCCCTCTGGATTTCTCATCTCAGTAGTTAATTATTTCAACAAGTTTTCTCCCAAAGAAAGTAATCTTTTGAAATTCCTATTAAACTGGGTAGACAAAGTAGTAAATTTAGCTTGTATCCAGAGCACATTTTGAGATGCATATCATTTAAAAATGTAATTACCAATGAATCATTTTGAGCAACCCACACAAACTGTCTAATACTCTCAATATAAGTTTGATTACCAGGATGCATTTCTACACTTGTTGGTATGCGGAAGAGATTCTTACTCTTCATTATCAAGCTCCCATGCATCACTGGAGCAGTAACATATGTGTGAGTGAGGAAAGCTTTGTATTCTACAATCATGTTTAATACAACCTGGATACTATAAATTATATATGCGTATTCTATAGACAATGTGTGCTTGATTTTCATTGATTTGAAAACTTCAAAACTCACAACATTTCTTCAAAAGTAAATGTTTTCATTCTATGCTATGTCTATTGACATATCTTTTCAAATATTCAAAAAATATTAATTCTCCCTTACCTTTCCATATTTTCTGCTTATGCTTCTTTTTTTGTACTGATTTCACTTTTGATTCATGAGGTAAGGCTGTCATATTTTGAGACCTTCCCCTTTCACCATTGTGGATGTAAATCTCCTGGTATATTACAACTCTGCCACATATATTCAAGATTATTAAGTCATGCTCACATTTTTTTCTAGCAATATTCTTAATAACATTTCTGTAAATGTTTTTCTTGTGGCTACTTCAAATTTCCTTTATAATTTTTCAAAAGCCCTGTAATATCATGGATTTTGAAAGAATGGAGTCAATGCTACTGACACTCATAAGAGTATGTTTATTGAAACCAACTTATTTAGTTTCTGAGTATATATATATATATATATATATATATATATATATATATATACTCTTGATATATCCCTCCTTTGAAAGATAAATAATTTTCCCTTGATAATAGGCTGTGGTGTTTAAAACACTGCCTGAGTATGTATATCAAACTGTATTTTGATATAAAAAATTTATTTTAGAGTAGCTTTTGATTTCTATAAAAATTATATAGAATATCACTCAGATATTCTCAGACCCAATTTCTCATCTTTGAAGTATTCCTTGACAAGAACTAAAAAGACCCGATATTAATCTTTATATTAATTAAAGTTGGTACATTTTTCAAATTTTCTTTCTTTTTAAAAAAATGCCATTTTGTTCTGGGAAAGAATTGTGGGATGTTCCTACGTGTTGTTTACTTCCTGCAAAGAAATTGGAAAGGACAATGACAACTCGAAGGACAACTCACTCCTCTTATGGTTTCATGTCTGTTGTTGTGTTAAATACTTTGATCAAAAGCAGTCTTGGGAGCGTGAGGATTTATTTAACAGTACTATTGAGAGAGTTCAAGGCAGGAACTTGGAGGCAGGCATTACCTGCTGCTAAGGAACTCACTTTACAGCCAAAGAAGCCCAGCAAGAACAATAGAGGATGCTGCTTGTTGTGCAGATCTCATGGTCATTTCATGCTGAACTAGTTCTCTATATAATTCACGATCTCCTGGCTGGGGAATGGTGCCACCAAATGTGGGTTGGGTCATCCAACATCAGTTTACAGTCAATTTAATCCCTCACAGGCCAGTTGAATCTAGGCAATTCCTCAACTTAGATTCTCTTCCCAACTAACTCTATGATATATCAGACTGACAGTTAATGCTAATCTGGACAGTCTCTAATGTCTTAGATGTAACTATGATGTTTACAGTGTTAAATCATGACATCAATATAGCTTGTTTAATATATATATACATATATATATATATATATGCTGCTACTAAAAACTTAATGTCTTTAGAGAAAAGTAGGCAAAACAATAATTGTTTTGTTGTTGATTGTGTAGAGGCATTAGATTAAACTTTGCAGATAAAACCCATCTGGAGTTAGGGGGAAGACTGAAGGAGCTAAAGGGGATGGCAACCCCATAGGAAGGCCAAGAGTGTCAACTAATCCAGACCCCTGGTCTAGACCCCTGGTACATGTGTAGCAGAGGACTGCGTTGTCTTGCCTCAGAGGGAGATGATGTGCCTAATCTTATAGAGACTTGATGCCCCATGGAAGGAGAATTCCAAGGGTGGAGAGGGGAAACAGCCTCTCAGAGGCAAACAGGGCGGGTGGGATGGGTAAAGAACTCTGGGAGAGGACCAACATTTGGAATTTAAATAAATAAAATAATTAACCCTAACAAACAAAACCCCTACAATTTGGGATATGGCATGTTCTCAATAAAGACTGGTTATTTTTCATTACTACTAAATTATAAGTATATGAAACACAGGAGTCACAAGACTAATGAATACATTCACTGAATGAGAACAGGGAATATAACTCAATAGTAAACACTAAATTAGTATGTGGGAATGTATGACTCAATTCTCTCTCTCTCTCTCTCTCTCTCTCTCTCTCACACACACACACACACACACACACACACACACACACACACACACACGAAGACACCCAAACCCAATTCCCCCTTCTTTTTGCCTGTCTGCTTTTAAGACACAGTCTCAGTACATCCTCAGATGTATGCTCCTGCTTTTCACCTACTCGTTTGTCAGGAACAGAATCCCATATCACATGCTTACCTTACATCTTTGTCATAGGAAAGTCTTCATCTATCAAATAGCCCATCAAGTACTGCACACAGAACTGAATTACACAGCCAAATTCTTTGTCTAATGGCTTTTTAATTGTCTGTGAATCCTTCTAGTTTAAAATAAAATAGTAGTGATTTTCAAAATCTTATTTACCATTTCCAAAACAACTGGGAACACAGGAATTAAAAATTAAAATTTTGTTGCAACATGAAAGCGATTCTCCTATATTAAAAATTATGCTTTAAGATTTGAGTGCAGAGGGAAGTAGAGTTCAGAGATTTCCAAAATGTCCCATGAGGGGACAAATCTTTAATCTTACCCTCATCCTCAGCTTTATGATATAAGAGCTCAGTCTAAAGATTCCCTTTCATTTCTACTCATCATTGAGAAAATATAAGAAAGAGATATAAAAGGAAACTAAATGAAGTTTCCAATGGCATTGGGATAATAGAATCGGATTAAAAATATAAACAGATTAGAGTAAACCTATAAAACTCAAATAGCTGCTAAGATTCTAACAACAAGTAAACAAGTAAAGCCATACAGACATGGGTTGAGGCAGGGGTTTCTAGCATGGAGATGTTTTTCTAACAGAAGGGTTTTTGTTGTTTGTTTTTTTAAATATTATTTGTACATTTAGAAAGGAAGATCTGTAAATTAAGAAACCCAAATGCATCCATCCGTGGATGAATGCTGTTATCTACTCATAGAAAGATGCCTGTCCATACATAGCTCTGTATTCTGTTGATTGTTACAGTGTTTCATAGAAAATTGTATATAAGTCTAAACCTAGCTTCTCTGTGTTAAAGGGAAAATATCCTAGTTAGGGAAAAGAAAAGTCTATTTCTTTACAGAAGAAGTGAATACAATCAAACACTGGATAAGGTTTTTGTATATTAGAGCTGTACATTGATAATTGTAAGAAAAACACATTATTAAAATTTCTGTAGTTTCAAATTAAATTGCTATTGTTACTAGAAATCTCTCGAAGCTTAAATTCTCTTGAAGTAGGTCCTATAAGTTGCCATGTTTTGTTACAGGGCAGACGTTTTTTAGTAGAGGAAAGTGCTTTGAATAAACTGTGCTGTGAGATCTACCCTATTTAAATATGCATGGCCTTTATAGGTATTCTTTAGGGTAGGCTCTTTTAAGAAGTAGCATCATTCCTGTCTGCAAATGTTACCAATTGGACATTGTATTACTGCGGTCACAGATAAAGGAAGCAAACAGGCAGGCTAGCAAGCAAACAAACAAACACACAAACAAAAAACAGTATGATCTATTCCCTGATGGGCGAAAACAAACAAACAAACAAACAAAACAACTCAGGAGAATTGGGTGTCACACAGAAATGTAGTTACTATTTGCATAAATTAACATAGTTATAATTTAATCAAATTTAGAATTTTTTCTGATGGATAGGATCAATCTAAAATATAAATTTGTTTAGACATGTTTGAGAAATTAGAAGCCTAAAATGATGTAGTAGTGACAATCACAGAGTGGCCACCCTGCTTTACAGTTCCGAGGCACTTATCTGTCTACTATTTTAGTGTGGCTAGGTAGTTCAGTGGTCACCTCTGCAATAGTTACCCAGAGAATAGTTTCCTGATGCCCAGCCATTGGTCACAACTATCTTTGGCCTTTTTGTACCCTCTGCACATTATTTAAAAGTCTTGATCAGGAGTTCTAATCATACAAATCATAGGTAGTTTTTTTTTTCTTTTGTATATTTAGATCATGCACACAAAAAAATTTGCATTACCTAAGTCCCATGTTCTTGGAGTATGGAATGACAGAGCCGGCCACTAATGTAAGTCACTGCAAGTATGACTGGAGGAGGCAGAGAATTTGGTTGATTTTTCCTTATTAATTTTAACTTGACTTTGCTAACATAGGATTTATGCATTATTTTTAACTATATATCAAAAAGCTCATTGACTTAATATCCTAAACAGAAGTATAAAATAAAAATATGAAAACCTATTGAACTAGACCCCAGTAAAACAGAAATGTCCACAAAATTTTACTATGGTGTTTATACAAAAATGAAAACTATTAGCTCACTTTTCTCCATTTCTTAGTTGTTGAGACAGTGAAGTCGCCTCACAGCTCTTCTGCTCTGTCTGATATTCTTATAAGTATTGAAGGGCAGGGAAGATGGTTACAGAGAGGATACATACCAAAATCCAGAGATTGTTCTAGAAGTTTCATTTTGAAACTCATTCCGCATCACGTTCCTATTAAGCACAATTGTAAGGATTTTAACTTAAGTGAATGTGAAGTGGCATATGGACTAAGTTTCTTTTAAGTTTCTCATGGATTTAAAATATAAGGGAAAATTGATCATTTGGCCAATGTGTTTTTGGTTTTGAAAAACTTCCAAATGTTTAAAAAAGAGTCTTCAGAAAAACCAAATCCATATGCACCCAGGTTTTCCCATGGTTACTACTGAATGATGAAAGGAACTAGAACTGAGGCAGAAAGGGTGGGGAACAGGGTGCATATGTTGTGAGAAACTCCCTCCGTGGATATTCCCCAAAATTGGCTAAAAATTAAATGTGGTCCTTATGGCAACTTAACCAAAAGAATCTAACACTTCTATTTTTAGCTATATGATTATAAATAATATTAGTCTGTCATGAAATGATCCCACGAACACACCAGAAATGGGAAAAGTTAGAAATTTAAAAGACACCCAGTTTTCCTTCTTCTCCAGGTTCTTCTGCTGTCTCTGGAGGAGGTGTTGAAGGTTACAGCATGCAGCTGAATTATAACATGACTTATCAGTTTCAGTTCCTTGGGCACAGGTAAAGCAGTCGTAACATCTGGCATCGGCATTGCAAATACACAGCAGTTTCCTTCACAGCATCTACAGACCTTTAGAAGATAGTGTACATTATAAACAATAGTACGGCCTTCAGTTCTGTCAGAGAAGTATTTTGAAATGCTGTACTGAAAGCGAGAAGTACAGTTCTAACTGAGAGGACAGGAAGGTGTGAGGGTGCAGTGTTGGGTGAGTCCGGATAGAGAATAAAGAATGAATATGGAGTGCATATAGCCAAGTTACATTTTGTACATGCATGGATTCTTAATTAAATAAAATACATTTAAAATTTTTGAACACATAGCATATAAAGGCAGAAGGATCACAGTAAGTTCAAGTCCAGCCTGGCCAATAAAGTGAGTTCTGGCCTACATGGGTTTATACATTGAGATTCTGTCCTTAAACAAATAAAATAAAAGTCTGTATTTGGATAATTAGCTGTGGGTTGTTTTCCTGAAATTATGGAACAAACATATTGTGTTTTATTTACATATTAAAGTTTTTGAACATATATAAATAATGTTTTACAAAGTAATGTTGAGTGATTGAGCACACATGAATTTGATGGACACCTAAAAATTGAAGAGGCACATTCTAGAAAGTACAGTTATATGATACATTTCTGTTTGGGGGAGAAAAGGAAGATTCAAAGAAATAAAACTATCTTTTACAAAGTTACATGTACCTTTCCTTGTCATATATTAATTACCCATCACCTACCCTGTGCCGGAAATTCTAGGCAATCGAGTATATTAGTATACTGATGAGTAACAAATCAATGCCCTCTTCTCTTGCAGCGATGGGAACGCACCTCCAAAGCTGAATTCTCTTTTTCCTTCTGTCCTCATCGCGTGTTTCTGCTTGGATCCTAAGCATACCAAATGCATTTTAGTATTGTTTCTTCAAATATATAGAAGAACCTCCATAGAAGAAACCAAATTTCTTCAACCCTAATAACCTAATCAGTCTTGTTACTCTCTAAAACATTACTTTTCTCTTAAGGAAACTTCACTAGTCAGGGAAGACCTAAAAATACAATAAACTCTTAAATATATTAGGGCCATAATCCCTGTATGATCACTAATACATTTAGTTTTGGTTTACTTAACCGAAACCTACCCCACCTATTTTGAGGCATTCTATACTATTATATATCTATCATATGTTGTGTGTGTACATACATACATAACATGAAAACACATGACATGAAAACAGAAAGGAGAGTGGCAGAAGGACAGAGGAGAGAGTAAAGGAAGAAGGGGAAGTATGGCGATGAAGTCAGTCAAAACATACAATTCATTAGGAAGAAGTCGTGTTTATGAAATTCACTACTAAAGTCATCCCCCATTGGGTCCTGGGAGCCTCACGTTTCCCTGGTGTCTGGGACCCCCCCAGTTCCTCATCCTGTCCAAAGGAAGAAAAGGGACAAAAAATGGAACAGGGACTGAAGGAAGAGCCAAACAGAGACTGCCCACCTGGGATCCATCATGTCTGCAGACATTAAACTCAGCTCTGTTGCCATGGGCAAGAGTCTCTTGCTGACAGGAACCTGGTTTGGAGTCTCCTTGGGTGGTCTGGCCAGCAACTGACCAATGCAGACATGGATGGTTGGAGCCAACCATCAGACTCTGTGAGGGAGCTGGCAGGAGGACTAGAGGAGCAGAGGGGTATTGCATCCCCATTAGAAAACAGCGTAGACTGGCCTGACCCAGTTCTGGGAGAGTCTAGACCACCAACCGAGGAGTATATCTGGAGGGATCCATGGCTCTAGATACTCTAGATACATATGTAGCAGAGGATGGCCTTGCCTGACAGCAATGGGAGGGGATGCCCTTGTTCCCAGGGATGTTTGATGCCCCAGGTTAGGGGGATGCTGGAGTAGTGGGGCAGAAGAGTGTGGGTGGATGGGGGAGCACTCTCATACAAGCAAGGTGGATGGGGGAGGGCAGATGTGGGATGGGGGGTTGGTGGAGGGGTAAACAGGAAGTGGGATTTCATTTGAGATATAGACAAATGGAATGATTAATGAATAAAATAAAATAATTAAAATAAAAATAAATTCACTACTATGGACAGTGACTATATACTAAAATAAATAAATAAATAAATAAATAAATAAATAATAAATAAATACATAAATAAATAGCAAAAATGAAGGAACACTGGGCTATTATTTGTCACCTTAGTGACGGATTGGTTTAGACTCACCATGTGGGTGAATCGCCCATTGTTTTCCTCTTTCTTTTTCTCTCTCTTTTTTCCTTTTTTGGATATTTTCATTACTTAAATTTCAAATGTTATCCCCTTTCCCGGATTCCCCTCTGGAAACCCCCAATACCACCCTCACCCCTGCCTCCTTGAGGGTGCTCCCCCACCAACCTACCCCCTCTTGCCTCCCCCCCCAACATTCCCCTACACTGAGGCATAGAACCTACATAGGACCAAGGGTCTCTCCTCCCACTGCTGCCCAACAAGGCCATCCTCTGCTACATATGCAGCTAGAACCATGGGTTGCTCCATGTGTACTCTTTGTTTGGTGGTTAGTCCTTGGGAGCTCTCGAGTGTCTGGTTGGTTTATATCATTCTTCCTATGGAGTAACTGAGGGTGTCTTCCTCTTTCAACATGGTAGAATAAAACTTAGGGGCTTGAAACAAAGATGGGGTTTTCTCCCAAGTCAACATTCATGTAAAGACAGGAATGGTGCCTTGCACCATCACTATTCAGTGTGCCCTCTTCTGCATCAGTTCCAGTGTGACCAGAAAAGGCATGCTAGATGGTTTACTCTCATTAACAAGGTAGTGCTGGAACTCAGCCATGGTCCTCCACAGATTCCTCCTTTCAACTCTATGTTTGCATCCTTGTTTAGGTTTCTTGAAGCTGGAAGCTGGGTTTAAAAGCAAGTCTCTACAAATTCAGAGAGCAGACTCTACTATCTTCCATTGTAAAGCAACACACTGTCATTTCTGTTGTTTCTCAATCAAGGCAGAATTCTTCGAGACGGAAAGGCAAGAACATTGATTTCATAACCAACTTGAAACAGGGATATTTGCGAACAATTCAGTGACTAACGTTTTGCCTTTTTCACATCCTTACACCTCTGTTCCTTTACTTAGAACACCGTTCTAATGATGTTACACACAAAATCCTATTCGCTTCCATCACGCAAACAGGTCATGTCCACGCCCTTGAAACCCATAGTCGATGTTCTTTGATCACAGTTACTTTGCTCTCACCAGTCACTGTAAACTTCACTGAAATATTGAGTAGATTCCATACTTACTGTAGCTAGGAACCATGTATTATCCCATAAATGCCTCTGAATCAGAGGAACGATGGTATATTTTCTGCTGGAATATTGAATTTTGACAAATGGAGCAGAGGTGAAGCCCTTCCACAATTCCTTTTTATGAATGAACGCCGATTATTCATGAGCAAAATATTGTCCCTTTTTAGGCCGCTAAGCTTTAGATTAACATATTGCAATAGAAAGGAATTGGAACCACCAGTCATTCTGCTACTTCAGTTATGGAAACACCTAAAAGCAGGATTTCTGTTATATCTTTAATAAGAGCCCTGTGATTGGACAATTCTTGGATCTCCAACCTAGCAGTTTATCGCTATCTATATGAAATGTGAGGGAAAGGCGAGCAAAGATGCATTTAGTTGTGTGAATGCTCTCAACCAAGAGCACAATGGTATCTAGTTCTTGTCAATTGAAACTAAGTGTGCAGTCATTGGGGAAAGGATAGTGTTTTTCTCCACTCCATTACTGTAACGTTCACACAATTCTCTGTCCACAGTAGCTCAACCCAGGTGGTGACATGCTTCCCCTAGGACTGAGAAATGACCATTATTTCAGATGGAAATAAAATCAATGCTTGGTCAAGACAGCTCTCGAATATATAGGACACCTCATTCTGAGTTATCTGGTATACTGCATCAATTATAAATAGCCTCTTTTTCACTGTTACTCAAGTTACTAGAGTAGGAGAAATTATATTTTATAGCTAAGAATAACTAAGGATATATGATGAGGGTTGAGGCAGACCCTTGAAAGTATAGGAATGAGAGCCAAAAATCATTACAAAAATTATTGTACTTTTCCTTTCTACCTTCAACTTAAGGCAAAATGTTTCAATTATATACTTAAGATATATGTCTTCGTTTGTGTTTTACTGCTATGAACAGACACCATGACCAAGGCAACTCTTATAAGGACACAACATATAGCTGGGGCTGGCTTACAGGTTTAGAAGTTTAGTCCCTTGTTATAAAGATGGGATTATGACAACGTCCTGCAGGCATGGGACAGGAGGAAATGAGAGTTCTAAATTTTTATCTGAAACCTACTAAGATAACACTGAACCATGTGGTAAGAAGGATGGTCTTTTTGCCCACCCTGACATTGACACATTTCCTCTAACAAGGGCACACTATCTAATAGTACAACTCCCTGAACCAAGCATATTCAAACCATGACAGTATAATTCTCAATCAAAATTAAATACCAACATTGCAAGAGACATGGATAGAAACCATTAAAAATAATACATCATGCAATTCTTTCTATTCATAATCTATAAACCACCTGTAAATCATTTTTCAAATCTCCATCTTTCACCTATACATATCTATACCAACTTTGAAAGATATAAAGAACAAGATAGGAAAACTGTGAGTTAAGCATATGTTGACTTTGGACGAACAAGGTAAAACATGGTGTATAAAACGAGAGCGCCCTTGCTCAAGCCAGGGTGTGTTAGAGATACTTTATTCCAAAATTACTCTTTTATATTTGGGAATTCATACAATGGATCTACTTCCATTTTAACAATGTAAAATCTCTTCTCTATAAGTAATGATATGTTTCCTTAAATGCACTAACATTACACCAGAAAACTGATACCCGATCTCCCTCTTGATGTTTTAGATTCTGTACAGTTGATGGCTTAAAATACATGGGATCAAGCATGACAAATAAAACCATGAGTAATTGGCTAATTGCAAGTGATATTGGCCATTCCCCTTTTAATGAAAGAGTGATTAATTGCATTTGTGAATACCCCAGGAGAACAAATTGTTACACAATTATGGAGCAACATTTATTTGGTAGCACGTACATACTCACATGTCAAAAATGTAATCTGATGGAATTAAATTCTGTCTGTCTATATCTGTCTGATCCTCATCTGGATGTATTCTCTCTTAAAATATCCACAGAGAATTCTGGAAATGATTATAGCTCCCCTCCAAATAAAATTAGAAATAAGACCAAAGCAGAAAAGGGCAACATAAACAATGAGTCTGACATTCCCTTCAATCCCAAAAAACAATTACCTGCCTTTAAAATGAGGAGAGTTGTCACAATGCTTTAACCACTGTCAGGCAATAGTGTTCCATGCCTTTAATCTTGGCCTTTAGGAAACAGAGGTAGAGAGATAGATCTTCAGAGACAGGTCCTGGACAGCCAGCGTATACATAGAAATCCTGTCTTAAGACCACCCCCACAAAAATTAACTAGTCACACTGAACATCAAAATGAATACCAAAAGTAACAGATTATGCATCAACAAATAAATTAGAAAACTATAAATCTGTGCTAGTAGATTGAATAAAGTGGTTGGAATTTTCATTAGATTGTGAGAAGCATGGGAATTACACACATGAACAGGAAAGTTGCTCTCTCCAACATTCTTACTAGAAATAGAAAGACTATAATGTTTCTAATATGGAGAATTTTGAAATTGTTATCATAAGCAAGTGGTCAAAATTTATCTTCAGCAACAAGATGGAAAAAGGAAAATATGAATTACTAATATAAATGCCCCAAGGAAAGATTGGTCCTACTTCCATGATAGTCCTGCCAAGAATATGTAACCTAATTAATAATAAAAAATAAACAAAAAATGCGAAAGGAGAAAAGTACAGAATAATTGAGCTAGGACTTTTAAAGGCATCTAGGTCAAGAAACCAATGAAAATGGAAAAGTTGTTTTAGAGTAAAATCCAGCCATGATGTCTAAATATAATAACTACCCTTAAAAAATTTTGTTTTAACTATAAAGTGTCACAGGATTCTTAACAAACAAATACTCTTCATAAGAGTCACATACCACATGAAGCTCAAGAAGAAGAAAGACAAAAGTATGGATGTTTTAGTCCTTCTTAGAGGGGAGAACAAAATAGTCACAGGAGGAAATACAGACACAAAATGTAGAGCAGAGATTGAATGAAAGACCATCCAGAGACTGCCACACATGGGGATCCATCCTACATGCAGTCATCAAACCCAGTCACTATTGGGGATGCCAAGAAGTGCATGCTGACAGGAGCCTGATATAGCTCTCTGCTAAGAGGCTCTGCCAGAGCATGACAAATACAGAGGTGGATGCTTGCAGCCAACCTTTGGACTAAGAATGGTGTCCTCAATGGAGGAGTTAGAGGAAGGACTGAGATAACTGAGGGACGGGTGCAACCCCGTTGGAAGAACAGCAGTATCAACCAACCAGACACCCCAGAGCTCCAGGGACTAAACCACCAACCAAAGAGTACACATGGAGCAACCCATGGCTCCAGCTGCATATGTAGTAGAGGATGGCCTTGTCAGGCATCAATGGGAGGGAAGGCCCCTGGTCTTGTGGAGGCTCAGTGCCCCAGTATAGGGGAATGGCAGTGCAGGGAGGCGAGGCAGGAGTGGGTGAGTAGTTGGGGGAGCACCCTCATGGAAGCAGGGGGTGGGGGATGGTATGGGGGGGTTCCGGAGGGGAAACCAAGAAAGGGTATAATATCTGAAATGGAAATAAAGAAAATATCCAACAAAAGAAAAGAAAAACAAATAAAAGAGTACACTCTTGATTCTCTGTTGGTGATTACATTTCTCTTCCTACCCTTTAAGTGTTAGCCTGTCTTGCCATACTTGTAAGCATTTAAAATGAGTGAAGAGACCTTAAAACCCTGGTCATCTCATCATATGAAGAAATCTAACCTTCAGTGATATATTGAAACAGCTTGGGGTAAGTATGAATTTTACTGGAAATAATCGAGAATCTTGAATCTGTAGGTAGAAAAGGTTGAGCTACTTATGGCTAAATCCTCACTATTTTGGAAAAGGCTTACAAATTTTAAGCTGACCAGTTTTAATTTAAGCCAACTAGGTAAAGCTGGCTGTTTCATGAATACCTAAGACAACAACATCCGCTCTTTCACCGGTTCAGAGACTGTTGATTGAGTATTTGTTCTGACCCAGGCAATGGGGATAAGACAGTAAGCAAAGCCGAGCCAGATCATTGACTTCATTCTGCTAATATTCTAGAGGGAGAAAGGAGAGAAGTGCTAAGGAGATTCCGTTTTAGATTGGTATAGGCTTCAGATGTTCTTTACACAACAGGGAGAAGTGAGTAAGAAACAGATAACGGGACTCTTGATGATCTACGCCATCGTCAATGGAGTAGGGAAAGGTCACAAAACATACTGTAGAATAATTTTTTCTGGCTCACTGAGAAGAGACAATTCACACCAAGCCTGATGACCTCAGTTGTTAGTCTTTGCCCTCCACACACCAGTTTGACTTTACATGTGCATGACAACACACATGCCCACACATACACATGCCCGCGCCAATTAGTGAGAGAATAAATACATGCAAGGAAACACATTTCATTCTTCTTTTCATTTTTGTGGACTATTTAGTCATGGAAAATAAAACTCTTGGACCAGAAGAGCTGGAGAGATGACTCAAAAGGTAACAGTTCTTGCTTATATCTGCATAGGATACAAATGTGTTTCTCCACAGACAGGTCAGATGGCTCACAACTGCTTGTATCTCCCATTCTTGAGGATCTGATAACTTCTTTGGTCTGCATGGACACCTGGATGCATTTTCACATACGCATAGACATGCAGCAAGAAGAACAATACACACGCACACACACACACACACACACACACACACACACACACATTTAAAACTTAATACTTAGATTACAGATGCTACAAAACAGTGATCATGCTTTGCAGATACCAATTGAAGAGTACAGAAGAAAGCATGTCAGTGAATAAGTCTCCGTGGTTAACTTTGCTAATATGACAAACTATTGGTTCCATTATTCTGAGCAAGTGTCCGTCTGTCATTGTTTCATCATTTTAATTAATGGGGTGAGAAAGTTCAAACCAACAAACATGCAACTGTCTTCTCGAAATCACTATAGTATATGTATCTTCTCGCTCTTCCTTGTTTCAGTTTTACGATTTACCAAAGTCTCTTTGTGCAACTACTTTTCACCCTTTTGATGTGGACGGTTCTCCTTTTAAATGCTTGAGGGACCTGGGGTCACTATATTTTCAGTTGCATTTTGCCAGAAAACCCCGGAAAGGACCACTATCAAAGGTGGCGATGACCCGAGAATACAGCCACTGAGGATGCCAGAAATTTGTTTCTGTTTAGGGAGCACAGTGAAAATCCTGACTCCTGAAAGTTTCCCTCATTCATTCTAGTTTAGATTGCCTTGAGAAGGCAGGGTGTGGAGGTCTGGCTTTGGATTTGTGAACATGTGTTTTATATTGGAGCAGCTCTCCTTGCCTGGTTTTGGGCATGGAAGGTATAAATGCTGACTTGGCATTTAACTTCTTGGAGTGATTTCAATTTTCTCTGTTGGGTGAGCGATTGTTGTGTAATAGTATTTTCCCCACTTTTAGGGGAAAATACCTATAAAGGTATGACATACTGTTTAATGTTAGTTATGTGTAAGAGAAGGGATTTTTTTTCTGAAATCAAAACAGAATCACTGGGCTAACTTCATAAGTATGAAAGGTAGGAAGTTATGATGGAAGAGTATTGTTCATGTTTGCTTGGTAGGAACCATCACAAAGGCTTCCAGAATCACAGAGACCATCATGGGCTTCTACAAAAATTGCTAACATTTTCCATGAATGAATTTTTTTTTAAGTTTAAGGTCTTCTACAAGAACGTCTGGACAGCAACTCTCTGTTTAAATTGCATGTATAAGCACTCTTATACATGTTTTTGACTTTTTTATCAAAAATTATTGTTTCAACATATCAAATATAATCTTCATTTTGCTTTTAAATCTTAACTTTGTCCATCTCCTTGTCGTCGTATCTATGTTTCATATGGTGAGGATGTTCTATTGTATCATCCTGACATTCTCAGGTATATTTAAAAATGAAAAAAATGTAAATTATCCTTACGTATTTCATGGGACATATGTGTGCATGTATGTAAGTCAGAGGATGATGCTCAGGGTTGACTTCTCTCCCTCTAGCATGTAGGTTCCGGGAATGGGGCTCGGAACGCAAGTACCTTAACTACTTAAATCTCTCAGTTGCCAAATGGATTATTTTCCAACAGCATGTCCTTCTGGCTGCTGTTTAGATTGATGCTTCTACTAAATACATGGCCATGTCCTATAAAAATGCCAAAAGGACTGTGCTATGGAGTCAGTGATACCTTCCATTCTATTCTTCCATGGAAATTTTGGATGCTTATTTCCGGTCTTTGACTGGTAGTGAGTGGGAAAGGAAACTTCATCTCAGAACTTACCTGCAAAACATAACTTATCATGGAGTCTTCGGCTATCCTATTAGCTTAGTTAAGGAGGGAAAGTGATAGACAGACAGAAAGAGGTAGAACCAGGCTGACCCAATTTTCCAGCCTTTCAAGCTCAGACATGATACAGATGATTGAACTCCCTCAGCCCCGCGTCTCAAGGATTCACCTGGTTCTGAAACTATCAAATGCTCTCCGAGGTGCAGCCAGAAGAGAGAAAATGTTCAGTCATGTGCACTCACCACCTGACTTCCTGAAGTAGAAATGTTATGCCAATAAGGGTTTCTTAAGTCACTGTTGGTATATATTGAGCAAGAGGAGATAAGAAAAACAAACTTGACGTTAAATTTCTTAATGATCAATTATAGAACACCTACACTTAAGATTCATGAACAGATTGCTTTGTTAAATGGCTGCATTATATTAAAACATTCATAAGTCTATCATTTTCCAACTACATACCTCCCTGATTTTAAATGTCCACTATTCTTTAGATAAGGTGCTGGCTAACACTGGTTAAAAGCAAACATAACAAGGGAGTAGCATAAATCAAAGTATAAATTGCATTCAGCAAATAAAACATAAACCCACTGTGTTAGTTCATATTTATGACTAGCATTGGATTATAATGTCAATAAGCATACAACTATTATATATTATTATGTAAAATGTTCTGATTACATTAATAAATATATTGTTTAAATAACAGGTATATTTGAAAAGGAGAGAAATTTCTAAATTCATATAGTATGAATTATTTTTCCATAATCTGAGTATAAAGTAACATTATGTGAAACAACTGGAGATACAGGATTTTTATTTTGATCATTGCATATTTGAGGGCTCGGCTAATATTCCCTTGCCGCTCCCTCCCGGAGACAAAAGGAAATGCGAATAACTACTTAAACAGTGACACACATCCATGTTAATAAATTAGTACATTCATGAAAGGACTCCCAATTTTACTGGCTAAAAGCGCACCAATATAGACTACATTATGTAGTTTCAAAGGCTCACTGATAAGTGCCTGTATTCAAATCCATTTCTTTGCCCTTTGTGTTCTTATCTTCCCTGGGCCAGCAGACAATCCTGCTTTTCACTAACCTTTGGCACTCCACCATCAGCAGTAAGCCCCGCTCGCCCTCAGCCCTGAGCGCTGTTAATTAGCATCACCTGTGGTATGTGGCATTTGAAGCTGGCCCATCAGCAGCACACACCCGCTTTGCTGTTTGCAGGTAGCACAAGACTCGGTATCACTGAGCCCTGGGGAGTCCAACTGCTCGCCCTAAAGCAACAGCTAAATGCCCAGCATCCTCAACCAGCTTGCTGGAGCCTCTCCTTCTGGCAACTGCCTTCAGTAGCGTCAGAGTGCAGTAATAACAAACAAGACCTGCACAGGTCGAGATCAGGAGGCCATACCCAGAGAGGAAAACGATCCCTCCATTTTCAAATTAAAGAGAAATTGTTGGTATAAAAAAATAACCAAGGAGATATTTTCTGCCTCTTTAAGATGAAATGTATTTGTTTTTGTATTGAGAATTTTACATTTGAACCTCTTGGAGCTATGAAGTTTTACACATGTTCAGCTTTTGGCATAGTTTGTTTTTAACCCGTATCCCTTTAAAAAGCCTATCAGGGTGTGTTTTCCCATAAAATATTTTAGTAGTGTAAAGCATTTCATGCATACGTTAAGAGGATACAGTTGACACATTTTTAATAAAAAAAACCATAGCAATGCATAACAAAACATGTAATGAGTGAATTTTACTGAACAATGGATAAAACCTAGGAAGCTAAAGCAAAGGGACTTTAAATGGCTTCGTTTCTGTTCTTATAAATGTACCATTTTCATTTTCATTCCCTTTTCCTTGCCAGGAAGAATTTAGCTGTGACAGTTAATGGTTATATTTTGTTGAAGTGAAGTTCTTTTAATGCCAAGCTATTATATCTTCGACATACATAGAAGGGAAGGTGCCAAGATTTCTAACAAGTAGGTACACATTCCTCTTTAAACAGAAAGGCGCTAAAGAGCCATTGTGCTTCCAGATTGATGTATTGAGAGATATGCAACTGAATTGTCAGTCTATTAAAAACTCTCTCTAAGGAAAACGATTCCATAGAATATATCCTAAAATATAGTCTTTGATCGCCTTGCTTGATTAGAATTAAACAGAAAAAGACACATGCTTTATTAAATAATATTGTAAATACACAGGTCAAGCAGAAATGTTGGCTCTGATGAACCAGGTCTCACTACCAAGGTATCATATTATAGCCTACTTCTTTCTTGTACTTTTTTACATATAAATATAAAACTTAAAAATATATAGAAATATAGGGTTCGCATTAAATGATTTCCTTTACCATGAGATGACTCATAAGTATCAAAAGGCAATAGCCAGTGCAATAGAGTAATTATTATGATTTAATGTCCCGTCTATATTTAGAATGTATAAGCCATTCATTGTTCATCTCGGATATAATATGGAACAAAGTGATCTATCTGCCAGGCATAGTCCTCTCACTCAGCTCCACTCTTGGTCCTGTAATGCTATTTTCTCTACATTATGGCCCTTCCTCAAAGACCTTGAATCTCTTAATGTCAAAAAGCAAGAGTACGCTTTAGGAACCCCCAGTCTGAATGAGTCTTCACACCTGCATGTGTTTCAGCATTTGTAATGGGGTGCACTTCTTTACCAATGTGTTCAGAAAGCAGATGGGGTCTGCGACTCCAATTTCTTTGCTGGAATGGCTTCAACTGACATAATCTTAATTACAACTGCTCATTTACATATTTTAGATAAGATGGGACAACTCACGGGACACTTCAATTCTATAAATAAATAAAAGGAAAATAAAATACCTAAACAAAATAATGCTTAAATCATATAGCTACACATGTTATCAAAGTACTGAAAAGAATTTAAAATATAAAATTAGTCACTAAAGGTCTTTGGTTGTAACTTCAATACAATATGTAGGTAGCATTTTTAAGAACAGGACTTCTATACTCTTAGTTCCTCAGCATAATACAAAATTTGTATTTTAAATAGTGCATGCATGATTGTTAAACTTGATCGCCAAATTAGTGAAATTTATAATCACCATGGAATAAACTTTTGCGCTTACCACCTTCCATGAGAGGCTCACCTTAAGTGTTGATGGAACCATTCCCTGGCTGTAATCCTGGATGGAATATAAAGTCTATAAACGGAACACATCTATATATCATTCTGTCTCCTGACTGTGGCTACAAGATGACTAGATGACTAGCTGCCTCAAGCTCTTGCCGCCATGACTTGCCTGCCTCAGTGGACTGAGTTACCAAACTATCAGTCAAAGCACTTCCTTCTTCCCTTCCTCCTCCTTTCTAGTAATGTTGTTATCATCATCATCATGATCATCATATGCATGCATTGCGTTATGCTTGCATATGGATTTCAGAAGATAGTTTCACGGAGTTCTTTCTGTCTGCACACTGTTATGTGGTCTGCAAGTCTTAGTGACTAAGAGAAATTGCTAATCAGTAGTGAATTTCTTAGCAAAGTGAAGCCTTGGATACAAGGTTGATCTTGCCAGTTTTAGGGACTTGTAGGAACTGCTATCAAGCAGCTAATTCCTACTATGGAGCTTCAGTCACTAAAATTTCTCCTACAATGTTAGCGTTGAGCATTTTGAATCCAGAACATTCCTTGTTAGTTTCTATGAGACTGTATCTTTATTCCCATGCCTAATGCACAGGACAGAGGTAGAAATGAGGATTGTCACCTATCTAGACTGAAAAAGGTTCCTTTTGTTAAATGATGGTGAAGTGGACAGAAGAGCTCAAGCCTGAATTCAAATGTTCATTGAGTCAGCTCAGATCTAATACAGAAACAAAACACAAGGTAACAGAGAAATGTAATTAAAGCAAACATTACCAAACCATTAAACAAGACCTTAAGAGTGCATTACAATGCTCAGAGCAAACAACTCTAGTGACAAACTACAAGTTACACTATTGTACACACACACACACACACACACACATATATGACATGTATACGTGTATATACATATGTATGTATGTTTATGCACACATACACATCCTCAACAATTCACTGGAGTCAGAGCTTTGTTTAATGCACAATGTGACCATGTGAAAAATACAGTCACTGAAGTGGAAAATATTTTTTTGCGTTCTCCTACGTTAGCGCTGCCCTTTTCTGTCAGGTGGCGCATGCCTGTGTCCCACAAAGGGAGCAATATTTACAAGGTGCATTTTACATAATTCTAGGGAATGACTGTCTACTCTTCCAGTGAAAAGAATTCCCTCAGCACTCCTGCTTGCCATTCAGCCTGCTGCTTCGTTTGTTCTATTGTATATCCTGCAGAGTGATACATTGCAGTGGCTTTGCCTGTGGTACGGAAGTGGAGTCATCCATCATTACAATCACGGGAACTGAGGACCTTATGGACTGAGAGTAAATTATGAAGCTATGAGGAAGGCGATCATTTGTGCAGAAACAGCTATTTTATGTTTCTGCACTGGGAACCATCTTTCCTTTCTTGTTTGGAGTGGAAGAGTAAAAGCCACAGGACCAGTTCTTTTTTGTCTTTGGATTCATGCTGAAGAAACAGAATGCAATCAATAGAAAATACACTTAACACATCTCGAATGGAATGGTCTTTTTCTTGTTTATTTTGAATTTCAGATGTAATTCTCTGTTGACCTGCTGTTACTGCTTTGTGGCTGTGGGTCTTCCAGATTTAAGTGTGTTATAAATGGGTAAATTTCACCAGGAGGGATAATTTAAACTAACTGATTTGAGATCCAGGCTAGGCACTACAAAGAAAAAAGTTGTCAATTGTCTTTGTAGACTTCAGTCATCTACAGTCTAACTAGCTAACTCATTGCTTTTCTCCTCTTTTATTTTAGTCCTTCTTCTACAATGAAATATCAATGACTGAGAATATGATCTATATTCTGAAGTTAGTGGAAACTTCCTTTGTCTGTCAGTCTTTTTTTTTTCTTAGTGAATTAGAACCCATTTATCACATAATATGCAAAAAAAGTGACTGAGTAATTTCTACGAAAAACAACTTACTTTAGGATTAAATAATTAAATTGAAATAATCTTTGTTACAAAACATGGCTCTGCAGGAAGAAAGAGAAAGGACCTGAGGTCAATGTCCCAGCACCCATCTAAAAATCTTGCCACAGAAACAGACTATAATCTCAACAATGAAGAGGTAGGGATAAGAAGTTCCTTGGGGCATGAGGGACAGTCAAGGTAGCAAAATCAGTAACGTCCATGTTGACTGAGTCTTTCTCAAAAGCAAGAGTGGAGCATAATTGAGGTTGACATCTACCATTGTCACTTGCATAAACACAATAGGAACACACATGAATACAGTGTTTTCTTTTTATTTGTGTAAATATGCATTTGTGTTTGAGTGTTTATATTTGTGTGGATCCAAGTATGCGAGAGTATAAATAGCATAGATTTCTTCATCACACAGAGGCCAGAAATTCCCATTTTAGTTCTTGAGATAGAATTTCTTGCTTTATCAGGTTCTCAACTGTTCAGTTTGTTAGGACCTAGGTAAAATGTTAAGGCCTAGGTAACAGTTACCTGGCTAGTCTGACATTAGGAAGAAAACTTTCTCATATGTTTCTGCTGTTACTAGGAGACTTTTAAAGAGCCAAGTTGGTTACATATTCTGTTATGTTTTGTGTCCTTGGAAACTAATCACAATAGGGGTCAGTAGAACTTATTTGTATAGTTACCCACAATACACTTGGACCCAAATCAACCACCCAACATCCTGTCCTGTGCTTGTGTAAAAACTTTTATGGTATAAGCTGCCCCTGGGATGGACCCCAACATAGGAGAGAGACACGCCTCAATATAAGAAACTCTTTGGAATAAAATTTCCATTTTGAGTAGGGGTTGACTAAAGTTGAAGTTTCTAAGACCTCCCTGTTAAACTGACATTCTACTTGACAGAAAGAGAGATGTAGGTATGGAACTGACATTGTGGTTGACAAGTTAAGACATGATTGTTATGCAAGGCAAGTCCCATACCACAGTTGAATACCCCATCCAATGGAAAGATGATAAATGTATGGCAGGCACTGTGTGCATGTCAAATGTGGCATTTACTGTGTGCATGTTGTGTGGTAGGAACTTTGCATGTCACATATAGTAGGCATGCAAGCCATAAGGTCAATGTGGAGGTCTAAGGACAAATCTGTCTAGTTGGCTTTCTTCTTTCTCCTTTAAGTCATGTCTGGGAATCAAACAGATTTTTTGAGCCCAAGAAGAAAGCACCCCTTTAAATAGATAACAAGACTTTAAAGAAATAATGCTAAGGAAAATGTAAAAATCTTGAAAAGTGGATTAATTTATATTGCATTGAAAGATTCCTATAAGAGAAATAAATATTCAACTGAAATTAAGCTTGTACTTCTTATGACAAATGTCTATCTTTCATATTGGGTAACACACACACACACACACACACACACACAAACTTTGCTACTCTAGATACTGGATGTTGAAGCAAAATTCCAACAGATCAAGTTCTAATAAAGTATAAATGTTGGAAAAGAAATCAAACTTCACTGCATGGTGCAAACTGTTATTACTTGTATAGGTATATATAGCATTACCACGTGTGAATGCAAATTTTACTTAAACAAATCAAAGACCCGGAATGGCAGTCAGATTAGCTTTCGTTTTCAAAAGTTTATTGGCTTCAGCTGTCAGTTTAAATGGACCCAGTCTCTCCTGCTTTATTGGCACCAGTCTCTGCTCTGCCTTTCACTCAGCAATCCAAAGAGCCCTTCTCTTGCCAAGTTGGTAAAATTATGTAAACATTAGTATAAAAATAGATGTGTGTGCACTTTTACTAAAATCTTGAAAGTCTGGATGCTTATAAGTATAGGAGTGACAGGAACATCAACTAAATATAGATAATTCTTGAAATTCTCACGAGTGTCATTTGTGCCCATGATTTTCCGTTGTGAGCAGGCTGTTCATCACAGGAAGGACTAATGGTATGCTTGAAAGTTTCTCTGACAGAGAGGCAAACGCACTGAAGTTCTAGAATTTCACATAGCCTCGAAATGAAATACTGTGAGTCCAATTTCAAAGACAGATTTATAGGCATGATTGTGTAACCTAGGTGGCCTGGATTTCACATGCCCAGTCCAGAATAGATTAAATTCACATGGCTTTCCCAAGGAGCTAAGCAGCTTTGGATGCTTGGTCTGCCTTTCCTACAAGCTGAGTGTTGTTCTAAGACCTTTTTCAAGAGTACACTATAATTTAAAAACAATTTGTGTAGCTGACAGAGCACAAGATCTGCATGCAGTATTTTAGTGACACTTCTAACAAGGACTTTAATGTGTCTCGATTTTCTAGTTGCATAAGTTGCTGCATGAATAATTATTATAAGATTCTTTGTGGACTAGTTGAATGAGGAGAGTAAGATAATCTAGTGTGTGAGGCTCATACACTAAACACATGTAGGACATAGAACATGCATCTTAATCACATAGTATGGCCGAATTGTATATGCCTATGTTTGAGCCTAAGAAGACTTAGAATTTTTCACTTAGAAAAACTTCCACATGTAAGCAAGTACTAAACAATTGAAAAGTCATGTGACTTTGGAATAATACATGTGATTCTATCACCAGAAAAAAAATCAAAATAACATTGTCCAGTCTTGTCTGCTGCCCCTTTCTTGATCAACATCCAGAAGTTTCACTTATCAGATTTCTGGGCTCTATACTTTTCATGTACTGGAAAATAACTATTTTCTCTCTTAAACTCTTGTTCACCCTTATCCTGTGTGTATGTGTGTCCCTAATCATTTGTCTGAGAGTCAGGGTACATGTGCCATGGTGTGGATGTGGATGTTAGACGACAACCTTACAAGTTAATTTTAGCCTTCCACCTTGTTGAGGACTGGGTCTCTGTTTTGTTTGCTATGGCAGGGGGTAGCCTAGCTGGTCTGCGTGCTTCTTGCTTCCTCTGTCTTAACTTCCATATTTCTCTAGGGTCACTGAGACAGTAGACAGATACTACAGCAGACTTTACATGGATTTTGGGGATTCCACATTAGGCTTCCCTGAGTCATCTCTCCATCCCTACGCAGCTATTCTTATAGATACCAAAGAGACACACATGGCTCTTCTTACGTCACCTTCCTCAAAAATGTCTTCACAAAATGCCCTTTAAATGTTGTACAAGTTGACTTTTTGCATTGCTAAGAGGAATCCCATGTCTCTAGGAGAGCAATCATTGTGTCTTAAGCATCCTCTGGCTTATTGGCTCCATTTGCATGTTCTAATATGTGTGTAATCCTTTCCTGTCTACTGAAAAGACATCTAGCACCAGCCAGTGGGGAATTAAATATCTTTTATTTGTTTCAACAAAAAGAGGTCCTATGTCTTTAATTCAGAGAACATATTGTTGTCTATGTTTTTTTAGAGTCCATTGAGAACCTTATGTAAGCTATTTTTGGTGGATATACAATTTTTATCATTTATTAATAGAAAAGGAAAATTTACATTATAGACATGATTTTGGATGATTTTTTTTACCTTTTAGATTATGAATATAATCACATCTTTTCTTTGTTCACTTTCCACCCTTTAAACTCTCTCCTTTTTAGTTTACTTTTCAAAACTAAAACAATACATAAACTATAAGTAAGAAAAGAAGAATAACTTTCAGGAGGTTGTATTAGCATTTCCCCTTCAATTAGCTAAAGTGATGCTTCAACATAAAAATGTTGTAGGAACTGATAGGTTTTTGGAATATCTTTTTCTTCAGGCGACTCATTTTTTCCTCAAAATTGTCATCAACAGTATAGCTAAAAAACAAAACCAACTAAACAAAGCAAATGAAAAAGCCTCATCTGGAGTAAGTAACATAAAGCTTGCAAAGACACAAGCTGGACTTGGCCTCAGGACATCTACAGAGGATGGCCCTCCCCAGCAGGTGTTCCTGCAGTATGGAAAAGCCTTCATACTGATCCTAACAAGTCAGAGTTTTGCCAGTATGGAGCTCCAGTTTTTTGGATATTTTTAACATTTTCATGCGGTCTTGACTGAGTTCCAGTCATGGTTTTAAAAAAAGAAAAAAAAAAAACACAAAAACACAACCTGTTGTTGTAAAAATATAAAAATAAAATGGTAATGTTGGTCTTTACCCTGCTAGGTCCGTACAGCAGTGTCCCAAGATATCTTGGCAGAAACACGTCCCAGCCACACACTTTCCTACACTCAAACCCTCACATAAAAGAACACACAACACAATAATCTTAGATCCAATTGGTAAGATATAATTGCCCACTTAAACATACAAAGCCCGGTACTATCCATCCCTTGAGAACATTACTAACAACCTGTAAATACACAGAGCAGAATCTTAACATCACCTGCCATCTTGTCCTGTCACGGCTTCTCAGCCCCTCTCTCCCTCCTGTCTCTTCTCTGTCCTAGTCTCCTCCTCCTCCTAACCTTAACCTTAACCCTAACCCTAACCCTAACCCTAACCCTAACCCTAACCCTAACCCTAACCCTAACCCTAACCCTAACCCTAACTCTCCTGCCCATCCTTCCTTCTCCTCCAATGACAGGCCTCCTTCTATCCTGTACCTACCCCTCACCTGTACTTTACAAATTCAATGGGGAGGTGGTTCTGGTGAAGTCACCTGAGTTCTGAGTACTTGACTAGGCAGCTGTCCTTGGGGCAGCGGAATTAGCATCAAAATACAGATAACTCCAGGGCAAACCACAACAATACCCCACCACCAAGGGGAAAAAAAAAAAAAAAAAAAAAAACACTGAAAAATCATCCTCAGAATTCAGGCAAACATTCACTCAACCCTTTCTTGGTTCTCATTTTTGTCACTGTGTTTTCCATGTAATGAGGTTGGAACCTGTGTTATTATGTGACCAGATCTCATGTATTTGTACCACCGAATATTTGAAGAAAGGTAGCAAAGGAATGCATTGAGTTTAAAATTTCAGATAACAGAATCAGATCTACAGCCATGAAGAAACCCAGAAATCTCATTCCAGAAAGCTTACATATGGACCAAATAGCAGTCAGCATTACAGTTTTCAGTCTCGTCATGACTATAATCAAAGAACAGAGTTGGCACATAATAGATATTAACTTAATGGGTGTATGTGCTGATGATGCACACCACATAAGTGCCAACTAAAAGGCACAGCAGACACTGTTGCATATTACCATGGTAAAAAATTAAGGATGAGGGCTAGACATCAATTCTATTAGGCAAAATAAACAGCATAGGCATATAGAATTATGAAAAAAAACCCAGAAAAGTCCAAATGGTGAAATACAGACAAGAAACTGACAAGCACAGAATAAAGGGATCTTTCTGAAGATTAACAATGTGTAGCCTTGTACCTAATTCTCTAATATACCTCATATACTTATTATATTATCAACTTGGCAAGATCTACAGTCACCCAGGAGACAAATCGCAGAGGCCTGGATGAGGGTGTTTGTAAATTATGAGTGGCATCACTGCATGAACTCCAGCCTAGGACTGAAGAGAAAAGAGAGAGCAAACCAAGTACCAGCATTTATGCCACATTGCTTCCTGGCCATGAGTTAACACGATCAGCAGCTTCAAGCACCTGTTACTTTCACGTTCATACCATGATGGACTGCACCCCTAAACTTTCCTTATCTAACTTGCTTTTCCCGGATGTGTCACTACCACAATAAGAAAATTAATGGATGCAACTTCTTACATCCGTCCATGTCCAATTATCACTATGCTATAGATGAAAAATACTTTATAGGAAAATTTCGTTTTGTTTTCTGTTTTGATAATTTAAGTCACACTGCGTTCATAGAGACTGGCAAAATAAGCAAAACAGTGGATGGGGAACACTGGTAGAAAATGTTGTTTTAAGCCAAATATCAAGGCAAGCCAAAACAATTAGTGAATAGGATTACTCTTTGGGCAGACAGCTAAACCTGGAGCTTAGCTGACCCAAGGGTTCAGACTAACACAACATGTAGAAGCATGCAGCAAAACATGGCAGATTATGATCGCAGATGGCTTTTGTATTCTACTCATTTCTCAACCACTTTAATTTTTCTAGTCCAATAATTATGAGTACAGATTAGACTATATTTTGTACTTTGTCACAAGAACTTTACTTATATTTACTTATATTTTAATACTTGCTATGTTTGTCAATAAAATATATATGACAAACAGTCTGAGAGATAAACATAGTTTTCTTTTTTGTGTAAGAATGTGTGTGTATGTGTGCATGAGTGTGCATGTGCATGTGTGTGTGTGTGCATGTGTGTGTGTCTGTTGTTCTTCTTGTTGCATGTCTATGCATGCACTTATACATGCTCGTTCCTTTTTAGTGGTTTGCATGTACTTCTGGAGCCCTAAGGTTCATGTCAACTATCTATCACCCTGGACTACTGCCTACCTTACATTGAGTCAGCCTCATCTAGATGAACCCTGAGCTTGGTCTCTTGGCTAATCCAGATAGCTAGTCTGATCTTGGTATTCCCAGTCTCTGCCAATCATGCACAGAGATCACTCGTGAGCCAGCACATCCAGCTGGCTCTTAAATGGGGTTTGAAGAGTTGAATTCAAGCCTAATGCTTGAGCAGAAAATGATTTACCTACTGAACCATCTCCCCATACCAAAAACTATATATGTCTAGGCATTGCATTTTGCCTTTTATAAGAGTATCTACTTATATTCAAGGTTGAAAATTCACACATTTAAGACATATTCTGTATGTAATTGGGAGACATACTTCTGCAGCAGTTGATACTTGGCAACTAGATGCAATAAGATGACCAGAGAATGTTAATGGAAAGAGGCTACTTCAATTTCAGTCTACATTAGGATAACAGATAACTAACATTTACTAAGGGCTTAATTTTTATGTGTTCATAGTAATTATAACAGTTTCTCTTAACTTTGATACTGTTATTATTTTGAGTAATTACAATTCCGTGATGCACTGTACAGTGTTTCATTTCTACTTATTTCATAAGATTCAAAGTTTAATATCTTCTAGGTTACATCTCACTTAACACTACACATACAAACAAAATAAAATGCCCCTTTAGACTCTAGGAAATGATTGTCTACAGATACAATGTTTAAAAGGGGTGTTAGTATTTTTAAATACACTAGAAAAATTTCATATGCTTTCAATTATGTAGATGTTTGTTTTCCTTCACATAACGCCAGACACAAAATATTTGCCATGTCTTTCCTATGTAATGACTAAGTTCTTCACACATTGGGCTTCCTTCAATCTAGATCCTCTGAATTTCTATGATCAGTTGGAAGGCAAATAAGAATCTTGTGGAAAGCACAAACAATTTAAAAGGTGAGCTTTATGCATGTGAGACTCTATCCCTCATTCTATGGACTTGAACTCAGTCGTATGATGAAGCCAAAGAATTCTGCGAAATGAAGTCTATTTTGTGGCCCATATAAAGAGGAAATACATATTTAATGAACAGCTTGTACAAATACCCCGGAGAACATAGAAGCAATATCTGTGTGAAAGGAAGAGAACTCCCCACACTACAAATAATTTAAAAGCATGTTTACAAGAAAATGAATAAGTAAATTGAGTCCATTTGTACAAGTGAATAAATGCAGCAGCAGCAAAAACAAATGAACTACACTTGTTAAGACAAGAGGGATGGATGTGTGGAAGCATAGTTGAACAAAATAGCAAGGCCTGGGAGAACATACACAATGCAATATTTTCCAATAGAACTTGCAATTAATAAAAATTCAAATTGCTTTTAAGGCACTTGATAAATATAGAAAATCACAGAATCGTTGGTCACAGAACATAGAATAGTGATTTTCTCTAAGAGTAAAACATGGTGTGAGTTTGGTGCAGAACACAGAGTGTCTGCATACTTTTTGAAAATGATCCTGTACAGTGGCTGGGTGCTCAGTTTCAATGTTAATCTTCTAGTTATTCAACTGTGTAACTCACGCCATTATTTATAGCCAAAGTATTGCATTCTTGAATAAACTTTGACAATAGACAAAAGCACAAGAAGGATATTAGTATTTATTTATCATCGAATATTACAGATTTACCAAGCATCTGGTAGTGGCAAATTTTCCTAATCTTTGAACGCTTTGGGACTGTGCTGCTGGTTATTTTAAACAGCTTCTTAAAGCAGGACAAAGCAGTTAATTATATGCCTGTGGGTGTCTTGTGCTCAATTTCATTTTTGCTTTAATTACTGTTATTTTGTGATTTATTTTGATTACAATATCTAAGTTTTAACATGAGGATTTGCTAGTAAACTGCTTTTGAATATGTTGGAGGAAACTGTTTTCCATGCTAATATGCATTTGAAAAAAATGTGGTTTTTCAATTTCATGGGAGAGTTATGTTTTCTATATTTTACATTTTTAATGAGAGTCAAGACTAAGACATAAAATAAAGTAGATTTTATCTTAAAGTCTATTGGAATAATTTATTTTATGAAATGGGAAACAGTAAAAGAAAACAAATAACTTTATTGAATATGCTGTTAGAAACACCCCATCTATGCACTGGAAAGCCAATTTTCATTGGCTTGGAAACCTAAGACAGAACATTTTGGAATATAGATGTATAGACAAAGCAACAGTTTACAATATGATGTTGCTTGTCTTTGGTTCAGGTATTAAGCTCAGAACCTTATTATATTCAAAAGTTCTCAATGTAGAAAAATGGATGTCGCCCACACCCGCGGATCCCGGCCCGCAGCGCTCTCTGCTCCCAGAACCCGTGGGAGAGATACCTTACCACCTGGTCAGGTGGGCACTCCTGAGGCTGCAGAGCAGAAGAGACCACCAACACTGCCCACCCCTGCCCACATCCCTGGCCCAAGAGGAAACTGTATAAGGCCTCTGGGCTCCCGTGGGAGAGGGCCCAGGTGAGGCAGGAGCCCTGCCTGAGACACCGCCGGAACCTGAAGGAAACAGACCGGATAAACAGTTCTCTGCACCCAAATCCCATGGGAAGGAGAGCTAAACCTTCAGAGAGGCAGACACGCCTGCGAAACCAGAAGAGACTGCTCTCTACACACATTGCTGATTCCAGAGGAAAACACCAGAGGCCATCTGGAACCCTGGTGCACGGAGGCTCCCGGAAGGGGCGGCGCAGATCTTCCTGGGTGCTGCCACCTCGGAGAGCCCGTGGGCAGCACCCCACGAGCGAACTTGAGCCTCGGGACCACAGGTAAGACCAACTTTTCTGCTGCAAGTGACCTGCCTGGTGAACTCAAGACACAGGCCCACAGGAACAGCTGAAGACCTGTAGTGGGGGAAAAAACTACGCACGAAAGCAGAACACTCTGTCCCCATATACTGGCTGAAAGAAAACAGTAAAACAGGTCTACAGCAAAAAAATCCCTGAAAGAATTCCAGGAAATTATAAATAAACAAGTAGAAGCCCATAGAGAGGAGTAACAAAAATCCCTGAAATAATTCCAGGAAAACACAATCAAACAGTTGAAGGAATTAAAAATGGAAATAGAAGCAATCAAGAAAGAACACATGGAAACAACCCTGGATATAGAAAACCAAAAGAAGAGACAAGGAGCTGTAGATACAAGCTTCACCAACAGAATACAAGAGATGGAGAGAGAATCTCAGGAGCAGAAGATTCCATAGAAATCATTGACTCAACTGTCAAAGATAATGTAAAGCGGAAAAAAATTCTGGTACAAAACATACAGGAAATCCAGGACTCAATGAGAAGATCAAACCTAAGGATAATAGGTATAGAAGAGAGTGAAGACTCCCAGCTCAAAGGACCAGTAAATATCTTCAACAAAATCATAGAAGAAAACTTCCCTAACCTAAAAAAAGAGATACCCATAGGCATACAAGAAGCCTACAGAACTCCAAATAGATTGGACCAGAAAAGAAACACCTCCCGTCACATAATAGTCAAAACACTAAACGCTCAAAATAAAGAAAAGAATATTAAAAGCAGTAAGGGAAAAAGGTCAAGTAACATATAAAGGCAGACCTATCAGGATCACACCAGACTTCTGCCAGAAACTATGAAGGCCAGAAGATCCTGGACTGATGTCACAGACCCTAAGAGAACACAAATGCCAGCCCAGGCTACTGTATCCTGCAAAACTCTCAATTAACATAGATGGAGAAACCAAGATATTCCATGACAAAACCAAATTTACACAATATCTTTCTACAAATCCAGCACTACAAAGGATAATAAATGGTAAAGCCCAACATAAGGAGGCAAGCTATACCCAAGAAGAGGCAAGAAACTAATCGTCTTGGCAACAAAACAAAGAGAGGAAAAGCACACCAACACAACCTCACATCCAAATATGAATATAACAGGAAGCAATAATCACTATTCTTAATATCTCTCAACATCAATGGCCTCAACTCCCCAATAAAAAGACATAGATTAACAAACTGGATACATAACGAGGACCCTGCATTCTCTGCCTACAGGAAACACACCTCAGAGACAAAGACAGACACTACCTCAGAGTGAAAGGCTGGGAAACAACTTTCCAAGCAAATGGTCAGAAGAAGCAAGCTGGAGTAGCCATTCTAATATCAAATAAAAATCAATTTCAACTAAAAGTCATCAAAAAAGATAAGGAAGGACACTTTATATTCATCAAAAGAAAAATCCACCAAGATGAACTCTCAATCCTAAATATCTATGCCCCAAATACAAGGGCACCTACATACGTAAAAGAAACCTTACTAAAGCTCAAAACACACATTGCACCTCACACAATAATAGTGGGAGATTTCAACACCCCACTCTCATCAATGGACAGATCATGGAAACAGAAATTAAACAGAGACGTAGACAGACTAAGAGAAGTCATGAGCCAAATGGACTTAACGGATATTTATAGAACGTTCTACCCTAAAGCAAAAGGATATACCTTCTTCTCAGCTCCTCATGGTACTTTCTCCAAATTGACCATATAATTGGTCAAAAAACAGGCCTCAACAGATACAGAAAGATAGAAATAATCCCATGCGTGCTATCGGACCACCACGGCCTAAAGCTGGTCTTCAATAACAATAAGGGAAGAATGCCCACATATACGTGGAAACTGAACAATGCTCTACTCAATGATAACCTGGTCAAGGAAGAAATAAAGAAAGAAATTAAAAACTTTTTAGAATTTAATGAAAATGAAGGAACAACATACCCAAACTTATGGGACACAATGAAAGCTGTGCTAAGAGGAAAACTCATAGCGCTGAGTGCCTGCAGAAAGAAACAGGAAAGAGCATATGTCAGCAGCTTGACAGCACACCTAAAAGCTCTAGAACAAAAAGAAGCAAATACACCCAGGAGGAGTAGAAGGCAGGAAATAATCAAACTCAGAGCTGAAATCAACCAAGTAGAAACAAAAGGACCATAGAAAGAATCAACAGAACCAAAAGTTGGTTCTTTGAGAAAATCAACAAGATAGATAAACCCTAGCCAGACTAACGAGAGGACACACAGAGTGTGTCCAAATTAACAAAATCAGAAATGAAAAGGAGACATAACTACAGATTCAGAGGAAATTCAAAAATCATCAGATCTTACTATAAAAGCCTATATTCAACAAAACTTGAAAATCTACAGGAAATGGACAATTTCCTAGACAGATACCAGGTACCGAAGTTAAATCAGGAACAGATAAACCAGTTAAACAACCCCATAACTCCTAAGGAAATAGAAGCAGTCATTAAAGGTCTCACAACCAAAAAGAGCCCAGGTCCAGACGGGTTTAGTGCAGAATTCTATCAGACCTTCATAGGAGACCTCATACCAATATTATCCAAACTATTCCACAAAATTGAAACAGATGGAGCACTACCGAATTCCTTCTATGAAGCCACAATTACTCTTATACCTAAACCACACAAAGACCCAACAAAGAAAGAGAACTTCAGACCAATTTCCCTTATGAACATTGACGCAAAAATACTCAACAAAATTCTGGCAAACCGAATCCAAGAGCACATCAAAACAATCATCCACCATGATCAAGTAGGCTTCATCCCAGGCATGCAGGGATGGTTTAATATACGGAAAACCATCAACGTGATCCATTATATAAACAAACTGAAAGAACAAAACCACATGATCATTTCATTAGATGCTGAGAAAGCATTTGACAAAATTCAACACCCCTTCATGATAAAAGTCCTGGAAAGAATAGGAATACAAGGCCCATACCTAAACATAGTAAAAAAGCCATATACAGCAAAAACCAGTTGCTAACATTAAACTAAATGGAGAGAAACTTGAAGCAATCCCACTAAAATCAGGGACTAGACAAGGCTGCCCACTCTCTCCCTACTTATTCAATATAGTTCTTGAAGTTCTAGCCAGAGCAATCAGACAACAAAAAGGAGATCAAGGGATACAGATCGGAAAAGAAGAAGTCAAAAAATATCACTATTTGCAGATGATATGATAGTATATTTAAGTGATGCCAAAAAGTTCCACCAGAGAACTACTAAAGCTGATAAACAACTTCAGCAAAGTGGCTGGGTATAAAATTAACTCAAATAAATCAGTAGCCTTCCTCTACACAAAAGAGAAACAAGCCGAGAAAGAAATTAGGGAAACGACACCCTTCATAATAGACCCAAATAATATAAAATACCTCGGTGTGACTTTAACCAAGCAAGTAAAAGATCTGTACAATAAGAACTTCAAGACACTGAAGAAAGAAATTGAAGAAGACCTCAGAAGGTGGAAAGATCTCCCATGCTCATGGATTGGCAGGATTAATATAGTAAAAATGGCCATTTTACCAAAAGCGATCTACAGATTCAATGCAATCCCCATCAAAATACCAATCCAATTCTTCAAAGAATTAGACAGAACAATTTGCAAATTCATCTGGAATAACAAAAAACCCAGGATAGCTAAAACTATCCTCAACAATAAAAGGACTTCAGGGGGAATCACTATCCCTGAACTCAAGCAGTATTACAGAGCAATAGTGATAAAAACTGCATGGTATTGGTACAGAGACAGACAGATAGACCAATGGAACAGAATTGAAGACCCAGAAATGAATCCACACACCTATGGTCACTTGATTTTTGACAAAGGAGCCAAATCCATCCAATGGAAAAAAAGATAGCATTTTCAGCAAATGGTGCTGGTTCAACTGGAGGTCAACATGTAGAAGAATGCAGATCGATCCATGCTTATCACCCTGTACAAAGCTTAAGTCCAAGTGGATCAAGGACCTCCACATCAAAACCAGACACACTCAAACTAATAGAAGAAAAAACTAGGGAAGCATCTGGAACACATGGGCACTGGAAAAATTTCCTGAACAAAACACCAATGGCTTATGCTCTAAGATCAAGAATCGACAAATGGGATCTCATAAAACTGCAAAGCTTCTGTAAGGCAAAGGACACTGTGGTTAGGACAAAACGGCAAACCAACAGATTGGGAAAAGATCTTTACCAATCCTACAACAGATAGAGGCCTTATATCAAAATATACAAAGAACTCAAAAAGTTAGACCGCAGGGGAGACAAATAACCCTATTAAAAAATGGGGTTCAGAGCTAAACAAAGAATTCACAGCTGAGGAATGCCGAATGGCTGAGAAACACCTAAAGAAATGTTCAACATCTTTAGTCATCAGGGAAATGCAAATCAAAACAACCCTGAGATTTCACCTCACACCAGTGAGAATGGCTAAGATCAAAAACTCAGGTGACAGCAAATGCTGGCGAGGATGTGGAGAAAGAGGAACACTCCTCCATTGTTGGTGGGATTGCAGACTGGTACAACCATTCTGGAAATCAGTCTGGAGGTTCCTCAGAAAATTGGACATTAAACTGCCTGAGGATCCAGCTATCCCTCTCTTGGGCATATACCCAAAAGATGCCCCAACATATAAAAAAGACACGTGCTCTACTATGTTCATCGCAGCCTTATTTATAATAGCCAGAAGCTGGAAAGAACCCAGATGCCCTTCAACAGAGGAATGGATACAGAAAATGTGGTATATCTACACAATGGAATATTACTCAGCTATCAAAAACAACGAGTTTATGAAATTTGTAGGCAAATGGTTGGAACTGGAAAATATCATCCTGAGTGAGCTAACCCAATCACAGAAAGACATACATGGTATGCACTCATTGATAAGTGGCTATTAGCCCAAATGCCTGAATTACCCTAGATGCCTAGAACAAATGAAACTCAAGACGGATGATCAAAATGTGAATGCTTCACTCCTTCTTTAAAAGGGGAACAAGAATACCCTTGGCAGGGAAGAGAGAGGCAAAGATTAAAACAGAGACTGAAGGAACATCCATTCAGAGCCTGCCCCACATGTGGCCCATATATATACAGCCACCCAATTAGACAAGATGGATGAAGCAAAGAAGTGCAGAAGTGTAGATCGCTCCTGAGAGACACAGCCAGAATACAGCAAATACAGAGGCGAATGTCAGCAGCAAACCTCTGAACTGAGAATAGGACCCCCGTTGAAGGAATCAGAGAAAGAACTGGAAGAGCTTGAAGGGGCTCGAGACCCTATATGTACAACAATGCCAAGCCACCAGAGCTTCCAGGGACTAAGCCACTACCTAAAGACTATACATGGACTGACCCTGGACTCTGACCTCATAGGTAGCAATGAATATCCTAGTAAGAGCACCAGTGGAAGGGGAAGCCCTGGGTCCTGCTAAGAATGAACCCCCAGTGAACTAGACTGTCGGGGGGAGGGCAGCAATGGGGGAGGGTGGGGAGGGGAACACCCATAAGGAAGGGGGGAGGAGAGAGGGGGATGTTTGCCGGAAACCGGAATAACACTCAAAATGTACATAAGAAATACTCAAGTTAATAAAAAAAAAAAAAAAAAAAAAAAAAAAAAAAAAGAAAAATGGATGTCTAAGCTAAACCCCTCTACTAATCCCGAAGATAAAATGTTTAAAATAAAATAAGTAAAACTCACTGAATCTCATGGTACCCCTTTTTCGTATAACACTCTAGCAAAGATTATTTTCCTTCATTTAAAGTATATCATCAGGGAAACAGAGCCCTGATTTAATGAGTCCACATTAACATGTAATACATGCAGAAGTATAGTTTTAAAAATTTAAGATGAAGCCCCAGTGTCCAATTAATCTCCCTCTTGCACTGTTTTCGTTTAGGTTTTAGCATTTGTGGATGTGCATATTGTTCAAGCATCTTATTTTGACAAAGGTACACACAGAACCTCAAGCAAATACATTTGCATGAGGCTAGTCATGATATTTTGACAAGTTTAGGATGGATAAATATAAAACTAACTCAGGCACTGTGATGTCTGACAGCCGCTGGAGTTGGCTTCATTATTGTCATGGAAATTCTGTATAAAAATAAATTTGACAAGCTTTGTTGTGTTTGGTGCCATTGAAAAAGTTGTTTGTGTAATTTCTTTGATGATTAACTGGCTAGAGTTTTAATGATGCCATCGAAGAGCAAAACAACAAAGCATCATTCCCAGAGATGGCTACCCAGCCGCTCAGAGAACAGCACATTTGGTAAGCTCACCTTAAATACAAGCTGTTAGGTGAGCATAACATTTCAGGAGTTGGGAAAAAATAAAAGTTATAAGTTAGAATTTATAAAGAATTATCAAACAGTGAAATTTTATTCATTTGAACCAAAACATGTAGCTTTTTTTATATTAATTCATCATTTTGATTAGTCCCTTTAAGGCTGTACTGTGTTTAATGAATCCATTATAACACAAACTGCTCTGAAGCACAATGATGCCTCGATCATTAGAGGAGGAAGAGAGGAACCTCTCTCAGAGGAGAATGAGATGGGGGATGATGGTAAGAGCTGAAAGTGGGGGAGGTTTACTGAGAGAACAGGGGGGATGACTTGGGATGTAAAGTGAATAAAAAATAATTTTTTAAAAGCAGGAATGAGCCTCATTGTATACTGTAAAAATTTTTTTTTCTCCACTATGTAGCAATGCACCCACTCTCTTTTTTGGCTGTCTGGTTTGATAAATTGGGGCTTGCTACGTATTAATCGTGCAAATATAAAAATATAAAATCATTTATTTAAGCTAAATTTACAGCACAGAACCAAGAAATTAATAAAAAGAAAGAACATGAGATAATCTGAATGGAGAGTGGAGGGTATTAAAAAAAAATTGAAAATCTCAGTCTCCATCTGTGCCTAGAGCTGGGTCTATCCCACAGCTCTCAGACACAAAACCTGCCAGCAGGGCAGAGTTGGTGTGCCAGGAACTCTCTCCTTCTTAAATCCACAGACCACAGGCCCACTTTCTCTCCACTGACTGTCCCAGAAGACACCTGCCAGGAGCACACAGGGCTCAGGCAACACAAGGTGGTCTTTGCACCCACAGCAGAAGCTGTCCCATAGCACTCCAGACCCAAAACCTTCCCTGAGCTCCTCTCCCATTAGCACTTTCACTCCTAAGTTCACAGGCTCAAAGGCTTACAGGCCCACAGGAGGGACAATCTCCAGGCAGAGACAGCCAGACCATCTAACCATGGAGACAACCATGGAGATAGAAAACCTAGGAGAGAGATCTGGTGTCGTAGACACATGATTCACCAACTGAATATAAGAGATAGAAGCTAGAATCTCAGTGGCAGAAGATACTATAGAAAACATTGACATAATGGTCAAAGAAAATGCAAAAACCAAAAAGCTCCTAACCCAAAACATACAGGAAATCCATAAGCTCTAGAACAAAAAGAAGCAAATTTATCCAAGAGGAGCAGGAGCCAGAAATAATCAAACTCAGAGCTGAAACCAACCAAGTTTAAAAAAAGAAAAGAACTATACAAAGAATAAAAAAATAAAAAGAATAAAAAAATAAAAAAATAACCCAGGAGCTAGTAGTTATTTGAGAAAGTCAACAAGATAGATTCACCCTTAGCCAGACTAACCAGAGTACAAAGAGACAGTATCCAAATTAACAAAATCAGAAATGAAAAGGGAGACATAACAACAGAAACTGAGAAAATTCAAAAAATCATTAGATTCTACCACAAAAGTCTATACTGCACAAAACTGGAAAATCTGGAGGAAATGGACAATTTTCTAGACAGATACCAGGTACCAAAGTTAAATTAGGATCAGATAAACTGTCTAAACAGTCCCATTATCCCTAAAGAAATAGAAGCAGTCCTTAAAAGTCTCCCAACCAAAAAATGGGGACCAGATGGGTTTAACAAAGAAGTCTATCAGACCTTCACAGAAGTTCTAATACCAATACTCTTCAAACTATTCCACAAAATAGAAACAAAAGGAACACTACTCAATTCATTCTTTGAAGCACCAATTATGCTTATACTTAAACCACATGAAAAGTCCCTACAAAGAAAGAGAACTTCAGACCAATTTCCCTCATGAATATGAACGCAAAAAATACTCAATAAAATTCTTGCAAACATAATCCAAGAACACATCAAAATGATCATCCGTCATGATCAAGTAGGCTTTATCCCAGGGATGTAGGGATGGTTCAATACAAGGAAATCCATCAATGTAATCCACTATATAAACAAACTCAAAGATTAAAAACCACATGATCATTTCATTAAATGCTGAGAAAGCATTTGACAAAATTGAACACTGCTTCAGGATAAAAGTCTTGGAAAGATCAGGAATTCAAGGCCCATACCTAAACATAGTAAAAGCAATATGCATCAAATCAGTAGTCAACATCAAACTAAATGGAGAGAAGCTTGAAGCAATCCCACTAAAATCAGGGACTAGGCAAGGCTGCTCCCTCTCCCTACATATTCAATATAGTACCTGAAGTCTTAGCCAGAGAATTTAGACAACAAAAAAAGGTCAGAGGGATACAAATTGGAAAGTAAGAACTTAAAATATCACTATTTACAGATGATATTATAGTATACTTAAATGACCCCAAATTCCATCAGAGAACTCCTACAACTGATAGATAAGTTCATCAAAGGGCTGGATGTAAAATTAACTCAAAGCCTTCCTCTAATCAAAGGATAAACAGGCCGAGAAAGAAATTAGGGAAACAACACCCTTTACAATAGCTACAAATAACACAAAATACCTCGGTGTGATTCTAACCAAGCAAGTGAAAGATCTGTATGACAAGAGCTTCAAGTCTCTGAAGAAAGAAATCAAAAAAGATCTCAGAAGATGGAAAGATCTCCTATGCTCATGGGTTGGCAGGATTAATATAGTAAAAATGGCTATCTTGCTGAAAGCAATCTACAGATTGGATGCAATCCCCATCAAAATTCCAACTCAATTCACAGATCATATGAAGCTCAAGAAGAAGGAAGACTAAAATGTAGATACTTCAATCCTTCTTAGAAGGGAGAACACAGTACTCAGGGGAGGAAATACAGGGACAAATAGTGGAGCAGGGACTGAAGAAAAGGTCTTTCAGAGACTGTCCCAACTGGGGATCCATCCCATATGCAGCCATAAAATGCAGTCCCTATTGCTGTTGCCAAGTGTTTGCTCACAGGAACCTGATATGGGAGTCTCCTGCAAGGTTCTGCCAGAGTCCTACTGATACAGATGAGGATGCTTGCAGCTAACCACTGGACTCAATCAGGGGACCTCAGTGGAAGAGTTAGAGAAAAGACTGAAAGAGCTGAAGGGGTTTGCAACCTTATGGGAAGAACAACAATATCAACCAATCAGACTCCACCACAGCTCCCAGGGACTAAACCACCAACCAATGGGTACACATGGAGGGACCCATGACTCCAGCAGCATATGTAGCAGAGGATGGCATTGCCAAGCATTAAGAGGAAGAAAAGCCCTTGGTCCTGTGAAGGCTCTTTTTCCCAATGTAGTGGAATGCCAGGGCGGTGAGGATGGAGTGGGTAGGTGGGAGTGGGACCATCCGCATAGAAGTAGCAGAAGGGGGAGGGAGTATGGGAGAAGAGGAAAGGGGGATAACATTTAAAATGTAAATATATAAAATATTCAAGAAAAATAAAATTAAAAAAAAGAAAATCCTGGTTTTTAACCTTGTTAATATTCAGACCTATGACCTTAGAGCCTATGATCTTTAGACTTGAATTTAATTGGCATTAATATCTCTCTCAGGAATAATCAAACATCAGATTTTTATCACATAAAAAGGAATCTCAAGCCCCTGTGATACACTCTGCTTAATTTCCACAATTATAAATGGGACATTTATAAGTCTCAGGCTATTATATTAATATAATACATATTATATTATAATTGCACAGTGTATTTTATTATTATTATTATTATTATAATTATTATTATTATTAATTCCTTTGTTATTAGAAAATTTCAAATTTAAACTTCCAGTTAGACAGCTGGGAGTTATGTTAAGAAATGTCTTAATAATTAAATAATGCCTAAAGGGCATTGCAAACGTTTCATTTCTTACTGCTTCTTATTTTTAAAAATTTTATTGCACCTTTATACATAATAAGCATTTTGTCAGTTGTATTTGTTTTAAGGACATAAAAGTGAGACCACAGTGTAACCATTCTTCAGAAACACATTGATTAATTGTTCTTGTGATTGTTCTATGTTTTTCTGGTTTCCTTTCGATCATTGGTCTACAGAGTTTCATAGTATTCCATTACTTGGATGTTCCACAAGTTATTCACCCTTCTGCTATAAAGATTTTTCCTAATGTGAGCAATGTTATCATCCTGAACATGCTAATTTTTCTCTTAGATACATATATTATCCTAGGGCAGTGATTTTCAAATGGTTGATCATGAGACAGAACAAAATACCTCAGAAATCTCTTTTGTTTTGACTACTAAGTAAACATACTTTCTCAAAAGTTCAAAAACAGTACTCATTTGAGAAAGTTTCCTAGTTGGTTTTCTTTTATACGGTTCTTATGGATAGATATTTTATTTTAATATGTAAATCATTTCATCATCTAAGTTTTAAGATCACAAGATTAAGAGAATAAAGGCTCTGTTTCATCAAGTTTGACTAAGGAACTTAGTTTGAGATGGCTTCAGTCTTACCATCGTGTCTTTGAGTGACCCTTCTTTGACTGAGTGGTGCATCGTGCAGGAGCAGTGAGATTGGCATCTCAGTAACGGCATCATGGACATACATGTCAGCTTTGAAAGGAGCTCATGGGTTCTGATACACAGTATTCCTGACAATGGAAATTCGAAAGTTTATTAGGTATTTGCAGTGATAGCAGCAGTGGGGTGTTTTATTTTTTAATAAATCACATATTAAAATCAAACATCAGTCAGAAAAACTATTTTTTTAATCCACAAAGTTGCATAAACACCAGAAGTCTTTGAAGACAGCCTGACACTGCTTTGAATAGGATTTTAAAGAAGCTCAAGGCACACTTATTTTTAAAAAAGAAGCTGTACATGTTTGTTGAAGTTTAAAAATTATTGGTTTATTTGCAAGCAGCACCATACAGGGCAAGGTAACTCAAGTGGAAACACACAAATAAGTATAAATGGTTGTTGACTATGTAAATCAATGACAACAACAGGTTTGAGCAATATGTATATTGTATATAGTGCAGTGTTCATGCATATATCATATGAGGAATCTTTAGGTAGAGAGAAAATACATCAGTGATCAGTTTTCATGTTTTCTAAGAATTTGTAATAGTCTTAATTTATATATTGTTTCAAATGTCACTGAATGTGTCAGAGTCACTGGGGTAACCATAAATAGACAATTAAAGAATTGGTAGCTTTTCAGACAAAGAGAAAATGTAAAATTAAACAATAAATTGTACCACCCACCCCAAAGCCCAGCAATCATCATAGTTACTGATGAAATACTGAAGCATTTTGAATGAGCAAGGATGCCTATTATTAGCAATTACTAAAAACATTACAGTTCATATTGTCAACATTTTCTCAGAGCTTCCAAAGAGGACAGTAAAGAAACGGTATGAAAGGAAAAGGAGGAAGTGAACGATGCTTATATACTTATAGATAACAGAAGGTCAAAATGACTTCAAGTGAATAAATGTGCTTACCAGGTTCAGTGGAACAAAGCTTTGTTATACTTCCATACAACAGCCATGAACAAGTGAAATTGTTGGAAATTATATCATTTCCAAGGAGTAGAAAATTATATAATACAGTAAAAATTTAATATCATTAACTGTAAGTCTTTTACCATTTGGCAAATCCACTGTTATGACAAACATGAACAAGATAACAAAAGTCATTTACAATGGGTTTAAATCAGCAATATTTGTAACAGTTCAAAACTGAAGAGAACTGAAGTATCAACCATAAATAGTTAATAACTCGTAATAAATATATTGTGACATATTCTTAACATATAATCATAGACAACAATAGGAGTGAACCCATTAGTGTTACAAATAACAGCATATATTAATCTCACAAAAATTAAATTAATATCCCTAGTATAAATCCAATATTGATCCTACCATTTTATTTTATAAAGGTCAAAAAATTTCCATGACAATAGAAGTCATATTAATGGCTTACCAATAAGAAGGTTGGAAGTAATAACTGTGGGAGGGTATGACAGATGCTTCTAAACTATCAACACAATTATTTTTATTTTTATTTCATTTATAGATACATGGAAGATGTGTTCTATCTCTTCTGTATTCATATAAAGAAAAGCAAAACATAACAATTTACACTAGTTGAAATTGTGTATTGTATATTTAAGTTTTTCTTCAGTTCCATTCCTAAAACTTCCAAGTACAAAAGTGTTAATCTCCACATGTCAGTATCAGGAAGTAGGAGATATCAATATTTGGGGCCTAAAAGGAGGTCTTTGGATTATTGAGTGTCTTCAAGACAGCTTGTGGCTTGTTCTGTTCATCTCTGTCTTTGTCTCTATTCTGTCTCTGTCTATCTTTCTGTCTCTATCTCTCTATCTCTGTCTGTCTGTAGGTGTATCTGTCCATCTCCCTCTACTTCATTGCTTCCCTCTCACCTTCCACCTCCCACATCTTCTCAGCAATAATAATTTTTTCTTAGTATGTTCATTTTCAAGCTTCCATGTGTTTCATGCAGAGTCTATACATATACGTTTACTGTCAACCCCATTGTATACTATGACTTCCCAAGAACCAGAAAAACATTTCCACATAGCAAACCCAAAAATATAAAGACTCTTTTCTCTCTTTGTCTGCTTTCGATTTGAAAATTATTCTTCCTTTCCTCTTCTAGTTTGACAAATATTCTGGGATCTGTCCTCAAATAAAACAGGATGAAAATAAGGGGAGAGAAGGGGTGATTCTAGGAAATCAAATTCAGAGCAGAGTAGGAAGAGAGCTGCTGTATTTCATAATCAAGTTTCATCAGTAATGTAGACAGACTCTTATCTGTTTTTGTGTGTGTACTTTCAGGGGATCAAATTAAGCTGGCAAAATTTTCAGCATTTTTTTCCCATTAAGATGGAGTATTAGAGTCTCACTGCTGTGAACAGACACGATGACCAAGACAACTTGTTTAAGGGCATTTAATTGGGGCGGGCTTACAGGTTCAGAGGTTCAGTCTTATCATCAAGTTGGGAACATGACAGCGTCCAGACAGGCATGGTGCAGGAGGAGTGGAGAGTTCTAAATCTTCACCTGAAGGCTGTTAGGAGAAGACTGACTCCTATGTGGTTAGGAGGAGGGACTCATTGCCCACCCTCACAGTGACACCCTTCCTCCAACAAGACCACGTCTACTCCAACAAGGCCACATCTTCTAATAGTGCCACTCTCTTGGCCAAACATATTCAAACTAGCTCATGCCCATTACACTAAGTTGGAAACTGACGCGACAGTTTCTCTATGTAACAGAAAGCAAACCTCTGAGGCCCCTACTTCCTTCTCTTAGGACACTCGTAATGTCTTCCACTAGATATCTCAAACCCAATGGCCAGATGGAAGAAAGGCACACACTAAGCAAGGCTAGGTAAGAGCATCCAGCTAGCTATACTAAGCCAGGATTGAGTCATCCATCACAGGCACCCCATGTATTAGTATAGACGTCTTCATAAAATTAGAGCCTCAAAGTACCTACGTTACCCATCTCTTTCAGCTAAAGATCTGAAGTCAGGTAGCAGACACTGGCCTGAATTCCACACCATGAAAATTTGTGAACATAATCAGATATAAATTTTTTATATCATATAATAAACAAGACTTTAAATTTGGTCATGTTGGATAAGGGAAACTGAAATTTTCCTACTCTCCTATAGGTGCAAAAAAAGATGGGTTACAATAGAGAAAAAGACAATTCTTGGGGAAAAGAACTTTGGTAACTGTAATTTTTTATAAAACAACTGATCCCAACTGTTCAAAGCACTGAAAGGAACTTTAAGAATACAATGTTTGGGGGAGAAGCCGTGGCAGGACAATGGAGGCTGACGTAAAGATCTCGCTCTGTGTATCTACAGGTTGTTATCAATGTTCCTAAGGGATGATTGGTACCAGGCTTTGTATGTTTAAATGGGCAATTATAGCTTATCAATTGGATCTAAAAAAAAAAAGAATACAATGTTCATGTGGCTGAAACTATAATATGATAAAACATAAATATTAGCTACCTGGCCATTTATCTATGTTCTAAAATGCAAATGTGTGTATGTTACTTGAAGAAATTTTAAGTTATATGTAGTAAAAATGTTTGGATATATATTTATACCATGGTTTGGATTTAGTAATGCTTATTCATCATCAAATATTTAGTGCAAAACTTGTTTGACTTCTCATATTTTATTAAAATATGTTGGAGAGGCAAGTTGATTCAAGAAGTAATGTACAATAGATAATATATATGTATATATATAGTATATACAATATATAATATAATACAATATATAATAATATATAATACAATTTAGATTATATTTAGACATAATAATGGATACTGACTTTAAGATCATGAAATTATGAAATATGTAATTATTTTACTATATACTACCAAAAATATTTGCTAAAAACTGAAACCTTTTGCTGCATGTGGTAGCAAACTTATTTTTATTTTGTTAATTTTATATTTAAAAGTTTTTTCATACAACATATATGTGTATATTGATCATATTCTTACCCCTCCTTAAATTCTCCCTGGTCTTCCTCATTTCTCCTCCTACTGAATTCCGTGTTCTCTCTCTCTCTCTCTCTCTCTCTCTCTCTCTCTCTATATATATATATATATATATATATATATATATATATATATATATAAATGAAAAAATATATATATACTCCAAAAATGAAACTAATGCAAACAATACTACCAAAACAAACAAAAATAAATCATACCCACACGAAAAAAACCTGAAGTACATTCAGTGTTGTTCAAACACTCCTCAGGATATGTATATATGGATGAGGGAAATAAAATTTTCCCAAATATTCCTGCCTTTGATTAGAGTTGATATGCACAGTGACACTCTATTTGTGAAAATTAGCTTCTTGGTTGGGGGGGCATTTTTACACTACACTTCTCAGTGCTGGGATTTTATCTTGTTTAAATGCCTTACGTATGCTGTTACAGTGTCTGTGAGTTCATATGTGTATGAGTCCTGTTTGTGCTGGATAATGGTATTTCCTTTTGCCATCCACCACATCTGGCTCTTAAGATCTTTCTGATTCCCCTTTCACAAAATCATGAGCCTTGAGATGATGTTTTCATAAAGACATCATAGTAATGAGGGTTCACTCTGCACATCTTCTAATTGTTTTGGATCTCTGTGTTAATTACTACCTACTGCAAGAAGAAACTTTTCTGGTGAACATTAAACAACTCTCTCATATATAAGAAGAGCATATATGTCATGAAGATTCATTTTATTGCTATGATTCTTTAGCAGTATAATAATATTTTCCCCCTAGGCCCATGGTCTATCTAATCTCAGATTCTTGGACATGTTAGTGGTGCCATCTATGAGTTCCATCTTGTGGACACAGAGTGGGTCTTCAATCTAAACAGAAGTGCTTGGTTACTCTCATATTGGACTAGTATATCTTATACACACATCTCAGTTATAGGCTGAAGGCTTTGTAGTTGGATGAAGTCGATAATTAATTTTCTCTTTTGGTGGTGTGCAAAGTGCCTGCCAGCACCATGAACACTGATCAGCAGGAATGAAGCTTCTAATTGGGCACCAGCTCCATTTCCCTACATTTGATTAAATAAATCAGTTGTATCATCAGCAATAGGGAATTGCCCTCAGGTAATGGGGAGGCAAATAACCTGTGATGGTTAGGGTGTTCTATGATCTCTTGTTGGCCAATGACTTGACAAAACATAACCCATTCTTTGTACCAAAGTATAAGATGTCTAGAAAGGGCACTGTCTTCGCATTCATATGGCGCCTTCATTTAACTTCCTTTCATATATGCATAGATTTTAGAAAGCAGCTACAGTGTTAGATTCTCATGTGCATTTTAAAGCCTATAGTGTTAGCTTTCCCTTCCCATATTCCTTCATTTACCCTGCCCTCCTTGTCTGCTTCCCCATATTATCCTCTTACCCTAGTTTCCCCGTTATTATTTCTTTACAATGCTATACTCTATTTTCTCTTCCTTGGAAGGACGTTTTTTCCTACTGGTCCTTGACTCTGTGGTTATGGAGGTTGAAACACTCACCAAAATTTGAAAACTAGCATCCACATATAAGAGAGAACAAGAGAACATAATATTTGTTTTGGGAGATCTGAGGTATCTCATTGGTATAATTGTTTCTAGCTCCATCCATTTACCGTAAATTTTGTAATTTTACTTTCAATTATATATGAATAATATTTCATTGTACACTTGTATCATGTGCTCATTTCCCATTCATCTGTTGATGGGCATCTAAGCTGCTTCCAATTTCTGACTTTTACAAATAGAGCCGCAATTAACATGGATGCACAAGTTTTTCTGTAGGACAGTGAGGAGTTCCTTGGCTATGTAGCCAACAGTTGTATAGATGGATTTTGTGGTGGAATGATTTTCTACTTTCTGAGGAACTCTCACCCTGATTTCAACACTTACATTCTCACTAGCAATTCATAAGTGTTCCCCTTTCCTCACATCCTCACTGGCATCGCAACCATGCTGGTGTTTTATTGATTTTAGCCATTCTGATTTGGATAAGATGAAATCGCAAAGCAGTTTTAATTTTCATTTCCCCAATGGCTAAGGAGGCCGAACAACTTTTTAAATTGTTCAGCTAGTTTTGTTCAGTTTCTTTGTTTAGTTTTTCTATGCACGTTTTAATTGGGTTGTCTGTTTTCTTCATGTTTAGTTTTCATTGTTTTCTCTATATATCTTATCTACTAACCTCCTATCAGATGCTAGATTGGTAAAGACTTTTTCTCATTCTGTATGCTGTCATTATGCTGAGAATGATGTCTAGCTTGTTATACAACATCATGGGCTTCATGATGTCCCATTTACCTGGTCTTAATACCTGGTACAACTGTGGTTGCATAGCAAAGACATTCTCAAACAATACAAAAGAACTAAATATTTCAGTAACAAGAATGAATCCATAAGGCTAGTTAGTAGCGTCAGCCACAACGACTATCTTATTATCACATCTTAACAATAAAATATATTCCCTCTTTTGTGATTGAGAAAAATAGACTGAAATATTTGATTTTAGATTCTCAATATACCTTTAATGTCATCTTGGTCCCTCTTTTAAACTAAAGAGTCCTTGACTTCTTGGAACGAAATTTTGTGTGTCTTCATGTTATTTTTAGAACTCTAACTTTCCAATTACTGATAAAAATATTAAAGACAGCTTTAGCAGCATGGTTTATATATTATAGTAATGCAAAACTATGTGAGAGTTGTATAAACAATGTCAGTATGTTTCTCTAGAACTAGAGACAGGAGACAGGAACACTTTAGGCACCTCTTCCTGCACGCCTTGACCTTCCCCTTTCTAAGATAAAAATACTTTAAAAAAATCCATGAGTCACAGAAGAGTATTCCTCACCCCTGAGTTGACACATTGTACCCCAGAACAGTTGAGTATCTCGCCCAGCTTGAATCTTCTACACTATGACTGGTTTAGATTCAGCGGTTCTCTTTGAGGAAGGAAATCCTATGTACCTACAATGCCTGGCTGGATACCAGAGTCATATACCAGCGAGCACACTGAACTGGCTGTTGCTGGGCTGTGCAGAAGCATGGAAAGCATCCGCTGTGTAAGAGTGTCTGGGAACTGGGCTGCCTGAGCGCATCCTAGAAATCCACTGTGAATACTGAATTGTGAACGTGAATATTGTACCTTGACACCTATGGCAAGTTCCTAGGAAAGCAAAGATGCTATAATACATAAGAACTCTGCCTTCCCTAGCAGGCATACCCATCCACCCAAATGCTGTGAAATGCATCTGCCTGGTATATCGATCTCTTCAAGAATCCTCAAAATAACTGCCAGCTTTTTATTGATCTTGCCAAATTCTATTTACCTTCCAATGACTATGTAGTTTATTTACAAGCCACTACTGCCTAACAGTCTATGAGGTAGCCAATGAGAGGGCCCTACACATCAGGTACACAGTACACTGTGTAGCAGCAGCCAACATATCATGAGTCCTCGGCTAGGTGAACTTGACTTGAAATCAATTGCCCTGATGTTAGAATGAAAATAGATGCAACAGGTTCAACAGAGAGCTAGGCACTGTGGCAAAAGTATTTCCTCAGAGCTCAGACAATACCAGTTCCTGAAGAGGTGACCAGGAGATAATGGTTTTAATAATGCTATCTAATCTAATTATCTAATATATGATAATGGATCAATAATGCTATAGTTGTAGAAAAATCTGCAGTATACTTCCAGGTCTAGGGAAGCTTCTAACCACTTCCTACACTCCATAGACATTATTACAATAAAGCCCTAGGACATGAGGAAAGGCATGATCCAAGTCTGCAGGACAGAGAAGAGGCTAAGTGACCCATTTACTTTGGGGGATGCAAACAGCAAATCTGACAGTGAGTGGGATTGAAATGATAACTGCCTTAAAAGTAAATAATTTGGAGAAAAAGGATTAAGATAGCCAAGAGATTCTCAACGTTCACCTCTCCCTCTGCAGGACAAACATAGCAAGTAGCTGTGTGGCTGTATTTGAATGTCCTGACCCTACTTGGAAGTATCAGCGCCATGCCACAACCTGGATCTAAGTGGAGGGAGGGGATACTTTGACCCCCCTCATGATTGCTCATGTTGCCCTGGCAAAGGACTTTGTAAATTGCAGGCATAAAATCTGAAGTAGGGGAGGATATAGACAATGACAGACAAGGAACACCACCCCTGTGGAAGGAGGAGCTATACAATTAGATTCCCAAAGCCCCTTCTACCTGAACTACACTTGGCATAGCTGCTAGAGAGTCCAATCCCTGTATGATCCATGAAGACAGCAGGTCTATTCAATTCTGCCACACTATTTTCTGTGCTTAAAGTAATTTATTACAGCCAATGAAACTGTAGAAATCCTATAATATGCTGTTCAGCAGAAATTAAGTTAACATCAGAAAGAGAAAAAAATGCCTAACAAGAATCTTCAGGGGGAGATGGTTTATTAAAAATGTTTCCTATAAAAAATGTCACCTATAGGAGTATTAGTGATACCTGAAATATCAGACTCTTAGATCTTTGTGCCAGAGCATAAAAGTATGCAAATTGTGTAGAAAACTCAAAACAAAGATACATGATTCGTGCAAAAGATCAAAAGTAGAAGCTAATTTTATCAACAGATACCAAAGAAGTAAGTATAGAAAATATTTAATTAAAAAATTTAAATGGATGTTTACAAATATCTTAATGAGATTCAAGAGGTACAGATAAAGTGTAAAAAAAATAGAGAAACAATGTAGTCTATGAATTCTCATTCATTTAGCAATGATTTAGAAAAGGAACAACAACTGTTTGAAATGAAGAGCTCTACAAGAATCCAACCCTGTCATCTGAGCACTGCGTGCTCTGTCGGCCACCCTATGTAGAAACCTCCATTCTCACTACCTGAAAACAATGAACCCCTTTCCAAAGTGGGAACTCTAAATCCTGCTGTCACCTTCATTACTACCTGAGGACCCAGTGGGTTTCTTGACACTTCCAGACAGGGATCTCCATTCATGCTGCCTAATGATCACATGTCTCAATATATCCCCACCAAACCAATTTGATACCATTCTGTAATGTTTGTCTCTATTGGCTTATTTTCACAGTTCTAAAAGGTGCTATGTGCACTATAATGGCCTGGTATGATGTACTCACAGGTGCAATGACAAGGAGAATGCTAACAAAAGGAATGCCTTCAATAATACAGAACTCGTGCCTAGCAGCGATAGGAGGTTAAAAACCCGTGGCTAGTTAGATTATAGGCCCTATGCTATTATTCAGCTGTATGAGCTTAATATGAAAATGACTCTTATTGACCAGCAGTTTAGTACAACCACAATCAGAGAACTTTTTGCCATAAATGATGATTAATACCAAGACCTACAACTGGTCAATGTGTAGAGCTATGAGACTCAGGATTCTTCAGACCAAAATGGGGCATCAATATTACACTTCACTCATCCAATATTCTGGGATCATCACGTAATTGGGGGCAGAAAGATTATAAGAGATAGAGGATATGGCATTTTCCAGGCATAGTAGGGAAGTTGTATTTACAAACTTGTAGCAACGATAATGACATAGACAAAAGGTATATAAGCCTCAGTGGAACCTCTCACAGATGAATCAGCAGATGGCTGCCATGAACCTCAGTAGTGCAAATTGCTAGCACAGGTTTTGGCAGCCCCCCCCGCCCGGAACAACAGCATGGTGGTCTGGAAGCTCATCAGGGCAGACTCTGAGCACACAGCTGTGGAAGTATGGAGCTGCAACAAAGTTTCATCCACAAGAGACACTGGACATTCCTTGCTACAAAGGCATCTATTCCTGTTTATTCATGTGCACACGTATTTTTTTCTTTCCCCCATTTGTTCACATTAAGAATTATCTGATTGACTGTGTTGGTCTGTGCTGATTAAATTTGATGTGAAATCAGGTTGAGAAACCATCTTGTGTGGACGGCAGCTTTGCTCATATTTCCCAAGGTGCCATGAGCCACATTGAGAAGCTGCTCAGTTAATTTGTTATAATTGTTTTTATTCTCAAAATTATAGCTCTAATGTTTGCATATAACGGAAGTAGTTATCATGTTAGTAATACCTCTAACACTATAAACCCCACCCCCAAATTAGCCAGTAATCCTGTAGGAAGGGACTGAATGATCAGATGTTTAATCATATGAGTAGAATGTAAATATCACTGAGCACTGTTTTCTAGTGTATCAAGTTCTTTTACGCATCATCGCTCACTCCACTGTGCTGTTGTCATGATGTGTGTAACAGGGAGTGTGGCTAGTGACGGAGATAGACCTGGATGCACTGTAAAGCTCATTGAAGGTTTCAGAATTCACACTCCGGTTGCCTCTTGTAATGTGGACCTCTTCTCACATACATAGTGCTAATATAAAGACCTTTTTCTGCACTATATGCACACAGGCTAACTAAAACAAAGCCACTTTTAATACATTCCTCACGGAGAGCACAGGTGATTATGTTGCTCCCACCCGTAGCTCAACCTGATGGTTGCTGGAGAAGGAGACTCAGCTCTCTTTAGGACTAAGGTCCCTGAGATGCTACTCATGGTTCAGGAGGATACACCTGTATTCATGTACATGATAACAACACTGTGAGGACTCAGTTGGCTTAAAAATAAAATACAGAAACTGAGGAAGAATACTTCTGGAGGAGTAGGAAAGACATTAGGGACAGATTTGATCAAAACAAATTATGTGATTGGGTGAGTAATATATGCTATATGGACTCATTAGAATATTATTTAACCACAAAAATAATGAAATTCCACATTTGCATAAAATGCACACACATGATAAGAGGAGGCATTTTACCAGATTGAAAAAAAAAAACAAAATAGAATCAGAAAGCCAACTGATAGTGATATTGATATGATATAAACATTAGAGAGGATAGAAAATGGAAGAGGATGTATTTATAAATATAAATATGTGTTGGCTTTGATCCAATAATATTATTTATATGTTAAAAATCATACTGTACTTAATTTATCTACACAATTAATACATTTTTTATCCACAAAATAATTCCTAATATAAATATATATGTTGATAGCTTAGAAAAATATTTTATTATTAATAATAACTGAAAATATTAATATAATGATAGTCTTAGATAGTTTTACTTGAAATCCTAGTAGCGTTTCTAGGGGAAAGCACTTTATGATTTCATCTTCACATAATGGTCCTACGAGGCAAGACTAGCTGACTTTATTCTTTCTCAAATGAGAGATATGAGATGTTAAGTTATACAAATCCCACAATCAGGAAATAATAAACTAAAAAAAAATATGGTAACAGGACCTAACTCCTAATCATTTTCTGAACTGTTTCACCTGTGGATTTCTTAAATCTTAGAATATTAAGAACACATTGCGAATTCGTCTTAGAAACCAAGTAAAGTCTATTATAAAGACACTTGTGTGGAGGACTCCCAGTAGCAACACGTGGTCGCCTTGCTGCACACTTCCTGCAGTATTTGCTCTTGCACTAATCCTAAAGTATGTCACCATCTGGTACAAATCATGCCTTTTGCTTTATCTGTAACTGTACTACTTTATGTCATAGCATCAAGTCAACATGTGTTCTCCATTATACTTTATTCTCTTCACATTGAAATAGTTGTTAAAATAACATGACACAGTTTCTCCAGTTTCTGTATTGACTCTTCTTACAATTTTAGTAGCAAATAAATTGCCTGAAAAAAAACATTGAGAATTTGACTGACTTTATTTTCATTGGTTTTGCATATGATATTCTTTGAGGACCTATGAAAATGCTGTAAGCCAGAGTTTGTTAAAAAATAAGTCCTATCCCAAGAAGCCTAAAATGCCACATCTCAAAGACTATTGATTACATTAAAAAGACACTAAGAATGTTGAGAACAGCTTTTCTCTGCTCGAGATTTCAGAATCCAACAGACTTTGGGAAATAAAATTTTTCCTTCATGATCTCTGCTCGTTTCATTTTGTTCTACTCATTGGTACTGCTTCTCGTTTCTCTCCTGTGACGTGATTGTTTTCCTTTAAATACACATAATTTTAATTCAGTTCATTTATGTTCGGAACTGTGCATCTGAGGGTGGGTGTCTGCAGAAGCCAAAGGAAGGCTTTGTTACTTCTGGAGCTGGAGATTCCCACAGCTGTGAGCTGCCTGACACGGTGCCGAGAATTGAACAAGACCTATATGTTCTCTTAACTACTCTCCAATCCTACCACTGTCTTCCACTGCAGTCTGTCACCTATGTGTTGGGTGTTGCAGTAAATATTAAAAATCGTAACCTTTTATCCCATGCAAGTGCCGGTACCATTTGGACACACCGCATCTGGCAGGTACCTTTATCTCAGCGGCGGCTGGTTCCAGTGTGGCACTACTCCATGTTACCTTTTGCTATCCTCTAACCTCTGCAATCTCTCAGCTCCCAAGGCTAGCAGCCCTCTCCTGGCTGTCTCTCTGCTAGGCGGGAACTCTCTGGTCCCTGCTACTTGGTAAAATCAGGACACTAGAGGTCCAGCAGTGGGTGGCCTATCACGGCTCTCTGTCGCGGACTCTGCGCACACTCCAGCAACTGCCCCCTTGGTAGTTAAAGTATAAACTCCCAACAACCCGTTAAAATCAAGACTCAAAGAGCTGTAATTTAGCAATCAGATTTATATGTTAAATTCTCAATCCACAATACGTCCACACAATAAACTCACAACCAATTGATAAAAATATAAACCACCCACCTAGATAAGATAAATTGACCTATAGAAATCCATCCCTTAAGAAATATTCATTACTTTTGGCCATTCAAAGCCACCCGAATCTGGGTGGTCCTTCTCTGTCTCCATCTTGATTCTTCTCTCCTTTCCTCTTCTCTCCCACCTTACAAAAACTTTGTCCCCGCCTTATTTTTTACTATCCAATCATGGGTCTTGCCCCAACTGTGTCAGACCTTACCTACATAAAGACACCAACCTACAGTTGGGCTGTTTTGTTCTCATCAAAGAAAAACACCTGCTGCTGACAGTGGTTCCAATGAAAGCCATACAGAGTAAGCCTTGCTTCTGGAATTGGACTTGCTAGGAACCCTTTTCTGTTTCTATACATTGGTTGTCCCTTATTGGTTATACAACATGAATAAGATCATGGAAGGCACACTGAGCTCAAAGTAATATACTGGGACTGGGAAATGGTTCATGTCATTCTCAAAGGAGAAACACGAGAGTTCAGATATTCAGAAGCCCAGAGCCCACATAACTGCTGGGTGGGTACAGTGGCCCTCTGTAATTTCAGACTGAGAAGGCAGAGGCAAGCAAGCTTCACTGCATAAGTGATCTCAGGGTCTACATGGATAAGGCATAAGAACAACACTGGATGATTCCCAGTGTGAACATCCACACATACCAGTGCTCCCATGAGAGCAAACAAGAATACCCATATGCACCACTTGCTAACGAATGATGTGGTGGTGAGGTATATGACCTCGATATTAAATAATGTATAGTACAGCAGGGGAACATATCCAGTAAAGTTCATAAAAATCTGGAGATTATCGTTTCAGGACATACTAATGTCAAGGAAGACAGGAACGAATGTATTTTAAAGGTTATGATATGCTGTGACCTAAAGCAATTGTGAATACAATAGCATTGAATGTGAATGGGCTAGTACCTCTACGTTGGGAAATATAGTTCTTGGGGTATATTCACAAAGCCCATATAGCTGAATTATATGGTATATAGTGTATCTATTTTTAGCTTTGCAGCAATATCTACACTAATATCCACAGTGGCTTTGCCACTTAGCACATCCCCAACATGGGATAAATGTTACCTTTTCGCCAAACTTGTACCAGCAATTAAAAGTTTTAAGTATAGAATTTATTTGACTTTCATTCCTTAGTAAAAATCCTGAAAATGTCACTTCGTTTTGATAGCTAGAAATTTTCTTTTCTTAAACCTTTAGTTTGGGTTTCTCCTGAAAATGAAATGATCTGGCATAATTTCATTTTAGTTTAAGTGAGGGAAAGTAAACGAAACCTCTGGTGAATAGATTCTGTACAACTGTGTTACTTGCTACGTTATAATACACACCTTGAGAATGATAAAAGTCTTAATGAGTAGGTACGAAACATTAGAATACCATAAGTATTTAGATACCACCCAAACTAGATCCGAGAGGTGTCGGAGTCACGTGGAATGCTTTTGGAACCACAACATACCCAAGTAAGTTATAAGCCAGGTCTTTATTACTGATTTCATTATCATGAATACTGAGTTAGTAGAAGTGCAATGGTCTTCGCTCATACCTGTCATCCACTTTCTCTTCATTACTTTCTAAATATGTTCCCCGCCCCTCAAACAGATAAACAAAAGCACTGCGATTAAACAAACAAAAGAATGCTCACAAAACAAAATGCCCAGCGATGAAAGAGGAACTCAGATAGGTTGAAAAATACATGGAGTTAAGAAATATATATCAAAAATGATAGCGAGGGGCAAGATATGGATAAGAGAAAAGCTGGAGTCAGGAGAAGGGTAAAAGGAGAGGAGGGATAAGGAGGAAGGGTACACATTGGGAGAGGGACCTTGAGAACAGGTAACGAGGGTGTGTGTGGCTGGAAATTGGCATTGTTATTATGACCTCAGGCACAACTGTCTTCTATTCTCTATTGCCCTGTGTGGTGTCAAGTGCCTAGGTACCTTACACAGCTCAGTACTGTCCCTGGCTTCCCAATAATCATTATCATGAACAGTAGTTTGGTATGGGCACATCTTCATCAGAAACAAACCTTCCTTGGTTTTATATTTATTTGTTGAACATAAGTATTTTTGAGCCTCATCTACAGAGCCGTATCATAGCAGCTTCCTTCCCACTGTATCTTGCAACTTGCCAATCGCGTATCGTTGCCAACCTGCATTCTAAGTTAGTGCTATTCTTTTGGTCCATTCTGCCCTTAAACCTCAAGAGTTGCTTCAGCAGAGGCCCTCTGTATAAACAGAGCAAGATATTTCTGGCTCCCAACACATACCTCGTTTTGTCAAACATGTATATTCTTTTTGTCTTTTGTCAAACTATTTAATTGAGTCACGGTAAACATCTCAAAGAAAACATAGACAACACTTTTGAATTTCTTTGGTGTACTATTTTCTTAAGTAATGATGGACTAAAATTCAATGACATAAAAACAAATGAGAAACAAAGAAAGAAAGAAACCACATCTACATCAGCACTCAGCCTGGAGAATGGAAACAAACTAGGAAATACACATGTATACGACATTTGTAACTCAGATGTTACCAAAGCATTGAGAGGTCTTTGGGTTTTATTTTGAGGCAAGATTTTTACATTTCCTATGAACGTGGAGGGTAAAACACGCATGTGTTGATGATTTGGTTAGTTCTTATTCAATCTGTATAAAAGAATTGTTCTAAGAATCTTGGACATTATTCTCAAGTGAGGACAGAAGGGATCAAACACACATTTACACAAATGTGCTCAATTTCAGGGCCATTTAAAAATGCAGCTTTTAATGTTTATCGAATCATTTTTTTTAAAAACGCTGTTGGGATTTTAATCCCCTTTTCTACTTCTTTCGGACTAAATGTAGGTCACATATAACAAAAGTATGTTTCTAGGGAAAATTTCTAGTGCAGAAAATTCCTCACAAAGCCCTTTGTATTCCATTAGATGATTATTATCTATAAAGCAGTCTCTTCACTAAATAACTTCTACATTAGAGCTCCATTGTGATATTAAAAAGAAACAATCAGCTATAAATCTCAGAAATATACCATTATTACATTGAACATACATCCAAAAATGATACAGGAAAACTTCCAGTGTCTAAAACCATGCAGATGCTAAAGATACAAAGTACTCATAAGGAGCAGATGCTGATAAGCAGAGTTCAACAGGTAGCAATGCTTAGTGACTAGACATACACAAACGAAAGCAATGGCCGCTGAGAGAACCTGCCCTTTGGACCATCTCCAAACTAACTACGAACTTAAAACTAATACCTTCAAACCGCATAGTATGAAAATACACACTAAACTTTATGTAACTTTTCAAGACAACAAACTTTAAACTCAAGGAAAATATTTAAATAACATACATATCAAAATCTGCTTGAATGGGAACCAAGTAATTATCTTTACTTAACTTTCCTGAGATTTGGTCCAAGTCATGCTTTGCCCTCATTAATCAATTTTATTTTTCTCAAAAAATGTCTCAGTTGGACCATTATACAATGTTTATGTTTGAACTGTCAGTGTTCTGATAACATTTGAAGGTACTCTTGTGCAAATATGTTTTGTTGAGGGCTCAATAAAGAGTGAAAGTGATTGGGAAAAATTCAATGAAAAGCACGGATTTCAGCCTTGAAATGGCCTTGCCCTCAGAACAAATAAAGGTCAAATTGTGATGCATGTCCGCATATCCTCTAAAATACATTGAAAGTGCTGAATTTAGAAAAGCTACTTTGCATACTAAAATTGTGACAAGAACAGAAGTTGGCACAAAAATCAATATATTCATGTGACAGACACTGTAATAAAAATAGAAATAAAGTGGGAGAATTTTGAACAAATTTATTATAAATTTGGGCTAACATGCTAATAGCAAAGAGTACCATGTCCATAAATATGCATTTTCAAATATGTCCTTTAATTTGGAGCTTTATTATTCTCAAAAATAATAAATAGAACGTTTCTGATTCCCCTGTCTTTATGTGAGCCCTAATACCAGTGTGCATCTTAAAACAGCTGTTTCTCTTGATGTGAGGATAACCAGGCCTCGGTGCACCTCGTGAGAATTCCCTGACCGTGTGCCTGATGCTACATTGTGGAATCCTCGCTATGGCTAGGCCCCATGGGACTGAGCACAATTTCATCTTTATGCTACATTTCACAAATTAGGAAACTGAGGCATAAAACAATTAACCTATTTGTCGTAGGTCACAGGGAGCATCTGCAGTAAATATCCAATTATGATTCAAAGACGGGACCAGTAGAATTCAATATTTTCAGCCGCATGACTTCCTATTTCTTGGGTCACGATGCCATGCATATAACTGCTTCTGTACATGGGTATGTATGTATGTATATATGTATGTATGTATGTATATATGTATGTATTATGTATGTATGTATGTATGTATGTATGTATGTTTTCAAAGACAGGGAAAGCTACATAAAAACATAAAGTACATATAAAAATTTAGGACATTGCAATGACTTCCTTGCAGCTATGAAACCACTCTAACCATCTGTGGAGCTAGAACAGTGACAGAAACACCTGTAACTGCATATTTTAGATTATTCACAAAACTATACTTTTAAGAGAAACCACTTAATTCTAGATATGCGCTTTTCAAAAATTTGTTGTCCTTATGAGAGTTCTTTACTAGCACAATCTATTAATCTACAACCCAACCTCCACAAATATAAATGTATAAATTTCTTATCAGAACGACGATTGCAGTTGTATAGTTTATCAATTGTGGTTTTTTAACTCACTGTATGTTACTAAATATGGTATTGCCTTGAATTTGAAAGCAGAATTCAAGGAATGTTTTCCTATTATTGAAAAGCAACTGAAATTCATGCAAACATTGAATCTCTATAATTTCTATATGTACGTTATTGAAAAGTAACATCTATCTACAGAAAAACATAAATAAATGATAATTTTCACAGTTTATGTTTATAAAGCATGTTTTGCTCATGGTTGGTTTATAGTATACAGTAATTAAATTTTATAATTTTATACTATTGTTTGAATCATTTAACATAGTAATGACTTTGTCATTACAGCTGCTTAATCCCACCTGAGCAGATTTAAGTACACAAAGAATGAAGGAAATTATAAAGCTAGCAAATGTCACCCTGTGTTTCTAACAACATGTTACTCTGCTTAATTCCCAGCAAGGTCACCATCTAATCTGTATTCGATTTGGAGTTTTGATAGATTCAAGAATCGAACAGTGGCAGTGTGCTCACTGCAAACCGGTTTTACATTTCTAGTGGAAGGTTGGCTTGGCTATGCGTCTACTAACGTGGCCAGTCACTGTCCTTAGCCCTGCTCCTGCACGGGGCTGTCGTCGCACTCCTCTGTCCACTGTGATGAACCGCTGCAGCAGTACCCAGCTGTCTGTGGGACCTGTGCTTCAGATTCAGTGTCGATGACTTCTTACTCAATGTTACTAAAACAGTCAAAGTGGCAGGGTAGGGGGATCAGAAGTGGGCCTTGTCTCTTCCTTATTTCTCTGGTTCCACCTCCACCTCATTTTCTACCTCCTGTCAGTCCCTCCCGTCCCACAATAAGAGGCAGCAATAGAAGTCGTGCAAACTGATCAGTGGTCCAAGACAGAAACAGATGGGATCCTCAGAGGACCCTCAGAATACAAAGCCTCATGGTCCCAGGGACACAGGTTTCTCTGACCTATTCCCATCCCTGCCTCCTTCTTTAGGTGGTGACAGCACCTTGCTTCTCAATGTTGCTTCCTTTCGTTTTCAAACACCATATTATTATTTTGCACTTTGTTCAAATTTAATGTAATTAATCATGTTTAAAATACAAAGTTTGTAGTATCTTCAAATCATCCCTCAAAAAATATTCTTTGTATTTTTCTTATAAAATGAAGTAAAGATACACATCAATTCTATTGTGATGCATTAAATATAATCTGTAGCCTCAAATTGATATTTTTAAAGTTTGCTTAAATATGGAATCAAGAAATATGAATTCTCATCAGATATTTGTGGCTTACTCTTCTGAACACAAATCTCTCTCTCTCTCTCTCTCTCTCTCTCTCTCTCTCTCTGTGTGTGTGTGTGTGTAGTATTTCTCTGTCTGTCTATCTCATATCTCTGTCTATCTCTCTGACCCTGTCTCTTTGTGTCTGTCTGTCTGTGTGACAATTTATTTTGATGTAGGACTCGCTCAGTATGAAGAGCAGTAAGAAGTGGAGAAAAAAATGGGACTCAATTTGCCAAGCTGTGTTCATCGCAATGACCTTGGAGCTGCTTTCGGCATCTGTATGTAAAGGCACTGCATGAAGCCCTCCAATGACCTAAGTGAGAAAGTGGCTCACATGGGAATAACCTTATGCAGACTTATGCCATTGATATCTGTAGGCTAGAAGAAGTATCCTAAGTGCAAAAATTAGCCTTCATGCCAGACATAAAATAAGTGTTAAATAAATGTGTCTGCTGGGTTTTAAAGGAAACATCCCTCTCCAATGCAAAAAAACAGAACTTAGATAACAATTCCCACTCCCAATGTTTTTGTCTACATAAAATGAAGAAAGACATATCTTTTCAATTCCATTCTTTAAAATATCCAATATCCTTCCAATAGCTCATGTCAGTGCTACAACACAGAAGGAAACACTGATGCCCACTGAAGTCTGTTTGATTTTATTTTAGCCAACTTGTCTTTAGCCTTTTCAAAGAGAAAGGAGATGGTTTACAAATCCTCCAGCAAAGTCTTTCATATTCCTTTGACAGCTGCATTTTCCCTCAAGCAAAGCAAGAGGCTTCTTTCTGTCCCCAGAAAGTTCACACTCTAGACACACACACACATACAAACACACACACACACACACACACACACACATACACACACACACACAAACAAACACACACACACACACCCATACACACACACATACACACACACATACACACACACACACACTCACACACACACACACACAAACACACACACACACACACACACATATACACACAGGTAAGAGTGACTCGGCCTTGAAACCAGTTCAAATGTCAATCACCATGTTTAGTGTGGCTTGTAAGGCTATTTCTCATATATTTCCTACATTGGTCACTCATCAGGATATTTTGATTTTCCTCTCTGTTTTTCCTTTTTTCTTGGCACTTTCTGGTTCTTTGCACAGGCTCCTTGCTTGACCATGCTGTATTCTGAGTGTTTACCACTTATCTGGTAAACAAGAACAGCAGAGTAAATACCATTTAAACGAATTACTGAATATAAAGAAGGAAATGTTTTTTACTCCTTACCTGCTTTTATTTTCACTTTTCTTTTTTTCAAATCACTGATTCAACTTAAAATTGCAATGTTTTTTTTATTGAAATCTGGAATAATTTTACTGTATTTCTAATTTGAAAATTAAGTGACTTTAAATTTTTCATTGTCTCAAGCAAACAAACGGCTATTAATGGGGTTTTCTTGGTTTTGCTCATTGTCTGGGACTGTATTATGATAACGCCTATCCTCACGTGTCGAGTGCTCAGCCCTTGAACACAGAGGGCTTCTTGCTATGGTTTAAGTCTTGCTTTTGATGGAATGGTTACCAGTTAATCAGGGACACATGAATTCTCCTGCTGTGTAGCATTGGCAGCCTTCCAGATGATCTGATAGTGTTCTCTTAAACTGGTGGCTGAGATTACGTCTCAGCCATTGATAAAGTGTGTGAAAAATATCAGGCCTTGAGACTGACCTCTGTGGGACATTTCTCAACTTGTGATCCTATGTTGTCTTGTAACAGTTGGGCATCCCTTTGGGATATAACCTTCTTACAGATATAGGGTGACTTATATACATCATTAGTAAAAAGTGATGTGTAAGTCGGTATTAGAAGCATTATTAAGACCTACCTATATTACATCTCATTGTCAGAGAACTAAGAAATTAAATTGTAAGGGGGGAGATTACCTTTTATATAATCATATTACCTTATGGTTAAATACCTGTGTTTTTAAAGTACAATTTTATAATTATATCTAGTAGCAAACCAAGTATCAAAATTATGTAAACTAATGGTTACTTAAAAATGCTTTTCCTGGAGGAGTCTCTATGTGCTATGCCTTTATTATTCAACTGCAAAATGGCCACCTCATAGCTTCATATCCTCGTGTTTCCTCCCTGGACTAGCCAGATGCCCTCTTTCACCTACTCTCACTGAAGATCATCTTGTCTACATGTATCCATTCAGTTGTTCTTAACTGTTCCTTTTGTTTTTGTTTTGAGAAGAGAAACATTTCTTCACACGTGGTAGATTACCTAATTGGTAGAATGCCTTAATTAGTAAATGCACACTGAAGGAATTTACTATGAAACTCCTCATAAGATACTCTTTCCACATTTTGCATTTCTAAGTTGACCAGAAACACACAAGAACAGCATGTGTCTATTTTTCTCAAGACTGACCAGAATACAGTGTTTTCTTCAGTTCATGTTGACGGTATTTGGTTTCTGTCCTTTTGTGCACTCCAAGGTTGCCAGGTGTTTTTCCTCTTTCCTCAGTGCATTGAGCATCTGGTTTCATTTCCACTCTGCCCTCTGTGACACTTTTGACTACATAGTTTAATCACCTTACTGATTCCTCAACTTCCGTGTCTCTGGTAACTTAATTTCTACCAACTGCAAGCAAAACAACACAACACCAAGTTTATGCACATTGAAACCTTGTAGGGGAATTTTAATTCAGAAACATGGCTGCTGTGAGGTCAGTGGGATCTGGGTGGAATACAGATACACCCTTGGTACACACCTTTTATTCCAAACAATGGACGTTAGTTTATTGGAGGAGGGAGCCATGGTTGAGAGTGGCTTCTAATTGAGGGGCAGACAAAGTGACAAATCCTAGAAAGGTTTGACAGAAAGAGTCAGAGTTAGGATACACCCAACTGTTTAAGAATGGACAGGAAAGAGAGCCCACCTAAGAACAGTACAGAATGGGTCAGGAGTGCAGGGCAGTTCAGTGAGTACAGTTGAGTTCAGGCAGTGCAGTAGAATTGAGTTTACATGAGTCAGTTCCACTTCTCACAGTCAGTGTAGTTCAGTTTGAGGAGAGCATGGACAGGTTTTTTAATTAATTAATTAATTTTTATTCTTACACTCCAGATTTTATTCCC